>NC_068429.1:38227302-38585302 GCF_023373465.1 Oncorhynchus keta
TTTTTCAGTCTCTCGGTCCCAGCTTTGATGCACCTGTACTGACCTCGCCTTCTGGATGATAGCGGGGTGAACAGGCAGTGGCTCGGGTGGTTGTTGTCCTTGATGATCTTTATGGCCTTCCTGTAACATTGGGTGGTGTAGGTGTCCTGGAGGGCAGGTAGTTTGCCCCAGGTGATGCGTTGTGCAGACCTCACTACCCTCTGGAGAGCCTACGGTTGTGGGCGGAGCAGTTGCCGTACCAGGCGGTGATACAGCCCGCCAGGATGCTCTCGATTGTGCATCTGTAGAAGTTTGTGAGAGTGCTTTTGGTGACAAGCCGAATTTCTTCAGCCTCCTGAGGTTGAAGAGGCGCTGCTGCGCCTTCACGATGCTGTCTGTGTGAGTGGACCAATTCAGTTTGTCTGTGATGTGTATGCCGAGGAACTTAAAACTTGCTACCCTCTCACTACTGTTCCATCGATGTGAATAGGGGGTGTTCCCTCTGCTGTTTCCTGAAGTCCACAATCATCTCCTTAGTTTTGTTGACGTTGAGTGTGAGGTTATTTTCCTGACACCACACTCCGAGGGCCCTCACCTCCTCCCTGTAGGCCGTCTCGTCGTTGTTGGTAATCAAGCCTACCACTGTTGTGTCGTCCGCAAAACTTGATGATTGAGTTGAGGCGTGCGTGGCCACGCAGTAGTGGGTGAACAGGGAGCAGGAGAGGGCTCAGAACGCACCCTTGTGGGGACCCAGTGTTGAGGATCAGCGGGGTGGAGATGTTGTTGCCTACCCTCACCACCTGGGGGCGGCCCGTCAGGAAGTCCAGTACCCAGTTGCACAGGGCGGGGTCGAGACCCAGGGTCTCGAGCTTGATGACGAGCTTGGAGGGTACTATGGTGTTGAATGCCAAGCTGTAGTCGATGAACAGCATTCTCACATAGGTATTCCTCTTGTCCAGATGGGTTAGGGCAGTGTGCAGTGTGGTTGAGATTGCATCGTCTGTGGACCTATTTGGGCGGTAAGCAAATTGGAGTGGGTCTAGGGTGTCAGGTAGGGTGGAGGTGATATGGTCCTTGACTAGTCTCTCAAAGCACTTCATGATGACGGAAGTGAGTGCTACGGGGCGGTAGTCGTTTAGCTCAGTTACCTTAGCTTTCTTGGGAACAGGAACACACCGGCCAGCTGGTCTGCGCATGCTCTGAGAGCGCGGCTGGGGATGCCGTCTGGGCCTGCAGCCTTGCGAGGGTTAACACGTTTAAATGTCTTACTCACCTCGGCTGCAGTGAAGGAGAGTCCGCATGTTTTCGTTGCAGGCCGTGTCAGTGGCACTGTATTGTCCTCAAAGCGGGCAAAAAAGTTATTTAGTCTGCCTGGGAGCAAGACATCCTGGTCCGTGACTGGGCTGGTTTTCTTCTTGTAGTCCGTGATTGACTGTAGACCCTGCCACATGCCTCTTGTGTCTGAGCTGTTGAATTGAGATTCTACTTTGTCTCTGTATTGACGCTTAGCTTGTTTGATAGCCTTGCGGAGGGAATAGCTGCACTGTTTGTATTCGGTCATGTTACCAGTCACCTTGCCAAGATTAAAAGCAGTGGTTCGCGCATTCAGTTTCATGCGAATGCTGCCATCAATCCACGGTTTCTGGTTAGGGAATGTTTTAATCGTTGCTATGGGAACGACATCTTCAACGCACGTTCTAATGAACTCGCACACCGAATCAGCGTATTCGTCAATATTGTTATCTGACGCAATACCAAACATATCCCAGTCCACGTGATGGAAGCAGTCTTGGAGTGTGGAGTCAGCTTGGTCGGACCAGCGTTGGACAGACCTCAGCGTGGGAGCTTCTTTTTTTAGTTTCTGTCTGTAGGCAGGGATCAACAAAATGGAGTCGTGGTCAGCTTTTCCGAAAGGAGGGCGGGGCAGGGCCTTATATGCGTCGGGGAAATTAGAGTAACAATGATCCAAGGTTTTTCCACCCCTGGTTGCGCAATCGATATGCTGATAAAATTTAGGGAGTCTTGTTTTCAGATTAGCCTTGTTAAAATCCCCAGCTACAATGAATGCAGCCTCCGGATAAATGGATTCCAGTTTGCAAAGAGTCAAATAAAGTTCGTTCAGAGCCATCGATGTGTCTGCTTGGGGGGGAATATATACGGCTGGGATTATAATCGAAGAGAATTCTCTTGGTAGATAATGTGGTCGACATTTGATTGCGAGGAATTCTAAATCAGGTGAACAGAAGGATTTGAGTTCCTGTATGTTTCTTTCATCACACCATGTCTCGTTAGCCATAAGGCATACGCCCCCGCCCCTCTTCTTACCAGAAAGATGTTTGTTTCTGTCTGCGCGATGCGTGGAGAAACCCGCTGGCTGCACCGCCTCCGATAGCGTCTCTCCAGTGAGCCATGTTTCCGTGAAGCAAAGAACGTTACAGTTTCTGATGTCCCTCTGGAATGCTACCCTTGCTCGGATTTCATCAACCTTGTTGTCAAGAGACTGGACATTGGCGAGAAGAATGCTAGGGAGTGGTGCACGATGTGCCCGTCTCCGGAGTCTGACCAGAAGACCGCCTCGTTTCCCTCTTTTTAGGAGTCGTTTTTTTGGGTCGCTGCATGGGATCCATTCCGTTGTCCTGTTTGAAAGGCAGAACACAGGATCCGCGTCGTGAAAATCATATTCTTGGTCGTACTGATGGTGAGTTGACGCTGATCTTATATTCAGTAGTTCTTCTCGACTGTATGTAATGAAACCTAAGATGACCTGGGGTACTAATGTAAGAAATAACACGTAAATTAAAAAAAAAAAAAAATACATAGTTTCCTAGGAACGCGAAGCGAGGCGGCCATTTCTGTCGGCGTCGGAAGTTTGATATGTGCTGAGAGAAGGACAGTGCACCATCTAGCCATACTCCCAAGTACTTGTACCCCCTTTTCCATCCGTTTGACCAGAAATCAAAGCCATACATTTTTAAGAAGTAACATTTTATAAAAATGTATCAATGCCTTTTATTTCCTCAAAATATAAACTCTCTGCTTTCATTTGACACCCAATTTGATATCCTCTTATGAACTTCACATGTTGGTGCTCATGGGTCCTGTTACATGGAAATGTATCACATTCCTTTCATTGACAATGTAACATCAGACTTATATTAGTTTACTGCTGTTTGGAAGATGAAGAAACAAACTGAACCTGATTATGACAGGTTTGTTTATTTGTTACTGGTGTGGTGGGGTAGGTAGTTGATAGGCTAGTAAAAAGTGGAAGTGGAACCACTCCGATTCAGCTGCATTTTGGACTCACTGATCCAACCAAGCTGAGGAAATCTGCAAATGTCAAAGCCTGGATTTCTGTATTTTACAGACAACTTATGGCACGGAATACAAAGTTCATAACTTTTGAATATTACACACACATCTTCTAACAGAGGTTTCCAGCTGTCATTTCGTAAGGCCTACATTTTCTGTCCGTCCATAAAAATGGAGCGCAGTATGGAATCGCTGGAATAATGAAAGACACGTCAGATTCTCAAAGTGTGAATGATTATTATTATTACTGGAATAGGCTGGATGGCTTGTAATTATTATCAGGGCCATATCCCAGTCGGCCTCTCCACTAAAACATAATTAAAATGGCTTTTGGACACCCTTTTTTACTCTCTTAAAGTTACGAATCTGCAGTATGGAAATATCCTAGGCTTCCTAAACAGAATGCCGGTTTGGTGTTTGCTCAGTCAAGACAGGTGTGTAAGCCTACTGCCTAGATTAAATTATGCTTTCCTCTCATGCTACTCTTTACAGACATATCTTTTTTGACTTCATTAATGATACATTATTGCATTGTTTTAAAGCAAATTGTCAATGAAAGTGTAGAGACACATGGATCTCTATATGTGATCCGTTTCCTCCTAGTGGTTTTGTGGCTCTTATGGCCTCTTGGCTGACTATAGATGGATTTGGACCCCTCTTATGGCCTCTTGGCTGACTATAGATGGATTTGGACCCCTCTTATGGCCTCTTGGCTGACTATAGATGGATTTGGACCCCTCTTATGGCCTCTTGGCTGACTATAGATGGATTTGGACCCCTCTTATGGGCCTCTTGGATGAGGAAGGAAAAAGCTCCAGGGTTGTTGTGAGGAAGGAAAAGCTCCATGGTTCTCTGTGTTGCATCATCATTCTCTACAGTCAGGTCCACTGGGTGTTCTCTGCAGCCAGCCGCAGCCCTCTGTTCCCACCTAGGGGAGAGGAACAGGTGTGTGTCGAGAGGGGGAGGTGGAAGGGGGGACAGGTGCACAGTGGGTCTTAGTGGGACTCCTGACCACATAGGCTAATTGTTTTTGAGCCACCCTAAGTCTTTCCCTGACAAACATGCCAAGAAATGACTGGTATATATGTAGGTAGGCTATAGGCCCACCGAGCTTGCAATTAGGCTAGATATGACCATTTCCATGGTTACTGCAAGTTTATATGGGTAGCATCTCACAATAAAGTCATTTCAATCTGTCACTCCATATTCCACTGAATTTGTGTGGACCATGATGCGATAAGACACATAGCAGGCCTCAATCCCAAATGAATGGAACAGACTGGCAACATCTGGAAAATAAGCTAATGAATTTTACTGAAATTAATTAGCTTAATGATTATTTGCACAGCTTGATTTTTAGTTAAAGTAAGTTATTGCTGTGATATGAGGACTCCAGTTCTCAACCGTGAGCATTTGAAGGTCTGTCTAATTGACACTATTGTTTTGCATTGTAAAAAATAGGGCCTAGGCCAGGGATGGATAACTGGTGGCCCCTCTTTTGTAGGCATGGATAAATCCCCCCCACACACACACAAATATATTTGTGTACACTACCGGTCAACGGTTTTAGGACACCTACTCCTTCAAGGGTCTATCTTTATTTTTTACTATTTTCTACATTGTAGAATAATAGTGAAGACATCAAAACTATGAAATAACACATGGAATCATGTAGTAACCAAAAAAGTGTTAAGCAAATATTTGAGATTCTTCAAATAGCCACCTGTTGCTATTTAACACTTTGCTTTGTTTTACTACATTATTCCATGTGTTATTTCATAGTTTCATAGTATTTCATAGTCTTCACTATTATTCTACAAGGTAGAAAATAGTATAAATAAAGAAAATCCCTTGAATGAGTAGGTCTGTCCAAACCAGCTATCTTAACTTGTAGCAAGCATGGTCGAATTACTGATCCGGGCCCCCATTGATTTGTTAGGAACTCTCACTCAGATGTCATATTAAGAACTGCAAATATTCGCTCCACCCCATGGCAAAATGTGTAGAATTGCAGCAAACCTGCATTAAAATGGTAACATTTTCTCTACTCTCCATGGAAAAAAATGTGTAGAATAGCAGGAAATGAACTCTGAAACTTCACTTCGCTGTCAAGAGGGAGGCCACTAACATGCTTTGCTCCCAAGTTGGGGGAAGCCACCAACAAAATGTTCCTTAGGGCCCCTAAAAGGCTAGCGCCGCATGTATGGATGTGGGTATATGTAGACCCGCGAGCCACTGCAGATTTTTTGTGGCCCCCACCCCTATCAAAGATGCCCATCCCTGGCCTAGGCCTATAGCCTATTATAAGGCAATAATGGCATACACACCTCTGTGGACAGAGGACAGGATGTCAGAAACGGCTAGTTACCACTTACCTGAAGTCAGGTGTTGGGTGGGCAACAATAGAACCATGCCACCTGTTCACTGGATCCTGTTCCATTTCCAATCACTTAAAGAGCCGCTGATTCATTTGATTATTCATCCATCCATTTTCATGGCTTAGCAGCATCAACTGGGGTTTTTGCTGCGCTATTTGCACGCACAGCAGCCTTTTTACACTGTTTTTACATTGCAAGGTATACTTTATCACTAACCTCAACCCTGTTCCATAGTTGTGAAGGAAATTGTTTAATGCTGCAGCTTCAGACAGTGTTTTTATCACTGCCAGCCTAACATGGCCACAGGTCTAACATGATGGAGACAGGAAGGAAATGAGATCAATACAAAGGAGACGTGCCTCTTTATTTGGGGTTGTGTTTCTTTCACAGTGTTACAACTCCTCTCTAAAGCATGTTGTTTCTGGACATTCATCAGTACATTTTAGGTTGAGGACAATCCACTTGCTACCAGTCTCATGCTCACAATGGATATCCCAGGCATTAACAGCATTTTAGACTTTAAACATATTTTGTTTTGATCATGCCATTAAAGTTGCACATATTATTGACTGTGGTAATGTGGTGAGATAACATTATAGATCTCGTTCTGATCGTCTGATGTAATAAGTCCTGGATGAAGGACCCGGGGGGAGGGTGAAGGAGAGGCAAGGCGAGTGCTGCCCTCCTCTCTGGCCTTTGTTCCTGCGTGGGCTTGTAGAGCTTGCAGTTGTTCAGTTGAGCACAGCGCTTAAGTGGGCCACAGGGGAGCGAGAGCAAGCTGAAGGGGGGGGGGTGAGGTAGGTGCCCTGTTTACATCCAGAAAGTCAATCCTTTCCTCATCTCCTAATCATCAGGGGCAGGCTGCAGGGAGCAGGTGGATTTGGTGTAGTAGAGGCCGATAGGGCCTCTCCTACTGCAAGATGCATTGAGCAGAAGAAAAATGGTACCTGTAGAGACTAAAAAGAGAAAGCATGACAACCTCTGAATGGATCACTTGACTGCCATGTCAGCAGCATCTCCCTGGCACAAAGACTGGCACAATTTACCGTATAACCACGTAACTGATGGTTCTAAAAGAACTGAAGACGAGATGGCCAGGCATTTGTGCGGTGGAATCCATTTTTGAGGTGACGTGGACTCTTAACAGTGTGAATAAACTTTGTTGCTCAAGCAAAGTGTTGTAGCAAACGAGTCTTCGGTTGCCTAGGTGACGCCCGCATGCCTGCAGCAGCAGCACACATTGAAATATAGTTGATGGTCCCAGTCGGTATTCACGCTAACAAATTGGGGGAAACCAACATTATTTTATATTGACCCCCATTGTAAAAGAGGTAACTTCGTCATACATTTTTTTGTTATACAGAAATAACAAAACATGCCGAAAAGCTGCTGTGTTAGTTAATGTACATGTACCTGTGTCAAAAATCATGACCTCTGGTTCGCAGTGCTCCCACGTAGGGAAATAGTGTCCGAGGAGTCTAAACGTACTGTAGATATGTGTGTGGGAAACATTAAATCACAGGTAATACACGGCTTGTTTAGTATAGTCCGTTTGTAACTCCACTTACTACTTGCAGCTGAGCTGTATAGTCCGTTTGTTTGTGTTGTTAGTCTTGGCAAGTGTAATGTTACGGTCGGTAACTAGCTAGCGCTCAAGTGGCTGCTAGCATCGTCATGAAAAGAGGCATGAGGAAAGCCCAACAATAATAAGTTTTTCTAAGTAGTGAGAACGCCAGGGAGCAGGCAATGTTGAAAATGAATCTCTAGACATGTTATATTTTTCTTAAATGTAGTTCTGTAATCGACTAAAACAAACAGACAACAAGTACTGCATTTGAAAAAGTTAATGGGGTAGCCTATTGTGGGTAACCACAGATTGTTTTCCCCACAGGCGGGATGGGTCGGGATGGGTCGCGACGTTCTATCTAATACCAACTGGGTCTATAGAAGAGGCTTGGAACCTCTAACCCTGGCCACAGATGCAGTAAAGAGGTCAAACGAACTCGACCAAAACAATGGAATTGCCATGGAAACGCGCGGAGGAAAGGGCGGTGGGGGAAAGATCCTTAGTCTCCTCATTGCCCCCCAGCAAAATTAGGCTACATTTAGGCTATTGTTTATATGTGTATTTCACACTATGTTGAGGTAACAATCTGAGTCTAATGCTTGTATGGATGTCAACCCCAACACATGTTCATGTTATCATTACTAATCAACTGCATTACAGTTAAAAATGACTCAATTCTACCACTGTTGCTAACCAGCTTATACATTTGGCATTTTTAGCAGTCACTTCTTCTAAACCTGAAAATAGACTTGTTGAAGTTCGACATGTTATGCAGTGGAAAACATCTCAATATATAAAAATTGTGCGCCTGTTACAATACATAAATCATGACGGATTTGACGAATATCCACTTTGTCAGATCAGTTGAATGTGAGCCAATCTGGTCAATGGAACTATCTGCGTTCCATTGACTCCTTTATGGCATCTACAGTATTTGACTGGTGAACTCATGGATACACTCTCAATGGCTGCCTCGTATTGGGATGCAATAATTTCAATGGTAATGTAGAATGTTCATTCAAATAACTGATGTGGCTCATTCAATGGAATGTATTTGTTGTCATGTCGGTTGAGTTGAATCAACAAATCACAGCACATATTGATGGGTACACTTCCTCTTTTTACTTCCTGCTTTGCTCCTATGAGTACACTCTCAATGGCGGCCAGTCCACCCATTATGCCATCATTGACCTTGAATGGGTATGCCCGTTCTATTCATTCTATATCTATGGCATCACATACAGTCAGCAGCAGAGGAGAGGAGAACATGTGCAAATAGGCTATTCAAACATTTGGCTGCCCAATAACAGTCATCCAAAATTCCATGACCGTCCCAGGCCTACCTGGCACTGGTTGTCACTGTCATGTTAGTTTCTGTCGTCTGCTGCCTTCCTACTAGCATCGCCCTGTGATCAGGTACCTGGGCTTTTTCTGCTACCAGCAGAACATATGCAATTTGCTGAGCGACATTAAAAGGCCATATCAGATGGAACGATAAAGTGTCTTGAATCATGCAGGATTTTTAAAATCTTCAATGGATGCTGAGAGCTCTTCGGGATTGTTTAAGTCTTTCTGTCTTTGGTTTTATCAAATGGTAGGCTAATGCATTATAGAAACAAGGGGAACACATTTCATAAACCCCTGCTGCACCATCAAAGTATAGACTATGTTCCTTCAACTGAGCGGTTTCAGTTTGAAAGTCCTGACTGATGGCAGAACAGGAGCGGAATGGTCTGACTGACTGGTCTCTGGTTCTTTCTGTGAACAGCATGGAGAACCACCTGTCTGAATCAGTGCTCAACTGTTTTAGTGTTTTAACAATACAGGATGGAAGAAAATACTATTCAATTCAATGCAGCCTCCTGAGTTAAAAGGAAACTACGCTGATTGACACCCTGTGCATGCACTATACTGTGCTGTACTATCATGCACTATACTGTGCTGTACTATCATGCACTATACTGTGCTGTACTATCATGCACTATACTGTGCTGTACTATCATGCACTATACTGTGCTGTACTATCATGCACTATACTGTGCTGTACTATCATGCACTATGAAGGGAGAAATGCATCTGAACACAACCTCTGGTATATCACTGAAGATAGAGAGGATGAGTAGTAGGGTGGAGAGAAGAGGGGGTGGAAGAGGACAGGCAGACCCCGGGGAGATCCAGGGCTCTTAGGAGACAGGTTAATTAACCAGGAGAGGCTTGGTCATGGAAACTAAGTTGAGCAGATGAGGGGGAGTGTGTGGGGGGTCACCGCGGAGGACAGAGCAAGAGGAGGAGAGGTGGCTGTTCTATGATTAGCCTACATGCTGCTTTACTGTGAATGTCTCCCTCTGCCCAAGTCCTCATCTCACCGTAGCTCTGTGTGTTCAGGGTTGGGTCGTTAGCCAATAAAGATGGATTCTAAATCTCTGACACCAGCTACATTTTTGGACACCTATGCATGTGTTCCAATGCCGAGGTGTGAGAACAAAGTAAAAACTGTGGTTTGACAAATACGACCACATTTTCACAAAATTAGCCGAAATGTGTTTGGCAAGAATTAATCAACAAATGTCTGAATGATAAAAAATCGTTGGAAGATGTGAAGGGAACAGATTTGTGAGAGCAGAGGGAGAAAGATAAGCTCATTAGGGCTGTTAAATATTAACTGTTTTTTTATTGCTGTGAACACGGAGACAGGAGACGAGCTCTCTACTCGGACCACTGACTCATACACGACCCTGAGTACATTCAGTACTGCTGGCCACAGCTGCCTGTTCCAGCAGCACAGCAGTCAGAATTACAACGGTGCATTCAATGTGATGAGTTGCTTAAGCACTGACTCTCAAATGGACAGTTATTGTACACACAGAGTCGGTATTCCTATTCATATTATACCACAGAATAATGATGATATGGTATTGTGACTGTATTAGTACATGTTGTGCATAGATGATTGGTTGAGAGAAGCTTCTTCCCAGGAACCAAATCATCTAATCAAATGACAATTTTATTTGTCACATGCGCAGAATAGAACAGGTGTAGGTAGACCTTACCGTGAAATGCTTACTTACAAGCCGTTAACCAACAATGCAGTTCAAGAAAGCGGTTAAGAAAATATTTACAAATAAACTAAAGTAAAAATAGTAAAATAAAAAAAGTAACACAATAAAAATAACAATAATGAGTCTATATACAAGGGGTTCCAGTACCGAGTCAATGTGCAGGTTAGAAGAGTTATTTTGTATATGTAGGTAGGGGTAAAGTGACTATGCATAGGTAATAAGCAGCGAGTAGCAGCAGTGTGAAGACAAAGGGAGGTGGGGGGCGTGTCAATGTAAATAGTCCTGGTGGCCATTTTGATTAATTGTTCAGCAGGCTTAAGGCTTGGGGGTAGAAGCTGTTAAGGAGCCTTTTGGTCCTAGACTTGGCGCACCGGTAGCAGAGAGAACAGTCTATAACTTGGGTGACTGGAGTCTTTGACAATTTAATGAGCTTTCCTCTAACACCGCCTAGTACATAGAGTTGAAGTCAGAAGTTTACATACACCTTATACATTTATACAGCCAAATACATTTAAACTCCGTTTTTCACAATTCCTGACATTTAGTCCCTAGTAAAAATTCCATGTCTTAGGTCAGTTAGAATCACCACTTTATTTTAAGAATGTGAAATGTCAGAATAATAGTAGAAAGAATGATTTATTTCAGCTTTTATTTCTTTCATCACATTCCCAGTGGATCAGAAGTTTACATACACTCAATTAGTATTTGGTAGCATTGCCTTTAAATGATTTAACTTGGGTCAAACATTTTGGGTAGCCTTCCACAAGCTTCCCACAATAATTTGGGTGAATCTTGACCCATTCCTCCTGACAGAGCTGGTGTAACTGAGTCAGGTTTTTAGGCCTCCTTGCTTGCACACACTTTTTCAGTTCTGCCCACTGTTCTATAGGATTGAGTTCAGGGCTTTGTGATGGCCTTGACTTTGTTGTCCTTAAGCTATTTTGCCACAACTTTGGAAGTATGCCTGGGGTCATTGTCCATTTGGAAGACCATTTGCGACCAAGATTTAACTTCCTGACTGAATTCTTGAAATGTTGCTTTAATATATCCACATAATTTTCCATCCTCGTGACGCCATTTATTTTGTGAAGTGCACCAGTCCCTCTTGCAGCCAAGCCCCCCCACAACATGACGCTGCCAACCCTGTGCTTCATGGTTTGGGATGGTGTTATTCAGCTTGCAAGCCTCACCCTTTTTCCTCCAAACATAAAGATGGTCATTATGGCCAAACAGTTCTATTTTTGTTTCATCAGACCAGAGGACATTTCTCCAAAAAGTACGATCTTTGTCCCCATGTGCAGTTGCAAACCGTAGTCTGGCTTTTTTATGGCAGTTTTGGAGCAGTGGCTTCTTCCTTGCTGAGTGGCCTTTCAGGTTATGTCGATATAGGACTCGTTGTACTGTGGATATAGATACTTTTGTACCTGTTTCCTCCAGCATCTTCACAAAGTCCTTTGCTGTTGCTCTGGGATTGATTTGCACTTTTCGCACCAAGGTACATTCATCTCTAGGAGACAGAACGCGTCTCCTTCCTGAGCGGTATGACGGCTGCGTGGTCCCATGGTGTTTATACTTGCGTACTATTGTTTGTACAGATGAACCTGGTACCGTCAGGCATTTGGAAATTGCTCCCAAGGATGAACCAGACTTGTGGAGGTCTACAATTTTTTGGGCTGATTTCTTTTGATTTTCCCATGATGTCAAGCAAAGAGGCACTGAGTTTGAAGATAGGCCTTGAAATACATCCACAAGTACACCTCCAATTGACTCAAATGATGTTAATTAGCCTATCAGAAGCTTCTAAAGCCATGACACCATTTTATGGAATTTTCCAAGCTGTTTAAAGGCACAGTCAACTTAGTGTATGTAAACTTCTGACCCACTATAATTGTGATACAGTGAATTATAAGTGAAATAATCTGTCTGTAAACAATTGTTGGGAAAATGACTTGTGTCATGCACAAAGTGATGTCCTAACTAGAGGTCGACCGATTATGATTTTTCAACGTCGATACTGATTATTGGAGGACCAAAAGAGGCGATACCGATTAATCGGCCAATTTTTATTTATTAATAAATGACAATTACAACAATACATCATTAAAATCAATTTAGCCTCAAGTAAATAATGAATTTGGTTTAAATAATGCAAAAACAAAGTGTTGGAGAAGAAAGTGAAAGTGCAATATGTGCTATGTAAGAAAGCTAACGTTTCAGTTCCTTGCTCAGAACATGAGAACATATGAAAGCTGGTGGTTCCTTTTAACATGAGTCTTCAATATTCCCAGGTAACAAGTTTTAGGTTGTAGTTATTATAGGAATTATAGGACTATTTCCCTCTATACCATTTGTATTTCATTAACCTTTGACTATTGGATGTTCTTATAGGCCCTTTGGTATTGCCAGTGTAACAGTATAGCTTCCGTCCCTCTCCTCGCTCCTCCTTGGGCTCGAACCAGCACAAGGACAACAGCCACCCTCAAAGCAGCTTTACCCATGCAGTGCAAGGGGAACAACTACTAGAAGGCTCAGAGCGAGTGACGTTTGAAACGCTATTAGCGCGCCCTAACTATCTAGCCATTTCACTTCGGTTACACCAGCCTCATCTCGGGAGTTGATAGGCTTGCAGTCATAAACAGCGCAATGCTTGACGCACAACGAAGAGCTGCTGGGAAAACGCAAAGAAAGTGCTGTTTGAATGAATGTTTTACACGGCTGCTTCTGCCTACCACCGCTCAGTCAGATACTTAGATACTTGTATGCTTGTATGCTCAGTCAGATTATATGCAACGCAGGACACGATAGATAATATCTAGTAATATCATCAACCACGTGTTGTTAACTAGTGATTATGATTGATTGTGTTTTTATAAGATAAGTTTAATGCTAGCTAGCAACTTAACTTTGCTTACTGTATTCACGTAACAGGCAGTCTCCTTGTGGAGTGCAATGAGAGAGAGAGGCAGGTCGTTATTGCTTTGGACTAGTTAACTGTACGGTTGCAAGATTGGGTCCCCCGAGCTGACAAGGTGAAAATCTGTCGTTCTGCCCCTGAACGAGGCAGTTAACCCACCGTTCCTAGGCCGTCATTGAAAATAAGATTAGTTTCTTAACTGACTTCCCTAGTTAAATAAAGGTATATAATAATAATAATAATAAAAATCGGCAAATCGGCGGCCAAAAATACTGATTTCCGATTGTTATGAAAACTTGAAATCGGCCCTATTTATCGGCCATTCCGATTAATCGGTCGATAGTCCTAACCGATTTACCAAAACTATAGTTTGTTAACAAGAAATTTGTGGACTGGTTGAAAACGAGTTTTAATGACTCCAACCTAAGTGTATGTAAACTTCCGACTTCAACTGTAGGTCCTGGATGGTAGGAAGCTCGGCCCCAGTGATGTATTTGGCCGTACGCACTACCCGCTGTAGGGCCTTATGCCGAGCAGTTTCCATAATAGGCAGGGATGCAACTGGTCCGGATGCTCTTGATGGTGCAGCTGTAGATCTTTTAGAGGATCTGGGGACCCATGCCAAATCTTTTCAGTTTCCTGTGGGGGAAAAGGTTTTGTCGTACCATCTTCACGACTGTCTTGGTGTGTTTGGACCATGATAGTTCGTTGGTAATGTGGACACCAAGGAACTTGAAACTCTCAACCCGCTCCACTACAGCCCCTGTTCATTCGTCAACATGGGTACAGTAATACCATAGATATAATCTAGAATTCATGTCTCTGTGAGTGATATTGATTTTATACTCCCAGACCCAGATACTCCTTAGTTAGCACTTAAATTGTCCTGGTACTGTGCATCTAAACCAAATTGAGACAAAGGTTGCTTGTGGAGTTCTTTGCAGTGGACTTTGTTCTGCCACTTTGGCGCCAGGCCAGAGAAGAGCTTGTGGTTCTCTATAGTCCGTCTATCAATGTGCTCCCCTCCATCGATGGCTCTGGTGGTACCCAGTTGACCAATGTGTCCTCTCTCTCCTGCAGGCGCCATGCAGACCCCTGAGGCAGGCGCTGACTCCGCCTCCACTGTCCCTCTTCAGACCGCCGTGCCTGTGCAGCCCGCAGGCTCCGCCCAGCAGGTGACCTCTCAGGTGCCTGTCCAGCAGCAGGTAAACGGCTGTGTGTGTTTGTGTGCGTGTGTGTGTGTGTGTTTGATTTGCGTGTGTTTGATTTGTGTGTCGTTTCTAACTTGTTGCCCTACGGTTGCAGACCCAGACTGTTCAACAGGTTCAGCATGTATACCCAGCACAGGTGCAGTATGTGGAGGAGAACAGTGGCGTCTACACCAACGGAACCATGTGAGTGTTTAGTGTTACTCAACCACCGCTGCCTTTGTCACTCACTCTGCAGTGGCACTATACAGTGGCTTTATCATCTTCTCTGTCGTCAACGGCAACAGCTAAAGTCACTTCACAGCAGTAGTTCTGCCACACACACATGGCGGGTGCGGAGGGCGTAAGTAACAGCACAGTGAAGTACTGTGTGATTGTGTGCAGTCACCTGGAGATGACCAGGAGTATGAATAAGTGCTGCGCACTCCTTGGCTCGGGGGACAAGGTTATGTACACACTCCACAGGCTGGGGCTGTCCCATAGTGAGTGACACACAGTCACAAATCGACCGACAGCAGTCTCTGATGGAGGGGCAAGGCCTGGCTAATAATCAGGACAGAAGAAGTGAGCTGAGCACACACCCACTTACTATTTGAGTCTGTTAACAGTGTGTTAGTACCAGCTGCTTGTCCCCTCCACAGTTCTATTGGGTATAGAAGTAGATTCACTACACACCAAAAGAGTAGATGAGAAAGGGGCAGGAGGTATTTCTTACCGTTCAGATGATTTGTCAACGAGTCATTCCGGTGCCCTAAACTTTCCTCCATAACCTGGTATTTCTCCAGAGTTTCGGCATATGTTTTATACACTCCTCTATAGATTGATTTGGACAGTGACGCTTTTAATTTGGCTTTGGATTTGAGATCAAATGTTTTATGAGGCGAGAGAACAGAAATAGGACAGCATTCTGGTAAATAAACTTAAATTGATGTTTTTATTACTGCACTAAAAATATGTCAATTTAAGTTTATTTGCCGGAGCGCTGTCTGATTTCTGTTCTATGGATTATATACAAGAGAGTACAGAATGTCACCTTTTTATTTGAGGGTATTTTTATTACATATCTGTTTCACCGTTTAGAAATTAAAGCACTTTATGTATCTTGGCCCCAATTGTAAAGTATGTGGACAAATTCACTTATAATGCATTTCATTTTGTCAAGTTTAGTATTTGGTCCCATATTCCAAGCACACAAACACTGCGTCAAGCTTGCTACTCTACAAACTTGTCTACAAATTTGCAGTTTGTTTGTTGTGTTTCGGATTATGTTGTACCCAATAGAAATTAATGGTAAATAACGTATTGTCTCATTTTGGAGTCACTTTTATTGTCACTCATTATATAATATATTTCTGAACACTTCTACATTAATGTGGATGCTACCATTACGGATAATCACGAATTAATCGTGACCAATGAGCGAAAAAGTTAGAGGCATTATTATGACATATGACACAATACATTATTGTATTCATTCATTCATTCATTTCTATTTGGCATAACATAATCCAAAACATAACCCAAATGAATCCAACAAATTTGTAGTCACAAGCTTGATGTAGTCATTGCGTGCTAGGAATATGGGGCAAAATTATTTCTGCATGGTATACCGAAACTTCGGTACCTTTTTGATACTAGAACATGAAAAACATTTTGGTACTCAAATGTTTGTTTCTTTCAGCACTTCTGTCAAATGTGTCTCACTTCGTCTACTGATTGAGAGAGGATCAAGTCTTTTTATCAGCGAGTCCATGTCTCTTTTGTAGCGCGAGTGCACTGTGCCTGCTCCAATTACTCATTGCTAGCTCTAGCCTGAACCACTACACTCACTGGGAGTCTGGGCTGCATAACGTTAGCTTCCCACTCATGCTGCATGGAAGCTAACACAATGTTGAAACTGTTAATTACTGTTTGCAAAACTATGTCTGTTACAGGCTTGAATGCTTTACAATGCAAGAAGAAACTGTTAGCTTCCAGTTTTGTAGGCTAACTTTTCTTGCTAGCTTACAGCTGAAGCTAACATCAATTTACTACCCTAGTACTTTTTTGTGCAAACCATAATGCAAAATATGCCGATTGTCACCACAAACTTTATTAATTCAGTTCAGAGCAACTGACTGTGTGTGTGAATTACTTCTTTACTGGGTCTTAAGAGACAGTGCACACTTTTTTAAATAAAATAGGAGATCGCTTCTTTTATGCAAATCTTGTTCAGCCGTATAATAAAATAAGTCCCAAATGGAAGGGAAGCTAATAGTTTTTTTCCTCTGTAGCCCCATGAAAGCAGCCAAATCAAGCTCAATATCTCAATGCATGCGCACACTCCTATTGAATATGCATTTCCCATATTGAATATGCACTCCTATTGAATATGCATAAAGTGCATTCATTTCTTAGCGGTGAAACAGATATGTATGAAAATATCCTCAAGTAAAAGGTGACATGCTGTACTATCGCTTCATATGAAACATTTGATCTCATATCCAAAATGGAGTATAGAGCCACATTTTAAAGTTTTAGCATCACTGTCCCAAATTTATATGTAGGGGAATGTAGTATATAAAGGTCTTAGAGAGAGAATATGTTTCTGGTCCACAACACCTGTTGTGTCAAGGCACTGAAGGGTGTCATTATATCAGAGGCCAAGGTAATGGTCTGAGTCACCGCAGAGGAAAACGACAATCACACAAATCTCTGTCGGCACGGCGACTCCTCAGGTGATTTGTGTAACTATGGAAACTCCACTTTCATTAACACAGGAATATTGCCTTCCCGTGAAGGCTCAGAATGGCACCGCTAATTCACATCAAATAGGTACTCTAGCACCATTCAAACTTTCCTTTATGTAAAAGGAAATTATCCTGACCTATCCACTCCTGGGGGGGGGGGGGAATTCCTAACTTTTCCCTCCATTGATTTTGCCCAGACGGACGTACTCGTACTCCGAGCCCCAGGTGTACAGCCAGAACAGTGGAGGGAGCTACTTTGACACGCAGGGCAGCTCGTCTGAGGTGTCTACAGTGGTGTCGTCCCATGGCATGGCCAACAATGGAGGGGGGAACGGGGGTCTGACCATGGGTCTGGCCGGGGGGCAGATCATCAGCAGCTCTGGAGCCTACCTCATCGGGGGCAACTCTATGGACAACTCTGCCCCCCACCCAGCCACTCAGACTACCCGAGCCTCCCCGTCCACTGTGAGTGTACGGCCCCCCTTTACTTACTCTACTCGTCCTGTCAGTCTGTCTGTCTGTCTGTCAGGCCACTCTCTCCTGCCTGTCATAATGCATATCTGAAGCCTTTCTACCACTTAGCTACTTTATGTCAGTGTCTGAGAATGTGTTATTTAGTCCAGTCTCGCTCTGTCCTGTCCTGTGGTCTTCTCAGCTAGGAATTTCCTCTCGTGCTGTGTTTTAACTAAATATTAAAATAAATATTAAATCATATTTGTTAGTACTGCTTTACTGTGACGTGAAGCTTTTAAGCAGTAAGCGTAACGAAGACTACCGTAGGGGGAAGTCGGCGAGTGAAGTCAGGAGTTGCATCTTCGACAGCCGAAAGTCGGGCACTGTAGGGGTTTTCCAACAGCAAGGCTCAGACCAACATGGCAGTGCCAACAAAGCTGCTGTTATTTCTAAACGCTTTTCTGTATAAATGTCACAAAACTTTATAACCCCATATCACACACTCACAAACTGAAAACATAACGGGGCCATACTTGCGTACATTAGATACAGTTTAAATGTAAACAATTTCTCTGTCTAAAACTGTTCATCAGCCAGTTAAAATCTTGATTTTGATACAACGCTACATTGTAGCTAGTCCCATCAGATAATCTGGCACATGTTAGCCCTATGCTAACCTCACCAGATGACCGTGATTATTTCCTGATTATTTCCTGTCAAAGACCTTAGACTTTATATCCACCAACCAATGGCATTTCTTAAAATCAACCCTGGCCACCAGAGGGATATTTTAAACCTTAAAATTCAAGATTCACTTTTGTTCCATTGGTCTGGAACAAAATGTTTTGTGCCAATATTACATCGAGGCATCCTTGACTAGACTACTAGCTATTAGTACTAACGATAGACAAAATGTTCACGTTCGCATATATTTGACACACATTCATGTTATTTCACAGCAATAAAGATGTAAGAGGATTGTACAACATGTACGTTGTATATTCATTTTTTTCACATTTAAAAAAAATATGCCTTCCTAACCATCTTAAATAAACATGCCCCATTCAAGAAATTTAGAACCAGGAACAGATATAGCCCTTGGTTCTCCCCAGACCTGACTGCCCTTAACCAACACAAAAACATCCTATGGCGTTCTGCATTAGCATCCAACAGCCCCTGTGATATGCAGCTGTTCAGGGAAGCTAGAAACCATTATACACAGGCAGTTAGAAAAGCCAAGGCTAGCTTTTTCAAGCAGAAATGTGCTTCCTGCAACACTAACTCAAAAAAGTTCTGGGACACTGTAAAGTCCATGGAGAATAAGAACACCTCCTCCCAGCTGCCCACTGCACTGAAGATAGGAAACACTGTCACCACTGATAAATCCACCATAATTGAGAATTTCAATAAGCATTTTTCTACGGCTGGCCATGCTTTCCACCTGGCTATTCCTACCCCGGTAAACAGCACTGCACCCCCAACAGCAACTCGCCCAAGCCTTCCCCATTTCTCCTTCTCCCAAATCCATTCAGCTGATGTTCTGAAAGAGCTGCAAAATCTGGACCCCTACAAATCAGCCGGGCTAGACAATCTGGACCCTTTCTTTCTAAAATTATCTGCTGAAATTTTTGCCACCCCTATTACTAGCCTGTTCAACCTCTCTTTCGTGTCGTCTGAGATACCCAAAGATTGGAAAGCAGCTGCGGTCATCCCCCTCTTCAAAGGGGGGGGACACTCTTGACCCAAACTGCTACAGACCTACATCTATCCTACCATGCCTTTCTAAGGTCTTCGAAAGCCAAGTCAACAAACAGATTACCGACCATTTAGAATCTCACCATACCTTCTCTGCTATGCAATCTGGTTTCAGAGCTGGTCATGGGTGCACCTCAGCCACGCTTAAGGTCCTAAACGATATCTTAACCGCCATTGATAAGAAACATTACTGTGCAGCCGTATTCATTGATCTGGCCCTTAGCTTTCGACTCTGTCAATCACCACATCCTCATCGGCAGACTCGACAGCCTTGGTTTCTCAAATGATTGCCTCGCCTGGTTCACCAACTACTTCTCTGATAGAGTTCAGTGTGTCAAATCGGAGGGTCTGCTGTCCGGACCTCTGGCAGTCTCTATGGGGGTGCCACAGGGTTCAATTCTTGGACCGACTCTCTTCTCTGTATACATCAATGAGGTCGCTCTTGCTGCTGGTGAGTCTCTGATCCACCTCTACGCAGACGACACCATTCTGTATACTTCCGGCCCTTCTTTGGACACTGTGTTAACAACCCTCCAGGCAAGCTTCAATGCCATACAACTCTCCTTCCATGGCCTCCAATTGCTCTTAAATACAAGTAAAACTAAATGCATGCTCTTCAACCGATCGCTACCTGCACCTACCCGCCTGTCCAACATCACTACTCTGGACGGCTATGACTTAGAATACGTGGACAACTACAAATACTTAGGTGTCTGGTTAGACTGTAAACTCTCCTTCCAGACCCATATCAAACATCTCCAATCCAAAGTTAAATCTAGAATTGGCTTCCTATTTCGCAACAAAGTATCCTTCACTCATGCTGCCAAACATACCCTTGTAAAACTGACCATCCTACCAATCCTCGACTTTGGCGATGTCATTTACAAAATAGCCTCCAATACCCTACTCAACAAATTGGATGCTGTCTATCACAGTGCAATCCGTTTTGTCACCAAAGCCCCATATACTACCCACCATTGCGACCTGTACGCTCTCGTTGGCTGGCCCTCACTTCATACTCGTCGCCAAACCCACTGGCTCCATGTCATCTACAAGACCCTGCTAGGTAAAGTCCCCCCTTATATCAGCTCGCTGGTCACCATAGCATCTCCCACCTGTAGCACACGCTCCAGCAGGTATATATATATACATTCTTCCATTGCAAAACTACCATTCCAGTGTTTTACTTGCTATATTGTATTTACTTTGCCACCATGGCCTTTTTTGCCTTTACCTCCCTTCTCACCTCATTTGCTCACATTGTATCTAATACTGTATTATTGACTGTATGTTTGTTTTACTCCATGTGTAACTCTGTGTCGTTGTATCTGTCGAACTGCTTTGCTTTATCTTGGCCAGGTCGCAATTGTAAATGAGAACTTGTTCTCAACTTGCCTACCTGGTTAAATAAAGGTGAAATAAAAATAAATATTCGCAAATTGTAAAAAAATAAATAAATAAAAACTGACCTGTTTTTGCTCCTAGACATTTCACAGCACTTACAGTTGACTGGGGAAGCTCTAGCAAGGTAGCAATTTTACAAACGGACTTGTTGGAAAAGTGGCATCCTATGATGGTGCCACGTTGAAAATCACTGAGCTCTTCAGTACGGTCATTCTACTGCCAATGTTGCCTAAGGAGATTGCATGGCTGTGTGCTCGATTTTATACACCTGTCTTGTTCTAATATACACATGTCAGCAATACACAAATTTCAAGGGGTCTCCACATAGTTTTGTGTGTATATATAGTGTAGCTGTAATTTACCCTTACTGCTATCATTAATTTGTGGCGTGATCCACTAAGGCAGAAAGCCCAGAGACGGCAAGGTTTTTATTTGAGGAAAAATCGCTCCATTGTTGGTCCTCAAGTCAAATAACGCATATGTGACAAAGTAGATGATTATAAAAACGCATATAAAACATTGTACATGTAAGTATAGCCTACACGTCTATGTAATATAGCAAATATTATTTATGTAGCACTGCCAGTAGCTTATGTGTCGTCTGGAAGAGGGACTCTAACAAGAAACTCCTCATAAAATATATTCCTAATCTTCATTTACAAGGTTTTGCCAGCACAACACACTACCACAATTAGTGTGTTTTTTTAGTGTGGTTCAATTAGTGTGGTTTTACATTTGTGCCACCCCTCCAAGCCATGTGAAGTGAGTGATTTTAGGTTGTTGTGTTATAAATGTGCTTGTAATAGGCTGTTTGGGGAAAAGCTTCTCTGGTGAAAACACGTGATTGGAATGACTAACAGAACATACCATTTAATTTTTGTCATTTGCATCAAATGTAAGGTAAACGACAAGTTGTAGGTTACATTCGTAGAAAGTGTCTCCTCGCCAGACGAGGGCGTAATCGCTACGGGTATCCTCTACTAGGCGTTCACCTCACAGGCCTGGAAGCCGAGGCTGACCCTATGGAATAGTTGACCTGCATGGGGGAAGTTTGTTCCTGGAAATATGAATCGTCGAAGAGAGAAGTTGATCAGCTCGTCTTTCTATCCACGCCTTACACAATCAAGGAGAAACACTTGAGCAACGAGGAAAGGAGAGACATGCTGTAAAATATGTGCTGGCAATGTAAAACGAGTGCTGTTGAGTTAATACATTTAAATACCGTTTTTTAAAGTTATTTTTCAATGGGATTATTAGCAGTTGTCACTATGACAATGAAGACACCCTGAAAGCACGGAATGACCTTGTTACCACCTTATTAGTAGGCCTACAGCGTGCAGTAGGGTGTGTTGATCAGTTGATTGACAGGTGTACTGACGAACGATAAACATCAAACGTTCCTCTAGTGAGGATGCTTGCAAATGTGGGTTCTTTAAAATAACTTAACACTATTACTGCAATACTGCCATCTGTGATAACAAGAGTGCTTGACTTTGTTATGGACGCTGTTATGGAAAAGTGTTTGTTCACCTCAATCTATGTCAACATTTGTAATTGGCTGATGTAGAATCTGTTCCAGGAAATCATCACTGTCATCTGGTGAGGTTAGCATAGGGCAAAGGGCTACCGTGTGCCAGGTTATCTGATGGAACCAGCCACAATGTATCGTACTGTCATGTAAACCGACTATTTTACTTGGCAGATGTGTATTTTGAGACGGGTCCAACAAAAACAACCTAATGATTGGTTGACACATAGTGCCTCCCACAATGCAAGTGAGAAGCAACTGCAGCGACTTCATCAAAAACTGCATGACCTTTGATCACATCATGTTTGTAAAGTTCGTGCAGTCGACATGGAGTCACAAGTCTGGCAATTTTTTTAGAACTGTAATACAACACTTTGAAAGGACTTAAAAAAATTGTTCTGCTCCAACATGCGCAGTGAGGTCTCCCTCCCTCAGTGGGTCTATGCTTTCCTCTGGTGGCTGAAAATGGTAGTTTCCCAGCTTCTGATTACTGTGGCGCTTGTTTATTTATGTAACCTTTATTTAACTAGGCAAGTCGGTTAAGAACAAATTCTTATTTACAATGACGGCCTACCCGGGAACAGTGGGTTAATTACATTGTTCAGGGGCAGAACAACAGGTTGCTTGGTACCTTGTCAGTTCCGGGATTTGATCCAGCAACCTTTCGGTTAGTGGCCCGACGCTCTAACCACTAGGCTATGTGCCTCTTGACTTTCTGTTAGCACGCTGCTTCATTAAGACAATGGGAAATGTAATTCAAAAGACAGTTAGGTGAATTTAAGGTTAAACTGACTTTGCTATGCTGGGCTTTTGGCACTAGTTTGGGTGACGCTTGCTTTCGGAGCTGTTCTGGATTTTTCTGATTTTCTACGTGTGTCAGTACTGTGTCAGTATTCTAGTGCAACCTTTTCCTTTGTTGTTTTTGTTTTTCCTTCTATTTTTTGCTCCTTGGTCTATCAGATTGAAATGGCGATTGAGACGCTCCAAAAGACTGAAGGTTTATCCAGTCAGAGAAGCTCGCTGCTCAACAGCCATGTAAGTCGCCACTCTAAACGCCTCGCCTGCCTGCCCTCTATAGCTGTTCTCACTCTCTAGTACCTCCAGAACTCTCCCTTTGCATCTCCCTCTCTTTCTTTCTATGGTGGTGGGGGTTCTTCCTGTGCTCCAATTTTAATTTTTCGCTGCTTTAGTTAATTGTGCTTTTAAAGCTAGGGAAGGGGGTGTTAGTATTTACAGACAAGTGAGGGGTGAAACATGCATCTGCTGTGGATTACAGAGAGGTGTAATGACATACCTGTGTGTAATTGACAGAATATCTTTTCTCCCCCACAGCTGCAATGGCTACTGGATAACTATGAGACTGCGGAGGGGGTGAGTCTGCCTCGCTCCACCCTCTACAACCACTACTTGCGCCACTGCCAGGAGCAGAAATTGGACCCGGTCAACGCCGCTTCCTTCGGCAAGCTCATCCGCTCCATCTTCATGGGGCTACGCACGCGACGCCTCGGCACAAGGTGAGCTACTGACAGGACAGACACGTTCTGATAACTCCCTCTGCACCTTGCACCCCCTCCTCTCCTTCTCTATCCTGTCACTGCATCTCAAGTCCCCCAGTTCTGCTCTCCCTAACTCTCCTCTGACGCCTTCAGTTTAGTCTTGTCCTTTCCTCTTTCCTTGGTTGTCTTCATTATGATTTCCTGTTTGGTATTACAGCATGTTTAAAAAATGTAATAAACACATTTAAATATTTTTGGACTGCTAAATTAATATAGGGGAAACACTGAGAACTTGTGTGTGTGTGTGTGTGTGTGTGTGTGTGTGTGTGTGTGTGTGTGTGTGTGTGTGTGTGTGTGTGTGTGTGTGTGTGTGTGTGTGTGTGTGTGTGTGTGTGTGTGTGTGTGTGTGTGTGTGTGTGTGTGTGTGTGTGTGTGTGTGTTGCAGAGGGAACTCAAAGTACCACTACTATGGCATCCGGCTGAAGCCGGACTCTCCTCTCAACAGACTGCAGGAGGACATGCAGTACATGGCCCTCAGACAGCAGCCTGTCCAACAGAAACAGAGGTACAATATGTGCATTCAGAAAGTATTCAGACCCCTTTACCTTTTCCACATTTTGTTACGTTACAGCTTTACTCTAAAATTGATCAAATTGTTTTTTTCCCTCAACAATCTATACACATTACCCAATAATGACAAAGCAAAAACAGGTTTTTAGAAATGTAAGTCTTCAGACCTTTTTGAAGCACCTTTGGCAGCGATTACAGCCTCGAGTGTTCTTGGGTATGACACTACAAGCTTGGCACACCTGTATTTGGGGAGTTTCTCCCATTCTTCTCTGTAGATCCTCTCAAGCTCTGTCAGGTTGGATGGGGAGCTTCAATGCAAGTCTCCAGTAATGTTCGATCAGGTTCAAGTCTGGGCTCTGGCTGGGCCACTCAAGGACATTCAGAAACTTGTCCCGAAGCCACTCCTGCATTGTCTTAGCTGTGTGCTTAGGATCGTTGTCCTGAGTGCTCTGGAGCAGGTTTTCATCAAGGATCTCTCTTTCTCTCTCTGTGCTCTGTTCATCTTTCCCTCGACCCTGACTCGTCTCCCAGTTCCTGCCGCTGAAAAGCATCACAGAATGATGCTGCCATCACCATGCTTCACCATAGGGATGGTGCCAGGTTTCCTCCAGACAAGACCAAAGCTAATTGGCATTTCATCAGACCAGAGAATCATGTTTCTCATGGTTAGAGTCCTGTAGGTTCCTTTTGGCAAACTCCAAGCGGGCTGTCATGTGCCTTTTTACTGAGGAGTGGCTTCTGTTTGGCAACTCTACCACAAAGGCCTGATTGGTGGAGTGCTGAAAAGATGGTTGTCCTTCTGGATGGTTCTCCCATCTCCACAGAGGGACTCTGGAGCTCTATCAGAGTGACCATCGGGTTCTTGGTCACCTGCCTAACTAAGGCCCTTCTCCCCCGAGAAGCTCAGTTTGGTCGGGAGTCCAGCTCTAGGAAGAGTCTTGGTGGTTCCAAACTTCTTCCATTTAAGAATGATTGAGGCCGCTATGTTCTTGGGAACCTTCAATGCTACAGACATTTTTTGGTACCCTTTCCCAGATCTGTGCCTCGACACAATCCTATCTCGGTGCTCTACGGACAATTCCTTCAACCTCATGGCTTGGTTTTTGCTCTAACGTGCACTGTCAACTATGGGACATTATATAGACAGGTGTGTGCCTTTCCAAATCATGTCCAATCAATTGAATTTACCACATGTGGACTCCAATCAAGTTGTAGAACCATCTCAAAGATAATCAAAGGAAACAGGATGCACCTGAGCTCAATTTCGATTCTCACAGCAAAGGGTCTGAATAGTTATGTAAATAAGGTATTTCAGTTTATTAAAAAAACAGTTTTTTGCTTTTTTGTTATGGGGTATTGTGTGTAGATTGAGGATTTTTAAATATTTTTTTATGCATTTTAGAATAAGGCTGTAACGTAACAATGTGTCGCAGTTGTAAATGAGAACTTGTTCTCAACTGGCCTACCTGGTTAAATAAAGGTGAAATAAAACAATAAACAAATTGGAGTCAACACGGGCCAGCATCCCTGTTGAACGCTTTTGACACCTTGTGGAGTCCATGCCCCGACGAATTGAGGCTGTTCTGAGGGGAAAAGGGTGCTCAACTCAATGTTCGGAAGGTGTTCCTAATGCTTGGTATACTCAGTGTACATATACAAACAGTACTGACTGAGGCATTGTCGTTGTAGGTTTAAGCCGGTGCAGAAGGTTGATGGGGTGTCTGGGGAGAACTTCTCAGGCGGTGGCCAGCACACTCCCAGTGCAGCAGAGCAGACCGTCATTGCACAGAGCCAGCACCACCAGCAGTACCTGGGTGAGTGAGCGGTGTGTATATTTCTGTGTGTTTAGACTGACTTAAGTGACTTTCAGCATCAATAGATTGCTACTGTTTGATGTTCCCTTGTTATTAATACGTTTTGATACCACTTCATGAAAGTGCTCCTCCGCTGAGTGCTGTAAGGGTTCCCCTGTCGGGTTATATTCTGCAATGAACCACTGATAGGATTTTCTCAGCCTTCAGTATTTCCTTGTTAAATATCTACCCCTCTGTTCCTCTGCTTTAAACTGGATTCATAACGTGAGTTGTGGTTGACCTTGTCTGATTTCTATGCGTCTCTCCCTGACAGACGCATCCCGGGCGCTGCCAGACTTTGTGGAGCTGGACCTGGGAGAGACCAACGTGGAGAACATCGGCCCAGACGACATCAAAGCTCTCCAGTCACTATACAGAGAGCACTGTGAGGTCAGAGATTATCCATCACGTCTAACAAAGTTCTACAGGAAAGTTTGTATTATTCTCTACGGGGTAAATTCAGACCAGATACACGCATGTAAATGGAACTTCATTCTATTTTCATGCACTTTCCTCTCTGCACACATTCTGACCTTGATCTTAAGCAAGGGGAATCGAATGTGCCCAACAGGTATTAGTTTGGGGTGGAGATTGCAGAAATGGAGGTGTATCTACAAATCAAATCAAACTTTGTCACATGCGCCGAATACAACAAGTGTAGACCTTACAGTGAAATGCGTACTTACAAGCCCTTAACCAACAGTGCAGTTCATGAAGAGTTAAGAAAATATTTACCAAATAAACAAAACTACAAAATAATAACAAGTAACATAGTAATAACGAGGCTACATACAGGGGATACCGAGTCAGTGTGCAGGGGTACAGGTTAGAGGTCATTTGTTCATGTAGGTAAGGGTGAAGTGACCATGCATAGATAATAAACAGCGAGTAGCAGCAGTGTACAAAACAAATTGGGGGGGGCAATGAAATAGTCCAGTGGCCATTTGATTAATAGTTCAGCAGTCTTATGGCTTGGGGATGAAGCTGGTAAGGAGCCTTTTGTTCCTAGACTTGGCACTCCAGAGAAAACAGTCTATGACTTGGGGGACTGGATTCTCTGACAATTTTATGGGCTTTCCTCTGACACCGCCTATTATATAGGTCCTGGATTGCAGGAAGCTTGGCCTCAGTGATGTACTGGGCCTTACGCACTACCCTCTGTAGCGCCTGTTCGGCCCGCCTTTTGCTGTAGTCCACCATCAGCTCCTTTGTCTTGCTCACATTGAGGGAGAGGTTGTTGTCCTGGCATGTCGTGTTTGGCCACGCAGTCGTGGGTGAACAGGGAGTACAGGAGGGGACTAAGTACACAACCCTGAGGGGCCCCGGTGTTGAGGATCAACGTGGCAGACATGTTGTTGCCTACCCTTACCACCCGGGGGCAGCCTGTCAGGAAATCCAGGATCCAGTTGCAGAGGGAGGTGTTTAGTCCCAGGGTCCTTAGCTTAGTGATGAGCTTTGTGGGCATTAATGGTGTTGAACCTTGAGCTGTAGTCAATGAACAGCATTCTCTGTTGGGGCGGTATGCGAATTGGAGTGTGTCTATGGTATCCGGGAGGAGGGTGTTGATGTGAGCCATAACCAGCCTTCAAAGCACTGCATGGCTACCGACGTGAGTGCTACGGGGAGGTAATCATTTAGGCAGGTTACCTTCGCTTCCTTGGGCACAGGGACTATGGTGGTCTGCTTGAAACATGTAGGTATTACAGACTCATTCAGGGAGAGGTTGAAAATGTCAGTGAAGACACTTGTCAGTTGGTCAGCGCATGTTTTGAGTACACTTCCTGGTAATCATCTGGCCCCACAATTTTGTGAATGTTAACCTGCTTAAAGGTCTTGCTCACATCGGCTACGGAGTGCGTTATCACACAGTCATCCAGACTGTGGTGCGCTCGTGCATGCTTCAGTGTTGCTTGCCTCGAAGCGAGCATAAAAGGCATTTAGCTCGTCTGGTATACTCGCGTCACTGGGCCGCTCGCGTCTGGGTTTCCCTTTGTAGTCCGTAATAGTTTTCAAGCCCTGCCACATCTAACGAGCATCAGAGGCGGTGTAGTAGGATTCAAACTTAATCCTGTATTGACACTTTGCTTGTTTGATGTTTCGTCTGAGGGCATAGCGGGATTAGTGTCCCGCTCCTTGAAAGCAGCAGCTCTAGCCTTTAGCTTGATGCAGCTGTTGCCTGTAATCCATGGCTTCTGGTTGGGATATGTTTATACGTTCACTGTGGGACGACGTTGTCGATGCACTTATTGATGAAGCTGGTGACTGAGGTGGTATACTCCTCAATGCCATTGGATGAGTCCCGGAACATATTCCGGCCTGTGCTAGCAAAACAGTCCTGTAACGTAGCATCCATGTCATCTGACCGTATTGAGCGAGTCACTGGTACTTCCTGCTTTAGTTTTTGCTTGTAAACAGAAATCATGAGGATATAATTATGGTCAGATTTGCCAAATGGAGGGTGGGGGAGAGCTTTGTACGAGTCTCTGTGTGTGGAGTAAAGGTGGTCTTTTTTCTCTCTCTCTGGTTGCACATGTGACATGCTGGTAAAAATGTGGTAAAACTGATTTAAGTTTGCCTGCATTAAAGTCCCTGGCCACTAGGAGCAGCGCTTCTGGGTGAGCATTTTCTTGTTTGCTTATGGCCTTATACAGCTCGTTGAGTGTGGTCTTAGTGCCAGTATCGGTTTGTGGTGGTAAATAGACAGCTACGAATAATATAGATGAGAACTCTCTTGGTAGATGGTGTGGTCTACAGCTTATCATAAGGTACTCGACCTCAGGCGAGCAATACCTCGAGACTTCTTTGATATTAGACATTGCGCACCAGCTGTTATTGACATAAAGACCCACACCCCCACCCCTCGTCTTACCAGACGTTGCTTCTCTGTTCTGCCGGTGCATTGAAAATCCCTCCAGCTCTATATTATCTATGTCATCGTTTAGCCACGACTCGGTGACACATAAGATATTACAGTTCTTAATGTCCCGTTGGTAGGATAATCATAATCCTAGGTCATCTATTTTATTTTCCAATGATTGCAAGTAGTATTGATGGCAGTGGGAGTTTACTCGCTCACCTACGGAATTCTTTTCCTCCATCTTTTCTTCATGCAAATAACAGAGAGATGATTGACAAATGCGGAGAGATTTAATGTGAAACTAGTCATATGGCAGTGAACTGAAACCCATATCAACATGACAGGTATGTCTGCCCCTTACACAGAGTGAAGTATACATGCTGTGACGTTATGCAGAATTTTGATTGTATGGCTTTTTTAGCTTGCAGGGATTCAATTTGGAGACGTAACCCAGATGGGTAGCCTACTGGTCACAGGGCAACAATGTGCGCAATGTCGCAACAAATTTAACCTTTGTGCACTCTCGATGTTTTAATCATATACCCCAACTTTCTCTGTTTCCTATTTGTAGCCTATCATATTATATATTAGCCACTATCAGTAGCCACCGCCAGTAATACTCACATAAATGTATAACTGTCACTTTAGTGTTCCCTTAAATTTGTAGCCTACATTTTTGCATTATTCCATTACATGATTAGTTTAACTTTCTTTCTTCTATCACATCCATGTGGTTGTTCCTCAGTCACTAGCAATAATGGATCATATTAGGTTAACGTACAGTGCATTTTCCAAATTTTGTTACGTTACAGCCTTATAAAGTTGATTAAATAAAAAAAAATCCATCAATCTACACACAATACCCTCTAATGAGAAAGCGAAAACAGGTTTTTAGACATTTTCAAATAAAAAACAGAAATGCCTTATTTACATAAGTATTCCGACCCTCTGCTATGAGAGTCGAAATTGAACTCAGGTGCATCCTGTTTCCATTGATCATCCTTGAGATGTTTCTACAACTTGATTGGAGTCCACCTGTGGTCAATTCAATTGATTGGACATGATGGCACACACCTGTCTATATAAGGTCCCACAGTGGTCCGGTCATGTCAGAGCAAAAACCAAGCCATGAGGTCGAAGGAATTGCCCGTAGAGATCCGAGACAGGATTGTATCGAGGCACAGATCTGGGGAATGGTACCAAAAAATGTCTGCAGCATTGAAGGTCCCCAAGAACACAGTGGCCTCCATCATTCTTAAATGGAAGAAGTTTGGAGCCACCAAGACTCTTCCTAGAGCTGGACGCCTGGCCAAACTGCGCAATCGGAGGAGAAGGGCCTTGGTCAGGTAGGTGACCAGGAACCCAATGGTCACTCTGACAGAGCTCAAGTGTTTCTCAGGATTGTGGGAAAGATGGACAGAGTAAAGTGCAGCGATCCTAGATGAAAACCTGCTCCAGAGCACTGGGGCAAAGGTTCACCTTCCAACAGGACAAAGACCCTAATCGCACAGCCAAGACAATGCAGGAGTGGCTTCGGGGCAAGTCTCTGAATGTCCTTGAGTGGCCCAGCCAGAGCCCAGAATAGAACCCGATCGAACATCTCTGGAGAGACCTGAAAATAGCTGTGCAGTGACACTCCCCAACCAACCTGACAGAGCTTGAGAGGACCTGCAGAGAAGAATGGGAGTAACTCTCCAAATGCAGGTGTGCCAAATACAGGTGTGTAAGAAGACAACTCAATAAGACTCAAGGCTGTAATCGCTGCCAAAGGTGCTTCAACAATGTACTGAGGATCTGAATACTTATGTAAATGTGACATTTCAGTTTTTTATTTTTAATACATTACACGAAAAATTCTAAAAACCTGTTTTTGCTTTGTCATTATGGGGTATTGTGTGTAGATTGATGAGGGGGAAAACGATTTAATACATAAGTCAGGGGTCTGAATACTTTCCGAATGCACTGTATTACAAGTTTTGCAATAATTTGAGACACAGACCACCCATAGCAGTTTAAACCTAGAGCCTGGTGCACGGTTCACAACAACTGGACCGTTGTCATCACTGTTCCATGATTAGTGAGGATTAGGGTTGATTTTGTAGAACAGTTGTTCAACCCTATTGTACACCTGTAGATGCTCCTCAAAGGAGGAAGGGGAGGACCATCCTCAGTGAATTTTATAAAAATTGAATTAGTGAAATATTTAAAAAATATATCCTGTTTTGCAATGAAGGTCTACAGTAGCCTCAACAGCACTCTGTAAGGTAGCACCATGGTGTAGCCGGAGGACAGCTAGTATCCGTCCTCCTCTGGGTACATTGACTTCAATACAAAACCTAGGAGGCTCATGGTTCTCACCCCATTCCATAGACTTGCCCAGTAATTATAACTTCCGGAGGACATCCTCCAACCTATCAGAGTTCTTGCAGCATGAACTGACATGTGGTCCACCCAATCAAAGGATCAGAGAATGAGGGGCGGCAGGTAGCCTAGTGGTTAGAGCGTTGGGCCAGTAACTGAAAGGATCGAATCCCCTAGCTGACCAGGTACAAATATGTCATTCTGCCCCTGAAGGCAGTTAACCCACTGTTCTTAGGCCATCGTTGAAAATAAGATTTTGTTCTTATTAACTGACTTGCCTAGTTAAATAAAGGTAAAATAAAAAAAAACACGTTAAAAAATCTAGTACTGATAGCATAAGCTACCAGCTAACTGGTAATAAAATGTGGTGAGTAGTAGACTCAAAGAGAAAGACAAAAGTTGAACAGTTTTGAACAAATTCAAGAGTCTTTTTTTATACATTTGTTTTACGTTCAATTACTTCGCTAGCAAATGCAGCTAGCTAGTTTAGCCTACTCAAACAGAGAGATGCTATGTTAGCTAGCTGGCTATGACTATCCAACACGGGAACTTTTACAAATCACATGCTGACCAGACCGGACACGTCGGTCGCGTGCGCCGCAAAATAAATGTAGAAATCCATGTTATTCAATTATTGCACCCACACTGCTCGCACGCGCCAATGAGCGTCTGCGATGCTACGGGCTAAAATAGAACTCCTTTCTATTTCTGACGCAGATCGTGCTGAATGTCCTGCCTCTTCCATCTCCTCATTTGTTTATAGAAGCAGGTACCCACGTGCCATCTCCTCATTGGTTATACCCACGTGGGTGATTGAAAGACGAACTGTTTTGCCGGTAGTCGTGGTAATGCTATGAAAGTTTAGATGCCTATCACCATATAAGTTCAATGATGAAAAGGCCTGGAAGGAGGAGAGATGACTAGAAGCGATTCGGTTGGCCGTTTTATGTGTGGATTAATTTGTCGGAGTAGAGGACCTTGTGCAGTTCAGGTAAAATAACAACTCAATGTTTATATCCTAGGACAAATTAGCTAGCAACAGCAAGCTAGCTAAAGAGGACAAATTAGCTAGCAAGTGCAAGCTAACTAGCTAAATTGCAATACATGTTTAATGCTTTTCGATCTGTCCCCAAATTAATGTAATTTGTTCAGAGTTTGTTTTGGTATTTTAACCTGTGTGTCGTGATCGCGTTCGGTGTAGGGGGACAAAATACATTTATGCACGATAGCGCACGCGTGCAGCCGGTTTGGGTTCCGTGTCAAGGTAAGCTTTTAGTTTTACAAATGTATTGCCACCGGGGCCCACAGGTGTAACTGCTTACTAACTGTACACTGTACAGCATGATTGTAGCCGGTTTACTAACGCGTTAATTCTATTAGCTATGCTGACTATGACGTTACTTTAGCTAATATGGTGACAACGATGTAGGCTGTGAGTAGCGGTTATGATATGAAGGTTTGGCTTGGAAAGTTTTTTCTTGCATCGACAGCTGATGTATTGGTCATTGAAGTCCACACGTGAAGGGAAACGGTGAGAAGAGGAGAGCGCATAGATGCGAGAAGGAATACAATGAGGTGTTTGTATGTGGCTATGAAATTGAACTATTTTCGTGTGATCAGGGTTGTATTCATTCCGCCGATTCTGTTGAAAAACGTTCTTAAACAGAATCTTACGGAATTAAATAGGAATAAACATATGTGAATTTGCCCAAATGAAACTTGTTTGCAACTAATACACCCTAAATCAGCTAGATGCAGGCAAGAGTGTGCAAGGCTGTATTGAATGTGTGCACCTGTGTGCACCTGTGTGCACCTGCGTTCTAAACTTTCATTCATAGGCTAGGTTGATGGGTATAGGGAAAAATGTTGTATTATGTAGCAGCCTAGACCTATCAATGTTACATTGAGCTAGGTGAATGGAATAGTCATCCAATATGCTGTAATAAAAATAAGGCCATGCTCATAAAAACAAATATTGTCCTCCCTCATCTTAAACGGCACTGACCCCCACTGTTGTACACTTTTCTCACCTTCCAATAATTCATGGATTGAATATGGCAACTTTCAGGATGAATCAAACCACTGTATTGTCTTATTCAACAATATATTTAGTGTGTAAAGGCTCTCCTCGACCTTAAAAATAAATACATTCCCAACCCTAATTAATCTACAAGATCAGAGTATTTTTTAATCTTAAAGGGATGGGTTTAGATAAATGTACTGAAAACCCTATTGAGCGAACACTCCACGAGATAATCTATTGGCCAGCAAGAGTTAGGGATTTTCAGCAGTTGAATTGAATGTATTCAGTATGCGCAAGGGAGCCACACCCATAAGGTAAGTCTTAATACCAACTACTGAGAAGTTCTTGAATAAAAAAAAATAAGAAAAGCACAGATTTTCCAAGTCTGAATCGGCCCCCATGTGCAGATGAATGGGGGCTTTCTTTGGCATGCATGATATTTACAAGTCTTCATCTTCATTGATCCACACCAGCTCATCCACACTAATCAGCTTGACTGTGAATAGTTATTCAGCTCAGTTGTGTGATGCTGACCATGTCTCTCTTGCAGGCCATTCTGGATGTGGTGGTGAACCTCCAGTTCAGTCTAATAGAGAAGCTGTGGCAGACATTCTGGCGCTATTCCCCCTCTGATTTAGTGGAGGGCACCACCATCACAGAAAACAGGTCAGCTCTCTCTCTCTCGTTCTCTCCCTCTCTCCTGAAGGTCAGTTCTGGTGACTTTTTAAAAGGATATTCTACTCCAAAATTAGTGAAAATAAAATAATGCTGACACCATCTAAAATATCAGTTCTACCTCGAGAAATGAGCCCAATATCATATTGGTAAATTAATTAGCAGAAATTATTTTTACATATTGGAACATGTTTATAGCCTGTGCATGCTCCATATTATCAGTATTCTTTTCCGCTCATGCAGGAGCAAAAAAGTCCTAGTGCACTTTGGTGCGATTTAAAAAAATATATACTATATTTTTTACATGGATGAGTTAGTTCATTGGGACAGTGCGCGACCCCTGTAACTAATGTAAAACTTCAATCAATCAATCAAATGCAAATATCCGCTTGTCCCTTTTTAATAGCTGGGCAACGGCACACTTTTCAGCAAATAAACACCTGTTTCAATTAAATACCTGGTTTAAATGAATTGTTTACAGGGTTTAATATTTGATTTGCTACATAAAATAATTCAGTAATGACACAAACCCCCCCACAGTAGGCCGAGTGAGATTGAGGTTAATCTGATCCAGTATGTGTAACTTTGAACTCCGTCTCCACAGTGGTATGAGTGAGATTGAGGGCCGTTTGCCCTGCTCCAGGCTGGTGGTGCTCTGTAGGAACGAGGCTGTGCTCAAGTGGATGAGTTCCTGTGACCACCTGATGTACCAGGCCCTAGTGGAGATCCTCATCCCTGATGTCCTCAGACCCATCCCCAGTGAGTGGCTGACACACACAGTCACACACACACTTTCTCGCTCATTCCTTGTTGGGTATCAGAATTCAAATGGTGATCTTTATATAGACTGCTGTCCGCTGTATCTCTCCCTCTCTAGGTGCCTTGACTCAAGCCATCCGCAACTTTGCCAAAAGCCTGGAAGGCTGGCTCAACAATGCCATGAACGTCATTCCACAGAGAATGATCCAGACAAAGGTACAGACACTCTCTCTTCACTCACTCACTCTCTCACACACACACATATTGGCAAATAAACTTAAATTGCCTCTATTTTGTTTGATCCTGACTTTCCTCTCTTATCTTTTTTGACTGGCCTTGGTCTGATTTTAATTGGCAGCTGTTTGATCCTCTGTGTGTTTGATTGGCCTCAGGTTGCCGCTGTTAGTGCCTTTTCTCAGACGATGCGTCGTTACACTAGTCTGAACCACCTGGCCCAGGCAGCCCGTGCTGTGTTGCAGAACACCTCCCAGATCAATCAGATGCTCAGCGACCTCAACCGCGTCGACTTCGCCAACGTACAGGTACGTCTGTCCCTCTGGATGGCTGTCTGTCTGCCTGTCCCTCCATCTGGCTGGATGTGGTTTGGTCTGCCTTGTCTGTGTATTTAGTTAGAGGGACACGTCTGTCCACCGTATAGCCATCTGTCATTATCTCTATGTCCTCTCCCCGCTTGAGGTTGCTGTTTATTTCATCAAGGGGCGCGTGTGCATCTGTGTTTTTGCATGTTTGTTTGTGTTATCCCAAACTGACCCGTCCTCGCTCTCTCTTTAGGAGCAGGCGTCGTGGGTGTGTCAGTGTGAGGAGGGTGTGGTTCAGAGGTTAGAGCAGGACTTCAAGGCCACCCTGCAGCAGCAGAGCTCTCTGGAGCAGTGGGCTGCCTGGCTGGACAACGTGGTCACCCAGGTCCTACAGCCCTTCGAGGACAGGCCCAGCTTCCCCAGGGCTGCGCGTCAGTTCCTGCTCAAGTGGTCCTTCTACAGGTCAGCTACATATAAATTGAATGGGTTCTATGAGTACCATAGAATTCATCCAAATTTTATGGTGAGGAAAAAAATGTACACACTTACAAAATATATATGTTTTTGCTCCCTCAACCAATTTAAGTAGTGTGTTGTGATATTTATTGTTTATCATATCAATTGATTTGGTTTGGCAGCTTATTAGCAGTTTTCCAGTGGTTGATCTCGTTGTCCATCTCTTTGTCAGCTCCATGGTGATTCGAGACCTGACTTTGCGCAGCGCGGCCAGTTTCGGCTCGTTCCACCTGATCCGCCTGCTCTACGACGAGTACATGTTCTACCTGGTGGAACACCGCGTCGCCCAGGCAACCGGCGAGACGCCCATCGGTGTCATGGGAGACGTAAGGCCCCGATGAAATGAACACACACCACACACGCACATAATTGTAATGTTCCCATTACTCCTTGGCTCAGTCTCAGTGTGGTTTCTTTGTGCTGCTTAATGTATTGCAGTTCGATGACCTCAACGCCATGTCGCCTGCTTACATGGACAAAGGTAAGCCAACCCCAAGCTGCGTCTACAGGCTAAGTCTCTGTAGGCTTCTGCTTCCACATTACATGGAGTTATTAAGCCCTTTGAAGCCACGTCCGTTCAGCATTGCTGTGCGTCATTCTTCTTTTGTTATGCGTCGTACCTCCTTCTACCGTCGTCTCAACGTGCTGCAACTTAGAGGATAGCAGTTTCAATTAGTACCCATTCAAACATGTTCTGGTCAGCTGCAGTCGAGAAGCTATTGGATCATTTCACATTTTTGTGAAGTTACGTTTAATACTAAGATGTTCATAAGAAAAGGCGAGGAGCTTTTGTTAAACAGTTGCCATGCCTAAACACCAGACTGTTACCGTGGTTACGCCATGAATATCAGTCTGAAAGAAGTCGCTCTTAAAAAATAAGCGACAGTCTCTACAAGGCAGAATGTTGAGTAAGATGATATTTACACTTATTTTAACAGTTGTACATGCTGTTGGTCCCTTTGGCAGTAGGAGGTGGCGATAGGGTGTCCACAAGAAAGGGCTGTTTACCCAACCTTTTGAGGCGCCTGTTGGTTCTGTCGCTTGTATTTTGCATCTGTTGCGCGTAATGCACAATATGTAAACAATAGCTGAATGTAACCGAATGTAGTCGTCCGAAGCACGTTTCCTCGCAATCGGCTAGAAGTGGTTGCCGTTCGGTTCGGCTCATCCGTATTGTGAAAGTATTTGTCACGTGCGAATTGCATCAGTATTGGAAATACAAACTATGTGCAGACCAACATATTGAAGGCCGGGTTGATAACACGACTCTGAAGATATTTTGTCTCACAAAAGTATGTGGACACCTGCTCGTCGAACATCTCATTCCACAATCATGGGCTTTAATATGGAGTTGGTCCCCCCCTTTGCTGCTATAACAGCCGCCACTCTTCTGGGAAGGCTTTCCACTACATGTTGGAACATTGACTAGAGGACTTCCATTCAGCCACGAGCATTAGTGAGGTCGGGCACTGATGTTGTGCGATTAGGCCTGGCCCGCAGTTGGCGTACCAATTCATCCAAAATGTGTTCGATGGGGTTGAGATCAGGGCTCTGTGCAGGCCAGTCAAGTTCTTCCACACCGATCTTGACAAACTATTTCTGTATGAACCTTGCTTTGTGCCCGAGGCATTGTCACGTTAAAACAGGAAAGGTCCTTCCCCAAACTGTTGCCACAAAGTTGGAGGCACAGAATCATCTAGAATGTCATTGTATGTTGAAGCATTAACATTTCCCTTCACTGGAATTAAGGGGCCAAGCCCAAACCATGAAAAACAGCCCCAGACCATTATTCCTCCTCCACCAAACTTTAAAGTTGGCACTATGCATTGGGGCAGGTACTGTTCTCCTGGCATCTGCCAAACTCAGATTTGTCCGTCGGACCGTCAGATGGTGAAGCAGTCCGACGGACAAATCTGCCAGATGGTGAAGCGTCATCACTCCAGAGAATGTTTACACTGCTCCAGAGTCCAATGGCGGCGAGCTTTTCTCCACTCCAGTGGACGCTTGGCATTGAACATGGTGATCTTAGGCTTGTGTGCGACTGCTGGGCCATGGAACCCCATTTCATGAAGCTCCCAACGAACAGTTCTTGTGCTGGCGTTGCTTCCAGAGGCAGTTTGGAACTCGGTAGTGAGTGTTGCAACGGGGGACAGACAATTTGTACGCGCTTCAGCACTCGGCGGTCCCGTTCCGTGAGCTTGTGTGGCCTACCACTTCGCGGCTGAGCCGCTGTTGCTCTTTGGCGTTTCTATTTCACAATAACAGCACTTACAGTTGACCGGGGCAGCTCTAGCAGGGGAGAAATTTGACGAACTGACTTGTTAGAAAGGTGGCATCCTATGACAGTGCCACATTGAAAGTCACTGAGCTCTTCAGTAAGGTCATTCTACTGCCAATGTGTGTCTGGAGTTTGAATGCCTGTGTGCTCAATTTTATACATCTGTCAGAAATGGGTTTGGCTGAATTCCAATCAAGCTTTCTTTTATACAGCACCTTTTAGACATGGAATGCAACACAATGTGCTTTACAGAAATAAAATAACAAAATATTTATTGCACAACATACAGTGGGGCAAAAAAAGTATTTAGTCAGCCACTAATTGTGCAAGTTCTCCCACTTAAAAAGATGAGAGAGGCCTGTAATTTTCATTTTCATAATTTTCATCATATTTTCCACCATAATTTTCTCATTTTGTCTGTCATAGTTGAAGTGTACCTTCAACTATGACAGACAAAATTAGAAAATTATGGTGGAAAATAAGTATTTGGTCAATAACAAAAGTTTATCTCAATACTTTGTTATATACCCTTTGTTGGCAATGACGGAGGTCAAACGTTTTCTGTAAGTCTTCACAAGGTTTTCACACACAGTTTCTGGTATTTTGGCCCATTCCTCCATGCAGATCTCCTCTAAAGCAGTGATGTTTTTCGGGGCTGTTGCTGGGCAAGTGAGACTTTCAACTCCCTCCAAAGATTTTCTATGGGGTTGAGATCTGGAGACTGGCTAGGCCACTCCAGGACCTTGAAATGCTTCTTACGAAGCCACTCCTTCGTTGCCCGGGCCGTGTGTTTGGGATCATTGTCATGCTGAAAGACCCAGCCACGTTTCATCTTCAATGCCCTTGGTGATGGTAGGCTTTGTTACTTTGGTCCCAGCTCCCAGCTCAGCTTTTGTTTCTTGTGTCCTTTGACAAGCTCTTTGGTCTTGGCCATAGTGGAGTTTGGAGTGTGACTGTTTGAGGTTGTGGACAGGTGTCTTTTATACTTATAACAAGTTCAAACAGGTGCCAATAATACAGATAACGAGTGGAGGACAGAGGAGCCTCTTAAAGAAGAAGTTACAGGTCTGTGAGAGCCAGAAATCTTGCTTGTTTGTAGGTGACCAAATACTTATTTTCCACCATAATTTGCAAATAAATTCATAAAAAATCCTACAATGTGATTTTCTGGATTTTTTTTCTTCTCATCTTGTCTGTCATAGTTGAAGTGTACCTATGATGAAAATTACAGGCCTCTCTCATATTTTTAAGTGGGAGAACTTGCACAATTGGTGACTGACTAAATACTTTTTGCCCCACTGAACATTAGATTTAAAAAACAAAAGAATGACACCAACTGAACTAAAATGCACCCTAACACTGTAGCCAAACCATCCGCAAATAGATTTCGTCCCCCCACACCAAACGCGATCACGACATGCAGGTTGAAATATCAAAACAAACCCTGAACCAATTATATTTATTTGGGGACAGGTCAAAAAGCATTAAACATTTATGACAATTTAGCTAGCTAGCTTGCAGTTGCTAGCTAATTTGTCCTATTTAGCTAGCTTGCTGTAGCTAGCTAATTTATGCTGGGATATAAATGTTGAGTTGTTATTTTACCTGAAATGTGTAAGGTCCTCTACTCCGACAATTAATCCACACAAAACGGTCAACCGAATCGTTTTTAGTCATCTCTCCTCCTTCCAGGCTTTTTCTTCTTTGGACTTTATATGGTGATTGGCATCTCATTTTCATAGTTACCACGACGACCGACCAAACTCAGTTCATCTTTCAATCACCCACGTGGGTAAAACCAATGAGGAGATGGCACGTGGATATCTGCTTCTATAAACCAATGAGGAGATGGAAGAGGCAGGACTTGCACTGTTCAGCATAACAAATGGAACTGACTTCTATTTTAGCGCTTGGCAACACAGGCGCTCGTTGGTGCACGCGAGCATTGTGGGTGCAATAACTGTATCCACATGTATGCTTACATTTATTTTGCAACGCTCGCGCATGCGATGCGATTGGTGTGGTCAGCATGCTTTTTTTGTTTTTGTTTTGTTTAAAAAATATATATATTTTTACCCTGTTTTCTCCCCAATTTCGTGGTATCCAATTGTTTAGTAGCTACTATTCTTGTCTCATCGCTACAACTCCCGTACGGGCTCGGAGTTTGAAAGTCATGCGTCCTCCGATACACAACCCAATCAAGCCGCACTGCTTCTTAACACAGCGCGCATCCAACCCGGAAGCCAGCTGCACCAATGTGTCAGAGGAAACACTGTGCACCTGGCAACCTTGGTTAGCGCGCACTGCGCCCACACGCCACAGGAGTCGCTGGTGCGCGATGAGACAAGGATATCCCTAGCCAACCCCTCCCTAACCCGGACGACGCTAGGCCAATTGTGTGTCACCCCACGGACCTCCCAGTCGCGGCCGATTACGACAGCGCCTGGGCGTGAACCCATATTCTCTGGTGGCACAGCTGGCGCTGCAGTACAGCGCCCTTAACCACTGCGCCACCCGGGAGGCGTAAGGTGCTTTTAAGATCTCTTTTAAATATGTCCACAGTTTCAGCCCCCCTCAGGTTCTCTGGTAGGCTATTCCCGAGGCTGGGGGCATAATAACTAAAGGCTGCCTCTCCATGCCTCTTGGTCCCAGGCTTTGGGATATTTAAAGGCCAGTGCTAGAGGACCTGAGGGACCTACTGGGTACATAACTTAAAAGCATGTCTGACATGTATTGGAATGCGCAATCGTTGATCGGTTTCGAAACAATAGAAGAATCTTAAAAGTCATTTCTAACACTCACAGGCAACCAGTGCAGAGATCTTAAAACTGGTGTAATGTGTGCTCTCAGTCTGGTCTTGGTCAGTACCCGTGCTGCAGCATTCTCTATGTTTTGCAGTTGACCAATGTCTTTCTTAGGTAGACCAGACAGGAAAGCATTACAGTAGTCAAGCCTGATTGTAGTAAAAGCATGGATGTGTCTCTCTGTATCAGTCAGTGAGAGAAACAGCCGCATCTTGGCAATTTCCCTCAGGTGGTAAAAAGCTATTTTGGTCACTTTCCTAATGTGTGACTCAAAGTTTTGTTCACAATCTAAAATAACAGGTTTTTTTATCTTGTGTTTTATCTTTATTGCTTGTGAATTCAAATGTGCGGCTCGATTTTCTCTCTGTACTTCGGCTCCAAGTACCTTTGTCTTGATTTCAGCTGGAGGAAGTTGTGAGTCATCCAAGTATTTAAATCAGTAATACAGTCCAATAATTTATCTGTGGAGCTAAAATCCTCAGGTGACACAGAAATGTAAAGTTGTGTATCGTCTGCGTAGGTGTGAAAATCAATGCTGTGCTTTCTGATAATGCTGCCAAGGCATAACATATAAACTGAACAGTACCGGACCCAAAATCGAACCTTGTGGAATGCCACATGTGATATGTTTTTTCTGAGTTATGTTCACTAAGGGTGACAAAAAACGAATTGACTGGTTAAATAGGTCCAAAACTAATTTAGAACTGGACCTGAGAGGCCAACCTACCTCTCCAGTCCGTCCAGAAAGACGACATGATCAACAGTGTTGAATGCAGCACTTAAATCTAAGAGTACAACGACCGAGAGCTGTTATCTGTCAAGATAATTTACTAAGGCTTTCTCTGTGCTGTGGTGGGCACAAAAACCAGATTGGAATTTTTCAGTTGGCAATACAGTTGGCACTTAAAACAATATTTTAGCTTTTTGAACACTCATTCATCCAGAATATTTCTTAAGAATGGAAGGTTGAGAATTGCCAAGAGCTGAAGAATCTAAATAACTTTTCTTCGTAAGGGGTTTCACCATAGCAGTTTTTAGTGCAGTGAGGAAAGTGCCTGTGAACAGGCAGTGATTAACAATATGCAATTAAAAACCGTTTTAAAGAAAGCGGTAGGGATAGGATTGAGAAATCAGGTTGAAGGCTTAAGTTGTGATATCACTTTCCTGCGCATGTCTGTGTCAACTTCTCATCAGGCCTTGACTGAAATATGCCGCAAACTCATCACATTTCGACGTGGCGGAAGGTTCTCATAGGTTTGCGGGGGTGGGATTTATCAGGCCACCAATGGTCGAGAAGAGTGCTCTCTAATTATTCTGATTAATAGTGATCAAGTTAGAAAAATGAACCCGTCTAGGCCACCAATGGTCGAGAAGAGTGCTCTCTAATTATTCTGATTAATAGTGATCAAGTTAGAAAAATGAGCCCGTCTGGCAATTCTAATTGCCAACTTGCGCTCTCAGAATATCATAATAGACCTGCAACTTTTACTTTCACCACATCCGCTCTGCCTTTGTGCAATTTCTCTTTAATTGATTAGTTTCCTCACTTATCCAAGGGGCTCTGCGTTTGGATGTGGCTTTTTTCAACTTTACTGGAGCTATGGCATCAATGGTTGCCCTTAATTTGCTTTTAAAGTTATCAACTAAATCATCACAAGATGAAGGCAGAATGGGTGGTGGATTATTGTTCATACACTCAATCAAATCTGTAGCAACTTCAGAGGTAAGATAGCGTTTCTTAATAATGCGTTCAGTATTACCCGGTGCTAAGGGCAACAAGGTAGTAGAAAATACACAGTGGTGATCAGATAAAGCAACATCAACAATAGAGGATATGTCAATACAAAGCCCCTTGGCAATAACCTGGTATGGCTGCATCTATGGGTGTGCCCGGTAACATGTTGGATAAAGTCCATAGAGCTCAAAAGATTCATAAATTCAATGGCCTTTGAGTCCGTCTCTTTGTCAACATGAATATTAAAATCGCCCAACACAATGATTCTATCATCTTAAGGACAATAGGCAATAGTTCAGATAAACCAGTAAAGAAATTGGGTCAGTGCTTTGGTGGCCTATACAGGGTTATGGCCATCACTGGTGGCTGACATTTAAACAGTACAGCATGATGCTCAAAATACCCAAAGTCGCCAAACAAAATGTCCATAGAGCTAAGAGCATTAGTAAAAATAGAGGCTGATAGAGTATGAAAATCTGTAGTCCGAGGGGGAGGCTTCAATAAGATCGGCACTAAAGTCTGATGACGGCTATGTTTCAGCGAGAAACATGCAATCATCTTAATGCTCAGTAATGAGGCAATCACGAGAAAGAAATTTTACTTGTGATTGCTCTAACATTTCAAAGCACCATATTGAATGAGTGTGGGCTACTCTGCCACTGGGGCATCTGCCTTCGAGGTAACCAATAGAATAACAACTAAATTATTAACGTTACAACCACATTTTCTGACAGTCTCCAATCTATCCGAATGGTATGAGATAACAGTTTGTATAACCCCACTAGAAGGCAGAGTTAAAGGAACATACATTGCCTTTGGAAAGTATAAAGACCCCTTGACTTTTTTTTTGCAAATGTATTCATAAAATACATAAATACCTTATTTACATAAGTATTCAGACCCTTTGCTATGAGACTTGAAATTGAGCTCTGGTGCATCCTGTTTCCATTGATCATTGCCGCCTGGCCAAATTGAGCAATCGGGGGAGAAGGGCGTTGGTCAGGGAGGTGTCCAAGAACCCGATGGTCTCTCTGACAGAGCTCCAGAGTTCCTCTATGGAGATGGGAGAACTTTCCAGGAGGACAACCATCTATGCAGCACTCCACCAATCAGGCCTTTATGGTAGAGTGGCCAGACAGAAGCCACTCCTCAGTAAAAGCACATGACAGCCCACTTGGAGTTTGCCAAAAGGCACCTAAAGACTCTCAGACCATGAGAAACATGATTCTCTGGTCTGATGAAACCAAGCGTCACATCTTTAAGAAATAGGGCACCATCCCTACGATGAAGCATGGTGGTGGCTGCATGGGGATGTTTTTCAGTGGCATTATGGGGTATTGCTTTGTCATTATGGGGTATTGTGTGTAGATTGATGAGGAAAAATCAATCGATTTTAGAAGAAGGCTGTAACGTAACAAAATGTGGAAAAAGTCTGAATACTTTCCTGAAGGCACTGTAAATTGGGTTACTCACAATAACCATAGTGCCATTTCTACAGGTGTTGATATGGTTTCCAAGTCCTCTGTTGCTTATTCTGACAGGGAGCACTGGAGCACTACCAGACCCTGTCTGTCAGTCTCTAAAACAGTTTGTGATGTTTCTCGAAATAAGCCTGGAACCCCTGCGTTGTTACAAAAACAGATTTTCCTGTCGTTGGAAAGTTTTCTTCAAGTACTTGTTCGGGGCAAAGAGTTGTCTGAAATGTTCCGAAGCCCTTTGGTAAGCATGGGAGGGTGCCAGATATAATTATTCTCTTCTATGTGCTAGTGAGGGTGTTTAAAACATGTTTGTAGTCCTGCCTCAGTTCCGAATCCACTAATTTGAAGGGGTGTCCACATCATTTTCTGATTTATATAGTGTTTCTTCAAAAGGACCAACCACTCAGACAACTGGTAAAATATCATTTTATTCAGCATTCTGGCTTATAGAGAGAGGTTGTGAGAGAGAACTTTCCTGATCCAAACACTCATTATTGCCCAACGTAGAATTCTATGCAATTCAAAGTCGGGTCTTCAGGTCCATCAGCCTTTCCTGCAAACACAATGGTCCAACCTGACTAATGAGAATCCTGAAGAGTCGGCATTCTAACCTGTCTGTCTGTCTGTCTGTCTGTCTGTCTGTCTGTCTGTCTGTCTGTCTGTCTGTCTGTCTGTCTGTCTGTCTGTCTGTCTGTCTGTCTGTCTACCTGTCTGTCTACCTGTCTGTCTGACCCTGTCCGCTTGTTTTTGTCTCCAGACGAGGTGAGTGAGATGGACAGTGACCTAGAGGAGGACATGGAGGAGTCTGGGGAGCCGCTGGCCAAGCGGGAGAAGGCTGAGTTGCAGCATGAGCACCAGGTGATCCAGGTGATTCAGGTGGGGGCTCTGGAGGACGGCTGTAACCCCGTGGTGGGGGTGGTGCAGCCGGGTATCCTGCACTCCCTGCCCCAGCCCCCCCAGGACCACGCTGAGCACATCCTCACCCCTTCTGCCGCCACCCCCACCATCCGCCACTGCAGCGCCACCGGCAACACCTACGCCTCCGTCTGAAGAGAGAGACGCCCACAAACCACTCTTCTCTTGATCTGTCTGTCTCTCCCTCTCTATTTCAATGGGTCACGCTGTCTCACACACACGTCTGCACTATTTCCCTCTGTCATGTGCTGTGTTTTCTCTGCTCTCCTCCGCCCCCAGGCCACTAGAGGACGATGAAAATCACCATGACCACAGCCACTGGCGTCACACAAACCGTGGATAGATTAAAAGAGCTGGATGTGAATAGGAATGTGGGCGGGCCGCCTCTGTCTGCTGTCATCCCATATTTCTGTCCTCTGGGAGTGGATGCTGGGTGAGGGAGGAGGATTGGAAGGGGGGGGGGTGACCCATGAGATGCTGCCAGATGTGAGACACTGACTGACCCTAGCTGTGTAGAGGGGAGGGTATATATTCAAAGCTCAAATCCAAGCCACCAGCCCCAGATGAGCGATGTGATTGATTGATAAGAGTACTCTTGGTTCACTCTTGGTTCACTCTTAGATCGGGTTGTTTCGTATATAGTGCATATATAATAAACAAAACAGAGGTGCTGTTCTCTCACATTAGCAGATATTCCTCCCAATCATGAGGTGATATACGTTCTTACAGAGAAAGCATTGACACATTCCAGTTAAGGACAGAATTGAGTTGAACGATATGATATTTTTGGTTGTTGTTGACTTTTTTGTGTATTTCAAACCTTTGTTTAGATAATGACATTCGGTGATGTATGATTGCTTGTGATGTGGCAGCTGTTTTGCGTTCTATGATTTATTGAATAGTGTATAATCGTAGCCATGATCCCCTGATAACCCCGAATGGCTTCTAGCCGTGAAGTTTGTTCTGCCCATGAAGAAAGACGTACTCTTATGCATGCTGCTACTCTATAGAAACACGAGGCGAGACAGACGGACGGACTGGATGTACTATACCACTACAACACTAGCTTTTCTACGCACTTCATGCATCGTATGGGATGCTCTTGACTTATTGCCTTGGTTTGGTTGGATTTAGATACTGGATAGTGTGATAAAAATGTAATTAGTTAAGACTCGTATAATCTACCGACATGTTCTCAGTGTGTGTGTGTTTGTAGTTTCTATCTTGGTAGATGTCTTAAGTTGTGAATGGACCAAAAAAAACAAACCAACCAGAGGAAACTGGCAGAGAGTGAGAGCCATCATGGCCGCCACAGTGGTCCCGGCGAGGCTGCTGCGTGTCCCGTTTTCCTGTCCCAACAGTGCTGTGGGTGGTGTTGCAGAGCAGACTGAATGTCAGGGATTCTATGTACCTCGGCTTCATCCTAGTGCCTTAATAACCCTTACTGCAGCTGTCCATGTAGTTCTGACTGATTATGTGGTTGTGGGGAGGGATAGTACATTCTGTGTTACTGTCCCAGCCACAGCTTTGGCCCTCTCTCTGGTGACTTGTGGCTGGATTTGGGCTGGCTCGTTGGTGTTACTGAAGGCTGGGGAGGTGCAGGTTCAGAGGTGCTTGTAGTTTTCTCTGGATTGTGCCGGTTCTATTACTTTTTGTTTCTTTGTTCGGTTTCCCACTGATGTGGGTGTGTTGCCTCGTTCCTGCTCTCACTCTCTCTCTCGAGGCCTGCTCCTGCTTTGGCATGTGCAATCGGGTGAAGCGTGCGCGTGTGCCGACGTGAGCGCTCGACCTGATCGAGATGATGGTTGCGCGTAACCGTTGTGGTTGTTGTGGATGAATGAGTCCGAGCGTGGGTTTTGCGCACACCCACTAGTCACCCTACCTCACACCAGCGGTGCCAGCCTTTTAACACATGCAGCACGTCACCAAACCTTGTTCTCACACACATATGTATCCTTACTACTCCCACGACACACCACAATAACACTATATGCCTCTCACACTACACAGCTAAAAATACACATGGTCATTTTAGCCCATTCAGTCCTCAGTCCACATCATCATCTCTTGTTCTATCGGTTGTAAAGTGCATTTTTGTATAGTGGACCAAAAGTAGATATTTTCTGATATTTAAAGATATATATATATATATATATATATATAGATAGATAGATAGATATATATAAGGATGATACAATACGTATGTATTCATCTTTATTTGTTTTGTTTTTCATGTGGTTGATCTGTCATCCGTGGTTGTTTCGTTGGTAGTTAGCTCTTCTGTGATTGGTCGATTGACTGTGAAATGGGCGGGGGCATGGGGACCAGCTTCTGACGACACTGGATACACATTTTGTACTTGAACTGTTATTGATCGCTTTTAGGAAATGGACAGCACACTGGCAAAAGGTGTTGAACTGGAAGAATCTTGTTGATACTACTGAAATTACTTTTCTGTTTTTTGTTTAACTCTCATATCTGGAGAACTGTATGCACCAATGCTTTGCCTAGACTTTATTTATTGGTATTTATTGTGCTTTTGTTTTACTATTTGAGAAGTTATTCTTAAGTTATGCACACGTATCCATACCAGTCTTGAAAATGAAATTACACTATATATACAAAAGTATGTGGACATCCATTCAAATCAGTGGATTCAGCTATTTCAGCCACACCCGTTGCTGACAGGTGTATAAAATCATCGATCACACAGCCATGCAATCTCCATAGACAAACTTTGTCAGTAGTTTGGCCTCACTGAAGAGCTCAGTGACATTCAACGTGGCACCATCATTTCCAACAAGTCAGTTCGTCAAATTTCTGCCCTGCTAGAGCTGCCCCAGTCAACTCTAAGTGCTGTTATTGTGAAGTGGAAACGTCTAGGAGTATCAACTACTCCGAAGTGAAGTGGTAGGCCACACAAGTTCACAGAACGGAAACACCGAGTGCTGAAGCGCGTAGCGCGTAAAAATTGTCTCTCCTCGGTTGCAACACTCACTAACGAGTTCTAAACTGCCTCTGGAAGCAACGTCAGCACAAAAACTTGCCTGCACAGACCCTGACCTCAACCCCATCGAACATCTTTGGGATGAATTGGAAGGCTGAATGCAAGCCAGGCCTAAATGCCTTCCCAGAAGAGTGGAGGCTGTTATAGCAGCAAAGGAGAGACCAACTCCATATTAATGCCCATGATTTTGAAATGAGATGTTTGACGAGCAGCTGTCCACATACTTTTGGTCTTGTAGTGTATGAGTTCTGACAATTTTTACTACTGAGAAACAAAATGTACCTGCTAAAAAAAATGGAAATTATGTTTTCAGAGGATCATGAATTTATTTTATCAACTACATTTTCTTTAGATATATATGGTACTTAGCAGATTGTGCATGTGTGATTTACTTTATGAGAAAGGGCCATTCTACTGATAATGCCTTTTACTAGTTCACTGAAGATAAAGTGCATTCACTTTAGACTGAAAAGGCAATTGACCTTGCTTACAGGTTATTGAAGGCTTTGGGCATTTGTTTACATGTCAAACTTTGACCACACAGAAATTACAAGATCTTACTCAACCTGACTGTACAGTCAGTCACCTAACATGTCATTAGAGATGGCTCTTGAACTTTGACCTTTTTGTCCGGAAAATACTGAAGATGTTAAGATGAATTGTGTATTCATTTGTGCCTGGAGTGCAAACAGCTTACAGATGTGCTTTAGAATCTTGAAAGTGCTTTTTTTGATCTTGCATGCCTTTTTGTGCTGCTAGAATCTATTGGTTCGTCTACTTTGTGTTTGGTTTTCTTTGGAATATGTGCCAGATTGTAAATGCTGTATTCACTCTGCGACCTCATCAAACCTGCCTGTTTCAAAACTGGACTCAAGCCAATTCTGTCAACACAAATGATGTTGTAATCATAGATAATCATTCACAAAAAGTAATACGTTTATTTGTTTGGAACAAAAAATATTATAGGTCCTTCCCCATAGTCTTACGTCACTGATGGCTCCTGGCAACGTGTGGCGTTAGAAGACAATAGGGCCTTGATTAATTGAGCCCATTTCTAACCTAAAAGGTTTGATACAGCAACTACAACAACAAAAAATGAAAAGGAAACAATCTTGACATCCTGAAAAACATATCAGCTATTCTCAAACTGTCAGTTGGAAGTGGTGAGAATACATCAGCTTCACTGATCCACAAGACTCCAGTGCCTTTAATTTGACCCAGACAGCTGGGCCTAACGTCTCTGGTCTGACTCCATGGCTCCAGACACAGGCTCTTTAGAGCAGACTTTATGAAAGAGGTGAAAATGGCTGCTCACATGGAGAAGAGGATATGGGCCTATGGGATCGTACAGTCCTATCCTTAATTCTGACCTCATCCAACTGACTACTGGTCAACTGTCACTGACCAATGACCAAACATGACAGTTTACACTGGGTGGGGCATTCTCCACATATTTGCTGTTGGATGGAGCTTTAGGAGAGAACTACTACAGATTTACATTATCACTAAACTAAGAGAAAGATTGGAGTACTACTGGACTGGGATATTTGCCAATGGCAACACTGTACTATCATTATCATTTCCTTTTGTTGTATGATATTATGATATTCACTGATTGCTGTATGGTGGCTTTATTCTGTTTGATTTTCAATATTTTCTTGATCTATTTTAAGTGCCATTTGACGGTCTAGTGAGTTGTGGCCCACTGTAGCACGCTCTAATGCAAGCACAAGCATTTGGCAGTGGATATTAGGGAAACCTTTTCCTTGAACCCCTTTCCCCCTAAGATGTAAATATAGACAAAATGGGAAGAAATATTTATTTGTCTCTTAAATATTTGTTTTGTTCTTTTTGGATGATTTTATTTCATCTGATATGTTGGCAAAAGTACTTTGTGATTTCTCTTGTTTTGGATAATGTATTGTATTTATATATACATATCATGTGACTTTTTGTTTCAAGTTACGTCTTAGTATATACTATCTTCTGAAATTGGCAAGAGAAAACCGATAAGTGTAGGGTGATTTGTAATGTGTATTTTACATAAAAGATTAAACTGTGGAACTTTTATATTTATAAAGGCATATTAACATTAAGGCCAAGGGCTCTATTCAATTTAAAGGCAATGTTCCCACTTTAGCGGAGACTGCATTCACGGTAAACGCTGCATATGTCGGCTCAATCGGAAATAACTTTTACAGTTCTATCGCGCAATCTGTAAAGCTTCAGCGATAGATTGAATAGAGCCCTCAGTGTGTCGTAATGATGGAAATATAGGAACTATTAAAGACATGTAGTTTGGTTTTCTGAATATTTCAGACTTGAGCTCAGGCTAGCTTAGTGTTGTTTTCTTAATTTGTGGCTTGTCTTTAAATTAATAAACTTTTTCTTGTTAAATATAAGTCATTGTTATGACTGTTGTCATAAGAGAAGGGACACAGAAGATGAACAGATAAAAGTATTGGGGATGAACTGCTGTATAATCAGAGGTGAAGCAACATGTCGAATCGGCTGGAAATTTACACTACATATTTTTGTCAGAGGCAATAGGACAGCCACCTGCTGAAGTACTCGACTGATGTGTTTCCTCTTATACACCACAGGGAGAGAGAACCTTGCTGTGTGCTAAGACCAAGCGAAAGAATGAACACCAAACAAATTATACACCATTTTATTTCCATTAATTATGAAGGTAAAGGACAAGCACTGGATCACATCTCTCCTTAGCCTACATATCATTTTCTAACTTTAAACCATATGCTCATAAGGCAGAAAAATATATAATTAAGCAATAAGGCCCAAAAAGGGAGTGCCACAGCTAAGGGCTGCCCTTAGCGGTGCCTTATTGCTATTATAAACATGTTACCAACATAATTAGAACAGTAAACAAGTAGTTTTGCATCATACCTGTGGTATATTGTCTCATACCACGGCTCGAACAACCCGGTGACAAGTAGTCCAGGCCCACACAATTGCTGGAATTCTCAATGCAGGATCTGGTCATAAAGTCATGTATTTATTTACAACTTTCACAATACTGACACACGACTGTGCTCTGAACTGTTTCCTTTCATATGGGTTCATTTGGCATCAATATGGCTTCAGACTTCCTTACCTTTCCTCCAATATCTCCAAGGAATGTTACCACAAGTCAATTCATCAAAGTCATGATTACAGAAATATGAAGTGGAGATAAAAATGTTAATGAACTGAACACCTGTCTAGACATTGAGGCATCTGAAAACATTATTGAAGTGAACACCATCTGGCCTGGATCCCGCTCATCGCTACAAAAGCTAACTAGAAATGTATGCGGAAACTACCCCTCACACTGCATACCTAAACATACTGAAAACAAGCACATGAAAAGCAAACCAATAAAGTGCTTAATTAAGCTAATATGCCATTAAAAAAAAACAGCATTGAAACTCATACAGTATATAAAGTGTCATGTCATGGCCTTCTGTCAGTCAATGAACAGGATGATATGAATAGAACAGAATGAAAAGCATCCATGAGTAACGACTGTATATCCTGATTCTGAGGCAAGTAGAAAACAGATTCATGAGCTGGTATCTTCAGAGAAGGAACCCTGGCTGGCTTTGATGCCAGTGGGTAGAAAAAAAGTATAATTCACACCCCTCTCTCATCCCGGACAGCGTTCAAATGGCTAGCCCACGCGGCATGGGCAGTCAGTCAGTCTAGCATGTGTCGAGTTAGTGTTGCCGTTCTATAACTCAGTCCAGGGGCTGGGGGTCAGCGATGGGCATGGTATGCAGCACCTCATCCAGTAGCTGCAGGGCACGGTGGAGATGGATCTCAATCCAGCACGGAGTCTCCTTGATGCTCTGCCGGGGGTAGTCAGGCCCCCAGCCCTTCACAAAGCTCATCCTCAGGATACATAGCCTGCGCAGGTCGTCCACTCCTATACCTGCCGCCGCAGACAAACCTGGAGGGAGAGGGTTACAAACAATAGTTAAATTTTTTTTAATTTAACTAGGCAAGTCAGTTAAGAACAAATTCTTATTTACAATGACGGCCCAACCCGGATGTTGCTGGGCCAATTGTGCGCCGCCCTATGGGACTTCCAATCACGGCCGGTTGTGATGCATCCTGGATTCCAACAAGGTACTGCAGTGATACCTCTTAGACCGCTGTGCCACTCGAGCCCAGTTAGAGGACAGTACTACATATTTGATAGAATGATTCACTACCTATATAGAGTTACACGTCTAAGGCAGTGCACACATTTAGCCATTTCTGTAAGGTCCTGAGATGCTCGGAGACAAGACAGATGGATATATTGCTTGGCAGACAGGTTAAAGGATGAATAGTGTGAAGAGAGACTCACTGATGGCGGGGGCGATGCCTCCTACAGAGCCAGGCCCGGGGATGTTTCCAGCCACTGCCGCTGCCTGTGCTGCGGCTGCCGCCTGTGCTGTGGCTGCCTGCTGCTGCATCTGCCTGTGGCACTGGCGCAGGTCAAACACCTGCACAGCACACAGGGAGGGTTAGGGACTACACACAATGGGGCAAACTACACACATTTTCCGACAAGATAGAACTGCCAAGGGGGGCGGAGTAGCAATCTACTGCAGAGATAGCCTGCAGAGTTCTGTTTTACTATCCAGGTCTGTGAGCTTCTACTTTTAAAAATCCACCTTTACAGAAACAAGTCTCTCACCATTATCGCTTGCTATAGACCACCTTCTGCCCCCAGCTGTGAATTGATTGCCCACCAACCATCTACAGAGCTCGTGTTGTTAAGTGACCTAAACGGGGACATGCTTAACACCCCGGCCATCCTACAATTTAAGCTTGATGCCCTCAATCTCACACAAATTATCAATGAACCTACCAGGTACAACCCCAAATCTGTAAACTCAGGCACCCTCATAGATATCATCCTAACCAACCTGCCCAAATACACCTCTGCTGTCTTCAACCAGGATCTCAGCGATCACTACCTCATTGCCTGCGTCCGTAATGGGTCTGCGGTCAAATGACCACCCCTCATCACTGTCAAACTCTCCCTGAAACACTTCAGCGAGCAGGCCTTTCTAATTGACCTGGCCCAGGTATCCTGGAAGGATATTGACCTCATTCCGTCAGTAGAGGATGCATGGTTATTCTTTAAAAGTGCTTTCCTCACAATCTTAAATAAGCATGCCCGATTCAAAAAAATGTAGAACCAGGAACAGATATAGCTCTTGGTTCACTCCAGACCTGACTGCACTTGACCAGCACAAAAACATCCTGTGGCGTACTGCATTAGCATCAAATAGCCCCCACGATATACAACTTTTCAGGGAAGTTAGGAACCAATATACACAGGCAGTTAGGAAAGCAAAGACTAGCTCTTTCAAACAGAAATGTGCATCCTGTAGCACAAACTCCAAAAAGTTCTGGGACACTAAAGTCCATGGAGAATAAGAGCACCTCCTCCCAGCTGCCCACTGCACTGAGGCTAGGAAACACTGTCACCACCAATAAATCCACTATCATTGAGAATTTCGAAAAACATTTTTCTACAGCTGGCTATGCTTTCCACCTGTTTACCCCTATCCCGGTCAACTGCCCTGCACCCCCCACAGCAACTTGCCCAAGCCTCCCCCATTTCTCCTTCACCCAAATCCAGATAGCGGATGTTCTGAAAGAGCTGCAAAATCTGGACCCCTACAAATCCGCCGGGCTAGACAGTCTGGACCCCCTCTAAAATTATCAGCTGAAATTGTTGCCACCCCTATTACTAGCCTGTTCAACCTCTGTTTTGTACTGTCTGAGATCCCCAAAGATTGGAAAGCTGCCACGGTCATCCCCCTCTTCAAAAGGGGGAGACACTCTAGACCCAAACTGCTACAGACCTATATCCATCCTACCCTGCCTTTCTAAGGTCTTCGAAAGCCAAGTTAACAAACAGATCACGACCATTTCAAATCCCACCGTACCTTCTCCGCTATGCAATCTGGTTTCCGAGCTGGTCATGGGTGCACCTCAGCCACGCTCAAGGTACTAAACAATATAACCGCCATCGATAAGAGACAATACTGTGCAGCTGTATTCATCGACCTGGCCAAGGCTTTCGACTCTGTCAATCACCACATTCTTATTGGCAGACTCAACAGCCTTGGTTTCTCAAATGACTGCCTCCCCTCGTTCACCAACTACTTCTCAGACAGAGTTCAGTGTGTCAAATCGGATGGCCTGTTGTCCGGACCTCTGGCAGTCTCTGTGGGTACCACAGGGTTCAATCCTCGGGCCGACTCTATTCTCTGTATACATCAATGTCTCTCTTGCGGCTGGTGATTCTCTAATCGACCTCTATGCAGACGACACCATTCTGTATACTTCTGGCCCTTCTTTGGACACTGTGTTAACTAACCTCCAGACGAGCTTCAATGCCATACAACTCTCCTTCCGTGGCCTCCAACTGCTCTTAAATGCAAGTATAACTAAATGCATGCTCTTCAACGGATCGCTGCCCACATCTGCCCGCCCATCCAGCATCACTACTCTGGACGGTTCTGACTTGTGGACAACTACAAATACATAGGTGTCTGGTTAGACTGTAAACTCTCCTTCCAGACTCACATTAAGCATCTCCAATCCAAAATTAAATCTAGAATCGGCTTCCTATTTTGCAGCAAAGCATACTTCACTCATGCTACCAAACATACCCTCGTAAAACTGATCCTCAACTTCGGCGATGTCATTTATAAAATAGCCTCCAACACTACTCAGCAAACTGGATGTAGTCTGTCACAGTGCCATCCGTTTTGTCACCAAAACCCCATATACTACCCACCACTGCGACCTGTATGCTCTCGTTGGCTGGCCCTCGCTTCATATTCGTCACCAAACCCACTGGCTCCAGGTCATCTAAGTCTTTGCTAGGTGTAAAGCCCCACCTTATCTCAGCTCACTGGTCACCATAGCAGCACCCACCCGTAGCATGCGCTCTAGCAGGTATATTTCCCTAGTTACCCCCAAAGACAATTCCTCATTCAGCCGCCTTTCCTTCCAGTTCTCTGCTGCCAATGACTGGAACGAACTGCAAAAATCACTGAAGCTTGAGACTCATATCTCCCTCACTAGCTTTAAGCACCAGCTGTCAGAGCAGCTCACAGATCACTGCACCTGTACATAGCCCATCCAACTACCTCATCCCCATACTGTTATTTAATTTATTTTGCTCCTTTGCATCACAGTATCTCTACTTGCACACTCATCTTCTGCACATCTATCACTCCAGTGTTTAATTGCTATATTTGAACTATTTCGCCACTATGGCCTATTTATTGCCTTTACCTCCCTTATCCTACCTCATTTGCACTCCCTGTATATATACTTTTTCTATTGTATTATTGACTGTATGTTTGTTTATTCCATGTGTAACTCTGTTGTTATTTGTGTCGCACTGCTTTGCTTTATCTTGGTCAGGTCGCCAACTTGTTCTCAACTAGTCTACCTGGTTAAATAAAGGTCAAATAAATCAAATAAATAAAAAAGAGGGGTTCAACTAGAGATGGGCAACTGAAATAATTTCACTATTCAAATAATATATTATGAAATTTGATATCCGGATAGTCGAAATACATTGTTTTTTTTGGTACTTATTTTCTTTAACCTGAGCACTTATTGCTGCGCAAGGGACAAGTGGTGGCACTCTGCTGTTGCAACAGGGGGAGGGGCCGGTGTGTTTGGGACGCAGGAGTGCAGGGCAAGCAGAGATGTAGAATGTATCAAAGCCGACTCATGCTAGATAGAAAACTTCTAGCTACCATAGGTTATTTATCATCCCATCTCATAGTGCTGGTCTTGACTGCAGGTCTCGACTGCATCGATTACAGCAGTGTTTCCCAACTCCAGTACCCCCCACAACAGCACACATGTTTGTCGCAGCCCCAGACAAACATACCTGATTTAATTAATCAAATGGCTTGATGATTAGTTGACAAGTTGAATCAGGCGTGCTTGTCCACAGCTACAATAAAAATGTGTACTGTAGGGGCAAGTTTTCCATTTTAATTTACCGGACATTAGAGAAATCTGCCGGACCCTTATGCATTGGGTGCGTAACCTTTAGGGTGTCCACCCGCGGTGCTCAGAATGACAGAAATCCCATGTAGATTATGGCAATTCATATTAACAGAACATGCAAGTCGAGGATGCAACAATGTGCAGTCCTTACCGAATTCTGATGTGCAGAATTCAGTAAGAAGTTGGTTTTTAGATATAGATCTATTCTATTGGTCAGCTTGTCGAGGTAGAAATAGACTATTCCAAACAGACTCTGGGACAGATGTGGGAAGATAGATGCCAAATTCATACAATCAGTAGGCCTAGGTTACATTTTTTTTTTAAAGTTAAAAAGCAAATGAGTCCGATGCAACAGATCAGAAAGTTTAGCTTAAAATGTTGCTGAACTATTCTTCACATTATAAGCACAGCAATGCGCACAAGGCATTAGACCATGCGCAAATGTTTGATCCATAATGCAATTAGCGGGAAAACACAGTTGTCAAAAGGGCACCGCCCATGCAAGCGGTTTCATGAGACAGACGGCACCCCGTGAAAAATCAGTTTTTGATACAAAAATAATGCACTGGGCCTTTACTAGTCCTGTATTAGCAGAACAATATAGCCGCCTGTATCGGGTGCAAAATATTTATTTAACGGCTTTTCTATTATTTCTTTTTATAACCCTAACGGAAACCTTGTGTTGGAGGTACTTGAGGACTGGAGTTGGGAAACACTGGATAAAAGAAGCCAGCTAGGCTAATTGGTGCTATATTTTGTTGTGCTTTCTTCCTGTCCTTGTTTACACATAACACCCATTCAGATTAAACAACCTACCTGTTGGCCTACTCCTCCTCATTAGTTAACTTTTAATTCTGTCATTTTGATTCCATCTTGCATTGATTAAATATCTCATCAATTCACTTGCTAGAAATGTAGCCTTTAAATTAATGAAAGTCCCGCTTCGATTGGCCGACAAAAATAGAAATATGTATGTAAGCTACTGAGCGTGCATGTCATAAGAACTACATTCAAACATTTGTTGTTTATTACATAAAATGTCATGGTATATGCTTGTATGTAACAATGTCACGTGGATAATCGAATTTAGCTTTTTAACTTTTAAAACTGGCCTTATTTGCATCTTCTCAAAAATGAATAATAAAGTCAGTTCAGATATTTAAATAACTGTGCTCATCCAAAGGTTCAACGGTCTAAAACGTACAGATTTTAACCAGTTTTGAGAACAATCAACCCTCCATAGCAGTCAAATAACCACTGAGACACAATGCATGTAAATAATACAGATCAGAAAACATGTCCTTGTTTACTTAGGGGTGCCATTCCTCAGCAGTGAGTCTGTGGGCTGTGATATCAAATATATTTGTCATATGCACAGAATACACATAGTGTGTATACAGTACAATGACATATTCACTTGCAGGTAACCCTCTCAACTATACGACAAAAATAAGAATAGAAGTCATTCAAATAATAAAAAGAGTACAAAATAAAAGCTCAATGGAATACAATAAAAAATAATATCTCACCTTGATGTAGGCGCTGGGGTAGATCTTGTGCACTGCATCTCCAGGAGCACGTCCTGCCTCCCTGTCCAAGTAATAACTCTGCACAAACACTGCATGATCGCTAAGGCAACGCACCCACACGTCCCCTTCCCCTTTACACTCCAGCTGCACCCCTTTACCAATGTGAAGTCTATAGAGACAGGAAGAAAGAAGGGAAGAGAAGCAAACAGAGACAGCATGACAATATATTTTATCTGCCTAAAAGAAATACTTTATATTGCTATGGTACACTAATACTCTTTCAAAAATATGAATGATATAAAAAAAACTGAAGGGAGTGGAAGGCACTCTACTTAGCCATTTCATTTCGCAAAGACATTAAATCCTTCCCTTCTCTATGGTAGAGTACCTGGCTCTCTCGATTGCCTCTGTCCTGTGGACATTGCTGAGCTGACCCAGGCAGAAGCGGTCCCCTCCCGAGGGATCCACGTATCCATCCACAGTCACCGTGGGGCAGCTGGCCGGAACCTTGAACGTCTCCCCAACCTGAACATCCATTTCAAAGTAGGCAATGGAACACCAGTAGTCAGGTGCTGGAACAGAACGAAAGAACCACCATCAATTGGTCTCGGTCTCTATACCGTCTACAATCCCTTCAGAAAGTATTTATACATCTTGATTATGTCCATATTGTGCTATTACAAAGTAAGATTGAAATGGATTTAATGGTATTTTTTTTGTCAACGATTTATATAAAATACTCATGTCAAAGTAGAATTGAATTTTTATTTTTTTATGTATGGAAAATAAAAGCACTTAATCTTCATTAGATAAGTATTCAACCCCGAGTGTTAGAATCACCTTCGGCAGCTGTAAGTCGTTCTGGGTAACTCTCTACGAGCTTTGCACACCTGGATTGTACAATATTTGCCCATTATTCTTCAAAAAAATTCTTCAAGCTCTATCAAGTTGGTTGTTGATTATTACTAGACAGCCATTTTCAAGTCTTGCCATAGATTTCCAAGCCTATTCAAGTCAAATTTGTAACTAGGCTACATTCAATGTCGTCTTTGTAAGCAGCAACTCCAGTGTATAGTCCTTGCCAATGAGAAGCATTCCCATAACATAATGCAGCAACCAACATGCTTGAAAATATGAATAGTGGTACTAGGTGATGTGTTGTGTTTGCCCCAAATATAACACCTTGTATTCAGGACAAATAATTACATTTCTTTGCCACATTTTTTGCAGTATTACTTTAGTGCCTTGTCGCAAACAGGATGCATCTTTTGGAATATTTTTATTCTGTACAGGCTTCCTTCTTTTCACTCTGTCATTTGTTAGCATTGCAAAATAACTACAATGCTGTTGATCCATCCTCAGTGTTCTCCTATCACAACCATTAAACTCTAACGGTTTTAAAATCACCACTGGCCTCATGGTTAAATCCTTGAGCGGTTTCCTTCCTCTCCGGCAACTGAGTTAGGAAGGGTGCTTGTATCTTTGTAATAACTAAGTTTATTGACACCATCCAAAATGTAATTAATAACTGCACCATGCTCAAAGGGATATTCAATGTCTGCTTCTTTTTTACCCATCTACCAATAGGTGCTCTTCTTTGCAAACCATTGGAAAACCTCCCTGGTCTTTGTGGTTGTGCTTGAAATTCACTGCTCAACTCAGGGACCTTACAGATAATTGTATGTGTGGAGTAGAGAGGAGGTAGCCATTAAAAAAATAATGTTAAACACTATTGCACACAGAGTGAGTCCATGCAACTTATTATGTGACTTGTTATGCACATTTGTACTCCTGAACGTTAAGCTTGCCATAACAAAGGAGTTGAATACTTATCGACATTTCAGCTTTTCATTTGTTTAAAAAAATAATAATGTAAAAACATAAATTCCACTATGACATTATGGGGTGTCGTGTGTAGGCCAGTGAAAAACATTAAATGTAATCAATTTTAAATGTAGGCTGTAACACCACAAAACGTGGAATAAGTCAAGGGGTGTGAATACTTTCTGAAGGCACTGTATTTCACACCTCATGCCGGATCAGATGGGGACACATACTCTCTGGATAACATTGCACACAGACTCACCAGGGTGATTGGATATGGGGGTCTGGAATGCAATCTCATTATGCGAGAGCCCTGGAAGAGAATGGCAGGTAAATAAGACAACAATCCAGAGAATGGTGCTGTTTGTACTGCTCGTGCTAAATGAACAAAAAATGTATGTTGAATGGCATAAGTACAAATTCACATAATTTCTGGAAAATAGCTCTCATTTCACAAGACCATAATCTTTGTTACATTAAATCAATGTTAGCTTGTTGCTTTGTGGGAGACAACATATGTTAGGCTCAGATTTTGGCGGCAGCACCACTAGCTGTATACCCAGAGAGGGGGCCAACACAGCCACTCACAGTAGTGTGGGGTGTTGGGCATGGGTTGGTGGTGCTGCAGGTGCCCATTCTGGTGGTGAGGCACTGAGGGGGAGAAGTTCCCGTTTCTCAGCCAGCCTGAGGTGGCACCTGAAAGCAGAACAATCACCCGTTGCGTCAGACTATCAATATAGCAAGAAAAGACCTAGCTTTGAACTAACCACAACTCAAAATCACACTTGACACATACATAGGTTACAGTCACAGGGGTGAGAGGAATTCTATAACTGACCTAGGAGGAATGAACCCTCTGGAGATGCAATGTGGTAATGCTGAAAAGCTTTTTTGAGAGAAGAAAAATGTTGAGAACGTCTAGGTTCTGAGAAGTTAATAGGGTTACTGTGAAAAGCAGCAGGGAGGAAATATAAAGGCTGTTATGGTATATGGAGGGCGGATGAATGTGAGTGCTACCTGTAATGGTTGCTTGTAAGTGCAGGTCATTTCTGTAATTGCTAATAGCATAGGCAGTGAGAGTTATATTTAGGCTGATGAATGCAGGTGCCCACTCCCTTTAAAGGTCAACTTGCCCTTAGAATCAACTTCTCTGGTTTTAAATGGCCTATGGGGCATCAATAAGAGTCAGAAACACACGTTTGTGTCAAAATTGACTACAAAGTGGAAATATGCTCATTTTTGTCCTAAATTCAGTCTCGTACAAAGTCAGACTCGTACTGAGTTTTGTAAATCAATTCGTCACGACTTACTGGAGAGTTGGGGATATGGATTATGATCATGCCCACTTTCTCAGTGCACACTAACATGAGAGAAGCATCTGTGCTGACTGTGCTCAGCTGTGCGCTCTGTCCAATCATAGAGCCAGAACCTCCAGACAGTGTGATGGACCTGGGCTGCGTTCAGTACTTGTTTACGTTCTGGCATATTCAATTGAATGGAAACGGTGCTGTACTGAACGACCAGTTGAAAAACTGGGAGGTGTTGGGTTGTGGAACGCCGTCAGCGTGGCCACTGCCCTTTAAATACATCACTTATTGCCTCAAGCCACACCCACCAAACGGGAACAAACGTACATCAAAGTCTGTTGTAGAACGTGCAAGAACGTTTTGGGGAAATGTGTCATTCAGCACAAACTGTTCCGCAACATAGTAAACGTTCAAGCAAACTGAACGCACCCCTGGGCCCGGTTTCCCAAAAACATCTTATGGCTAAGTTCATCATTAGAACCTTAGTAGCAGCATCATTAAATCTCTGTGGTCTTTCCCAAAACCAGCGTAACTAAAGCTGCACTTGTTATTTATCGACTGCCTCGGACCACTCGTAGAACAGCTAAGTGCGTCGTTAGATAAAGATCTCCGCTAAACATAAAATAACAATAATAACCTTAATAATAAGGATGACTAGATGCTTAATATATAATAATATATGCCATTTAGCAGACGCTTTTATCCAAATATGTGCCAATGTGTGCATACATTCTACGTATGGGTGGTCCCGGGGATCGAACCCACTACCCTGGCGTTACAAGCGCCATGCTCTACCAACTGAGCTACAGAACCACCGTTTTCAAATGAAAACCGAGATGACTGCATTCAAATATATTTAGGCTACACGGGCCTATAATATATTTTTAGATATTTCAATCACTTTCATGTTCAATCAATTGAGCACTATTGTGCCAATAGGCTACTGTCAAATTTCTTGCCTCAAAATATTTGTTGGGTAGCCTTGAATAATAAGCCACCTTGATATTTACAGCCATAGGTGATAGCGCTCTAGAAACTGATCCGTCATCATTATTGTGAAGTAATTATAATGTTAAAAGGTAAGATTTGAATGAATAAAGCTGATCCGAGAGCAGTGATGGTTTTATTTTCTATCCTCTTAAGTATCTAACAACGCACTTAAAGAACGTTCTCTGCGTGGTGTTTTGGGAAATGCACGTTACATCTTCGGCCGATGTAGGAACAATGCATCGTTAAAACAAGTGATGCCCCAAATACACATCGTAACATATTTCATTTAAGCAATAAGACACGAGGGGGTGTGCTATACAGCCAATATATTTTTTTTCACCAACTGTTGTGTCGTCAGTGAACTTAATGATGGCGTTGGAGTCGTGCTTGGCCACGCAGTCGTGGGTGAACAGGGAGTACAGGAGGGGCCCCGTGTTGAGGGTCAGTGTGGCAGGCATTGCCGCCTACCCTTAACCACCTGGGGACGGCCCGCCAGGAAGTCCATGATCGAGTTTCAGAAGGTGTTTAGTCGCAGGATAATTAGCTTAGTGATGAGCTTTGAGGGCACTATGGTGTTGAACGCTGAGCTGTTGTCAATGAAGAGCATTCTCACATTGGTGTTCATTTTGTCCAATTGGGAAAGGGCAATGTGGAGTGCGATGGCGATTGCGTCATCTGTGGATGCCTTTTGCAGTGGGTCTAGGGTTTCTGGGATGATTGTGCTGATATGAGCCATGACCAGCATTTCAAAGCACTTCATGGCTCCCGACGTGAGTGCTACAGGGCAGTAGTTATTTAGGCAGGTTAACTTCGTTTTCTTGGGCACAGGGACTATGGTGATCTGCTTGAAACATGTAGGTATTACAGACTCGGTCAGGAAGAGGTTGAAAATGTCAGTGAAGACACTTGCCAGTTGGTCCCCTCTGTATACACGTCATGGTAATCCGTCTGGCCCCATGGCCTTGTGAATGTTGACTTGTTTAAAGGTCTTGCTCACATCGAGTATGGAGCGCGTTATCACACATTCGTCCGGAACAGCTGGTGCTCTCATGCATGCTTGCCTCGAAGCGAGCATAAAAGGCATTTAGCTCATCTGGTAGGCTTGCTTCACTGAGCAGCTCGCGGCTGGGTTTCCCTTTGTGATCCGTAATACTTTGCAAGCCTTGCCACATCTGATGAGGGAGAGCTTTGTATGCATCTCTGTGTGTGAAGTAAAGGTGTTCTAGAGTTTATTTTCCTCTGGTTGCACATGCTGGTAGAAATTTGGTCAGTCTGCCTGCATTAAAGTCCCCGGTGCATTTTCTTGTTTACTTATGGCCTTATACAGCTCATTGAGTACGGTCTTAGTGCCAGTATCGGTTTTGTGGTGGTAAATAGACAGCTATGAATAATATAAATTTAAACTCTTAGTAGATAAGTGTGGTCTACAGCTCATCATGAGGTACAATTCCTCAGACGACCAATACCTCCAAGACTTCTTTAATATTAGACATCATGCACCAGCTGTTATTGACAAATAGACCCCCCCACCCCTTGTCTTACCAGACGTGGCTGCTCTGTCCTGCCGATGCACGGAAAACCCAGCCAGCTCTATATTAGCCAAGACGTCGTTCAGCCACAACTTGGTGAAACAACTGTAATATCTTATTTCATGTCCCGTTGATAGGATAGTCTCAATCATAGATCCTCCAGTTTATTTTCCAGTGATTGCACGTTGGCCAATAGAACAGATGGTAAAGGCAGTTTACCCACTTGCCAACGAATTCTCACAAGGCACCCCGACCTCTGCCCCCTGTATTTCCATATTTTCTTGACACGACTGATGGGAATTTGGGCCTGGTCTTGGGGAAGCAGTATATCCTTCCTGTCGGATTCATTAAAGAAAAGTATTGTATCTGGTATTGTATTACATTTGGAGGGCTGAGTGTGGGTGCTTACTGTGATGGTATGTGGCACTCTGTGCCAGGGGATAGCCGTTCTGCTGTGAGCTCTGTCCCTGTGCTGGGCCTGGCCCTGAGGATAGCTGCCGCAGACCTTCACTGATATGGCTTCCTGACAGAAGGCTACTGGACTGGTCTATAGGGACAGAAGCAGGACAGGCCAGGGTGGGTGGGTATGGAAAACAATAAGCACACACAGCCAAACACAAACACACACCACGATACAGACACACACACAAACAAAAGTTATCAGGAATGACATCTGAAAAACTTCTCAGCATGACCTTGACTTGGGGTACGAAGGATCCACTGTATCCTGTATTTATGTCAGAAGCTTATTCACCACAAAATGAAACTTTACATTTAAATGGAGTAATGAACTACAAGACAGGGGAGGGTTAAACACAACACAGTGTCTCACTTGAAGCTCCAGCAGCGAGGCTGGAGAAGGCAGAGGTGGAGGCTGAGCTGCTGCCCTCGGGGGAAGGGAGCAGGGTCGGGCTGCTGAACTCCTGGGGACCCCCCGGTCTGGAGGGTTGATGCTGGATGGTCTGATGGTGGCTGTCCGCACCGGAGTGAGATGGCTGGTTCTCAAATTCATACTCATCTTTGACAATGAGTGTGCCTGGTAGGGCAGGTAGGGAGAGAGGGTTGAGGTTTTGGGGAACTTCATTTTAATCCTCCATTGTGAACTGCAAATTACTAGTACAGAGCAAGAGCCTCCCTTACCTGAGCTTGAAAGAGTCAGTCCTGAAAGGTCTGTGAAGAGAAGTAGAAGGACACAAATGAGATCCAACTTAGAATTCAAAGGAAAAGTCAGAGGGGCTAAACAACAGTATTCAAGCGAGGAGAAAATAAATCCCACTCACCAATCCCTGGTGATACCACCCTCTCGTAGTGGTATGGGTTAACACACACGTTGTCAGCTTTGAGGTCAAAAGCAAACTGGCAGTATTTCACATGCTTCAGTTCATTTTTGTGCAGGTCAGGCCACCGCCACAGTCTTGCATAGATCACATGGGGGAAGCCTTTACGCCCCGCAACCTGAGCGGAGATGAGAAGACAAGAGTTATGAACATGTTATGTCCAATAAGAAACGCTCTTTTTCATTTTAAGTTGCAAAATGTTTTACTTCGGGATGCCCTAATGAATGACCAAGCTACCCCATTACCTGCAGGCGTCCATCCAGGGTGCGCTGTATGGTGACACACTTGCTGGGGTGAGCTCCGTTGGTGGTGATGGCTGTGATTAAAGAATCTAGCTCATCTTTCTTCTCCTTCAGTTTCTTAACAAGGCTCTCAATGGCTCGCTTGGCGAAGGTCTCGCTCTCTCCACCCTGTCTGTGGCACATCAGGCTGTGCACGATGCTCAGACAAGCGTCATTGCTTGTGGGGGTGTTTGTGATCGACATCTTGCTCACCGTTCCAGTCTCTATAACTTGGAGTTCAATCTTAAGGAGGCTTCCAGTTCAGTCGTCACTCCAGATCAATGAGTCAAAAACACATTTTCTGAAACCTTTTACCAGGGTTAGAATGGAATGTGTCCCCTTCACTCTACAGGTGGGGTGTACAGGACAGACTGCAGTGAGGGAGCAAGAAAATAACGTTAGAGCACTACCGTACTATCAACGCATAGAAGCATTGACTGGCAGCAAATTAATAATGCCACCATGTTTAGTTAGCTAGCAAGCAAACGTTAGCACCACAAAGTTAGCTAGCTACTTTCCTACACAATCTTAGCTAGGTAGTTAAAAAAAGATTACTCACAAAAGCTAACTATTTTGCATAAAATTCCTGGTTTTAACGTTAGCTAACGCAAATACCCAGCTTACTGGCTAAATAGCTATGGTTAACGTTTAGATATGTCACAGCATAATACGCTAGCTAGCTAGCTACAGTAGTAGGCTCGCTTAAAATAAAAAAACGACGTGCCCCGTGTGGATAAGTTGTAGCTAATAGTCAGTGTAGCGGAAATTACCATTTAAAAAAACAATCTGATACTTTCTCGTAGCAAACCTAAAATGTTATTATCGTTGAACTAGTTAGCTTGCAGGCCGACAACAAAACCAGTGTTCTTTGAATCGAAGTTCGAACCAATACTTGAATATCTTCTAATTCTGAGATATGGTGCGACTCTTTGATGTTTCTCAATTGTGCCAGTGGCGAAACAAGACAAACAATGGTCGCAATATACTACTGACTGGTAAACAATGCTAAAGCGCTAGCTACAAAAATAAACAATTCCCTCTCTTCCCTGCAACGCCCTCGCGACTCCAGTGCAAATGTGCAATGGGGTGCATTGCTCCAGTGCTACTCATGTCAGCAGGGGGAGCACGTTCTGTGAGTTCAGAGGACCAGGCTGGGCAGCAAATAACATGGCCCTAGGGCTGATAAGGTTCCGTTTTGATTTCTTATCGGTGTGTTCATTCTGTTTTCCATTCATGACTAACACATGTATGTCATTTATACAATATTAATGTAATTTTCACCTGCAGCTGTCCTACAAACTCTTGTCCTACAAACTCATGTAGAAGTGTTCATAAGTCCCATAAATGAGGTCTGAGTAACCAAGATGTGCCTTCATGAGTCAATCTCTGCTCCTGGTTTATAACCTACAAGTGTAATTAGTTTCCAAGTAAATGTACCATATACCTATGTGCTTATCCAACATTCTGGAGATTTCATCTGGCATTTCATTCAACAACACCATATGCCAACCGTGTCTACGTGCTGCAAAACAAATCAAGTTTATTTTTCCTCAAAATAATTCATTTCCACAGGATGCAATAAGTACTGAACTTTCACATGCACATCAAATTTACTAAATAAATAACCATCACCTTTCAAGTCATGAATAAATACTCTGAAATAATATCTGTAACAGCTCAATAGCTATTAGGTACAGTATACAGTATAGTTTTGATTAACAAATGCATGGCAGTGAAAAGCAAATCTTGACTGAGAACCAAAAGTCCAGTTGGTTCAGCGTGATTCCATAGAGGTTGTCTCTCCTTCAGTCTGCTGACAGCAGAAGAGGAGTGGTGATGTGACATGTTTTTTTTCCATCTGTACTGCATGGTAACGCCATGATAAGGGCCCCAGAGTATCCATGCCAGAGAAGGGAAGTGGGAGTGTTTGGGGCCAGGCAGTGGTGAATAGAGAGAGACTGGCCAGTAAACAGAGGCTGGCTGGGGGGTGTATTGAATGTTCCATAGAGATTGTTGGTGTTGGGGCCCAGGAATCTGACAGCACACTCTCCCTACTGCTCTCCACTTGGAATGGTTTCTCATCCTGAGTGATGGTCTACACGTCTCCAGGCCCTAACACCTCCTTATCACCAATGCTTGCATTGCATGTGGCTCTAGAAGGATGTGTGATTGTGGGGTGGTAGAGGGTGTGAGTCGGACTGAGGCAGATAGATTAGCCCAATAATAAGTGGGCAGAAATTATTTAAAACATTCATTTGGTTCCATGGACATGGACAGTATATTATGTATTCAGGAAAAATAACTTTTTTTCTGGCAAACTTAATCTAAGGCTTTGTACATCATCTGTACCTTTTTGCTTTTGCTTTCTCCAAATGTAGAGGTTTGACATTTTGCAGAGACATAAAGTCATCTGAAATAAAATAAAACGTTTTAAAAAAAAGCCATAACACCTTCTAAATTGTTCACCCTTTGATTTCACATTCTCTGACTTGATATTACACTCCTCTTGCAAGGTTTTAATATATTTTTTTTAATAAAAAAATACAAACAACCACTTACAGATGCTCACAAACAACGACTAAATCTCTACTGCCCAGACCCACATGCTCACATCTCCATCCCTAGTGCCTGCATTATTGTTGCCACATGGCCTTAAATTGTACCAATTCACTTTTCTCGTTTGCCCTTGCTATTTCAATATTTCCATAATAAATCATTTGATTTTTGTCCATTGTGTTAATGATGGTGGTTTAATTGATTTACATGTTTTTTATTTAATAAAATTCAAGATGAGTGATGAGAGGAGAATCGTCCAGGCCATTGGGTATCTCAATACACCTCCATATGCCATGTCTTGAAATATACAGACAGATTAAAAGTACATTTACATTGTAATACTTCAGACACCCAAATTTCTAGCTCCACTCACAATTTCTGGACATTATAGCATAACCCAGACAGAATGGATTATTGAATCATTGTTCGTTTTACACTTCAGACCTGACTCTGCCATTATGCTGTGGAATTTGTGAAATTTGTCTATTCTATAATAACATTCTATATGCAAGGTTGCTCTGATGTCCAAAATATTTCAAATCGACATTTTGTAATTTTTTAAAATTCTGTCATGGAAATAAATGTCTTTCCTGTTACCAAGTCATTTCCGGTTTATATGCCTTTGGTTTTCCATGTGGACCAATTTATCAGTGAATTCAGAAAAGCGATCCACGATTATTCCATAATGTTCATTTCCTTCCATATTGTTATAGTGTTCTTAACTATGAAGTTGTTGATGTTCTTAGCTTTATCCTTAGAAAATAGACAAGTAAACAGATTCTGGGGATAAGCATGCTCATCTTCAATATGCACCCATTGTTCCTCTTTAGTGCATTTAACTATATGCGGCAAGTAAAAGCCTTGCTTTGCGAGTTAATACAATATTCCAAGTCTGGAAGGTTAAAAACCACCCTTAGACTTAGGTAGATGTAAAACCTACCTTTTTATTCTATGAATTTATTAGCCCATATAAAGTATGTTATGACCGAGTATACTTTTTTAAAGAATGTCTTCGGTAGGGTAATTGGTATTACCGAAAATAAATATCAAAACTTTTGGAGCAATGCCATTCTTGAAAGGTTTTTCATATGGCAGTTGCATTGATCAATACCATTTTGCACAATGCCACTCTATTCAAATCTATGCAAGATTAACTTCTGTCGTGAACATGTATTCTTGGCTTGTCCACAGGCCTTGGTAAAAGACGACCTCAAACAAAGTTGCATTCCCATAATACATTTCTGGAACACGTGTGTTTCTATAATACATTTCATTTCACATTTTATGACATCTAGTCCATCATGGAAGCACTCATATTTGAAATATCAAACACCATTCATCCTGCACTCTTTTAGAATGAGCATCTGTCTTTGCATGTAGAATATACGGTTATATTTATGGGACAGCATGTATATATACTGGGCATGCAGGAGTGATCTGTTCTGTTTTTCTGTCATTTAAACCAAGAGAGTTTTGTGCATATCTGACAGTACATACCAACAAATCGTCACGATTAAAGTCAAATGTAAGATGACAAACATATACAAACTATAAAGAACAGCATAATATTCACATTCAAATCTTTTTTGTGTTTCTCTTTTGTTTTTACAAAATCACATTATATTGCTGGCATTGTAAAATAGCATTTTATATCATCTCCATATACTAACAAATGTACTTTCACAAATGACAAATTTCCATCATATAATGCACCCTTTTGCTCTGTCATCTTTCTATTTACTCCTCCCTGTTTATCTTTATCTTAAAATGTAGTTGAAGCTGCGTGTTCATTAGATACTGTAAATATAAATTATTCATGCCCTACTATATATCAGTTACTAGCGCACAAAGCAAGTATCCTTGATGCTTGTGGAAATGGATGTGTTATTTTCAAATCGGCACTTTTGATCTGGATTTCTTCTTTGATAGTGAAACTGAGGACCACTCAGTCTATGCTAATCCAAAGTCTCTATAATTCTCTCCTGCACCTTTAGTCAGTTCTATGACTATCTACAGCCGCACTCTGCCACCACCATGCCCTCGTACTTGTGCATGTAGGTGACCACTCCTCCATCCTCGTAAAGGAGTGAGATGGGCTCTAGCTTGGTGGGAACACAGCAGGCTGGTGACACCTTCTGTGGAATCTTACTGCTCAGCCGAGTCTGGACAATGGCATGCTTGGTAGGTGAGACCTCAGAGGTCATAGGGTAGCTGCATACACCATTGCACTCGTAGGCTTCATAGCCCATGGGCTGTATGACCCAGGTATCCCAGCCAATGTCCTTAAACTCCACATAGAGAGGGATCTTCTTACAGGGATCACCCTTGGCGTTGCGGCGGATTCGGGGAGGAGTGTCGTAATAGAGGTTGGAGTGCAGTTGCATGAGAGTCTCCTCATCCAGCTCCACTCCATCCGTGTTCCTAGCATCGCTCCCAGCCTGGTCCCCCCGGTTCCCGTGTGGACTCAGCTCCAGGTCAGCCGGCACATCGTTCTCATGTTCCATCATCCGGTTGAGCGCCCCCTTGTCCTCCTCACGATGGTCTCTGCTTTGATCATCTGAGAAGACAATCACCACTGGCTTGTGTTTCTCATCCATGCCCATGTCAACATACACATCGACCAACTCTTTCTTTCCAGCCTCTTTTCTGACTTCCTGGCGGTTCTTACCACCTTTGCACCTCAGACTTGCAATGTGGACCTCCAGTCGGTGGGTGGAGCTCTCTGCCTTCCGCCAAAGGTTGACCTGATTGGTCAGGTCGAAGGTGACCCAGACATCGTCTTTACCATAGACGTGCCGTGTTGCCAGCTCCTCCATTTCCTCAATTTCGTCTGTCTCCTGCTCATTCCTTCTTCTGTCCCTCCCCTCTTCTTTCCTCCAGTGCCCCCCCTCATGTATCTTGTAAACGGTCACCTTGCGGTCAAGGCCGGCGTAGTGTCTGCGGTCCTTCTGGACCAGGGTGTAAAGGCGAAGCTCGGCGGTGAGGATGTGCTCGTGGTGGGGGATGGAGATGTTGAACAGCAGGGGGTGTCTCCTCACGCCCCTGACCGTCACACTGTAGGGGGAGGAATCTGGAATTAAAATATCAATGAAGGTCTGAATTGGGTTTAGACTTCAATTGGATTTAATCAATTTGAAATGAAATAATGCATCAATAATAAGGGTTTCATTTTAGCTCTTTTGTTAATGGTTAGATTTTATTGCAATCATATCATCTGACTTCAAGAAGAAGAAATAATAAGCAACTGTTAAACCAATTTCAATTCAATAAAAGTTTCTTTAAGGGCAAATAAAATGTTTTATTCTTGTCAATTTAGGGCTAAAGTTCATAAAACTTGCTTTAAAGTCAATCTCAGTTAACCTGAGCCCAAAACAAAAAGTGATTTACAGTTACAGTCAAATATTAACTCCTCTAAAAGAAAACAAACAGCTGTGTATACCTTTTGACATACTAAGTTGTATTAGTCAATATAGTGTATAATGCTATAGTTCTCAAATTAAACAAAACTCATTTGAGTGGCTTTTCATGTTAGCTCAATTAACAATTAATAATATCAAAAGATACATTTTCAGGATGATAAAAATAAGAAAATGTAAAACAAAAATAAAAAATGTCTTCAGACAAATAGAAGTAAGTTCTACCTTCATTCTTGAAACTACGCACTATGTTGGCAGAGGGCACCGCTGTGTGATCGTTGGCAAAGCGGTTGTACAGTTCCAGCATGTATTCTGGTGGCTCTTTACGGGTGGCACGGGGCCTTGCCCGGGCCTCCAGCTCTGTGAGGTTCAACGTAGACAGAAACTGACCCAGAGAGTCCTGCATGTCCAGCTCTACATCCTGATCCTGCTCCAACATGGAGGTATCCACCAGACCCCTGGCCCCAGGGCCCCGTCGAGGCTCCTCAGGGGACATGATGGGACTGCCCTGGCTCCAACCAGGCAGTAGCAGGGGCAGGAGGCTAAGAGAGTAGATGTATCCCAGTATGGAGAACACTGGAGCGACCATGACTGAATGACTCAAGGGCAGGTTCAGGTCCAAAGGATGAGTATCAAATATGGAAATATGAAAGGATCCTTAGCAGAGGACACCTGCAGAACAGTTCCCCCCTATCCAGCTGCAGTTTGTCTCGGTTGGGGCTGAAAGGGTGGTGTGTGGGTCGAGGGAAAACAGCTTTGTCCTTGTTGATCTTGTGATCGGGTGCAGAGGGCAGGGTGAGATGTGTTGTCCACCCCACTGTGCTGACATGTTTGGAGATGTCACTAGGGCTCTGCTCGCCCCCTGCCTCTCTCCGGGCCCGCCAGCCTGCTGACGACCTCTAACTCCAACTCCACTCATCTTCTATCTACTACTTTCTATGCATGCTTTTCTCTGGCTGTTCGCAGGCCACTGCTGAGGGGAGACTTGCTTTGTACACATCATTTTCTGCTTGAATTATCTTTTATGTAGAATCCACTCGAGAACATGTTGCTTAATGCTTGTAGGACAAACTATATATTTCTTTACAACATCTGAGTGAGGGCACTAGATATTAGCATACATGCATTTTCAGAGTAACCTCTGAAAAGTGAGTCAGAACCACTGTCATTGACACGCTAATGCAGTGCTACAGGTGTTCCACAAGAGGTCAGCGTACATCGATCCATGACAGTGCTTTCCTTTGTTGAGTTCACTATATAGGGAAAGTGAGATACCTCATTAGTTGTACAACTGAATGCCTTCAAGTGAAATGTGTCTGCTGCATTTAACCCAACCCTTCTGAATCAGAGAGGTGCAGGGGGCTGCCTTAATTGATCAACATCCATGTCTTCAGCACCCAGGGAACAGTTAACTGCCTTGCTCAAGGGCAGAAAGACATATTTATACCTTGTCAGCTCGGGGATTTGATCCAGCAACCTTCCGGTTACTGGCCCAACACTCTAACCGCGAGGCTATCTGACACCCAATAGTATATTGGTTAGAACAAAATGCTTATCAGTAGTTCTAATATTCAAGAATGAATTTCAATACATTTCCTGATTAGATGTTTCAGCGACATTTATTGATTAGATGAAAAATAAATTAATTTAATGAGCATACTCCAAATTCTACAAGACCAATTAGAAAGCTTTGATATCTCTCGGTGAGGTATTATTGATTGATTGACATCTCACAGCTGATTTTAATGAAGCCCTCTGCGCTGCCTAATGACAGCCTCTGGGCAGACTGCGTAGTGCTTAAAGCTTTGATATACGTTTACAGTAGGGGAGAGTGGGGTAGGCTTACGTTTAGCAAAAGCATTTATTCAGCATCACTACATCAAGGGAAATATAGTATTATTCATAACAACGATATGTAAGTGAAAATCAAAGAGGGGCTATGCGTTCTATGGAAAATAATGAACGACGTGGAGGTGTGTTCGACGCGCTAGCTGAGTGGCACTGACCTTCCACTTAGTTGAATTATTTTCCAGAGAACGCATACAACACCGAGTTGATTATCCCTTTTATACCACGACTATAATTTAACACATTTGCCTCTAGAAATGTGTTCAACATCCACTGCAGTAGCCAGTAAGTTTACTAGAGAGCTGCAGTAGTTACCGTGGTAACCAAACAAACAGACTTGTTGGTTTCGTTAACCCAACCCTCAGTCCCAGCTTGCCATCATGAAAATCGAATTTAACAATGCCAATAATGTTTTCAATTCGACTTTTGCTTTCAAACGGAGCTCAAACATAGAACATGTAAGAATTTGAATTCCACCATGCAAATAATACGCGCTCTAGAATGCCAATCAGAAACAAGTATTCAACAGAGGAGGAAGGGACGCGCTGCTAAGGTACACAATGGTACATTTTGGTAGATAGAAGGTGCTCTTTGGTAAAAGGGGTAAATTGGTCGTCAAAAAGAAAGGAGGACCAATGCACTTTTCATGTAATTAATTAAAATGCCTTTATTGGTATGGCATGTTCAATAGAAACAAAACAGTTTTTAAAAATGGTTTCTATTGAACATGCCATACCAATAAAGGCATTTTAATTAATTATATGAAGAGTGCCTTGGTCCTCCTTTTTAATGCCATGGTATATTTAAGCAATCAGGTCCGATGAGGTGTGGTATATGGCCAAGATGCCAAGGCTAAGGGCTATTCTTATGCACGATGCAAGGCGGAGTGCATGGATGCCTGGATACAGTATGTATACCACAAACCCCTGATGTGCCTTACTGCTATTATAAACTGGTTACCTACTTAATTAGAGCAGTAAACATAAATGTTTTGTCATAGCCGTTGTATACGTTCTGATAAGTGTAGTTGTGGACTGAGTGGATCGAGTCCTGAATGTGGATTGCAGGGTTCGTACAGACATTGGCAAGTCAAACGTTCAAGTACTTTTTCAAGCATTAATATTTATTTTAAAAGACCATCAATTTGTCATAGTTAATATTATGCAATTGTTTGTAGTCGCCACCAGATGGCAGTATATCGCCACAACCTCATAAAAAAAGAACTAATTTAATATTCATCACTACGTTGTTTCACTACTTATTTACTACATGCATGAGTGGTCCGATCAGGTCCATTGTCTACTTGTGTTATGGTGAAGTCTGTACTGATGATTTTGTCATTTGAGCAAAGTAGTGATGAGTAGAGTTTTGGGACATGCCGCCTACTGGTTGGTACACACTTCCTTATTCGCATTACTACACAATTCCAGCTTAATGACTGTGTTTTACTGGCCATTTGGGAATCTACTACTTAATAGCTACGAAAACGCGAATTGATTCCGACTGGCAGCTTTGGTGAGGAAAACAGCACCTGAACGGCCGCCAGAACTGCAGGAGCACGGATGCCACTTGGTAAAGCGGTATATCGCAGGCGCTCCGTGCATGAGGTGATTGGCAAAAGAGCTCTCTGGGTGTTATTGTAGAGAAAAAGTATCATAATGTAGAACTGGCGCTAGCATAGTATGCAGCGTTACGCCTTCCCCCCTTCATGTGGCTCTTCAGGGCCGACTCGCCCATGTAATGTCAGTCTGAAGCATGATGTAGAGGGAAAAAGTTGGGTAAACTATACTGAACGGAAATATAAAACGCAACATGTGAAGGTTAGATTTAAAATCTGATTTGAAGGTTATTGTTTTTTTTAAATAGGCAGGGTTTATGACTTTGTGGCTATGGTAACTAATGACGACCATGGATGATGGTAGCTGGGTCATTCCTTGCATGCGGTGCTTTTTCTGTCCCCAGGAAATGTCAGTTCTTAATTAGTGTATAAGGTTAGGTGTGCTTTACCTTAAAAACAGTCAAATATAGATCCTGAAAGGGAATTTTACGCATTTTTAACACTTTTTGTCAGTGGATGTAGGCGTTTTTGCAATGTCCCCAGGTGTTATGTATCAACTTCCTCAATAAATATAAGCCATAAAATAATTAAAATTTTAAAAATGGTCCTCATTATATAGTCCTATTTCTTGATTATTGTATGTGTGGCCATGACACTACTTTCCACCCTGTTAGTTTGATGTAATTCTCCATTTAAGAAAACAACCCCTTCCTACAATGGCCCCACATTCATGAAGTGTCATAGGCTAAATTATAGAGAAAAATAAATAAATAAAAATGGTAAAATACATTTGATAGAGAAGTTAAAATCCTGTTCAAGTGTTCACTATTATGCTCGCTCAACCTTGCTCACTCACAGAGCTATGGCTAATTTAGGCAAACAATTCCACCCTGTTATGATTATACACCTAACAAATTGGAAAACATGCCCTTTTTCTGATGGAATACATATTTTTTTAAATGGTACCACATTGTAGGAATGACCCAGCTATGAAGTAGACTACCTCATGTTAAGGCTTTTCCGCTTCTTCTCTTGGGTTTAAGAGGTGATCAACACTTTTTTCAAGTGGGTTAGGCGGTTTAGGGAGTTACATTTATTACTAGAAAGGGACCGTTTGTATTGCCTTAAATATATGTGCCTTCTAAAAGTTTAATAAACATTGCTTTGTGCCTTGTAACTCCGTTACGAAAAACCCACATATCTTTAAGATATTTTCAGATTTTTAAAGAAATTTCACAGACGTAACAAGTAAAGGTAGACCTAGAAATTAGTTATAGTGTTTTTACTGATATCAAGCTTGTTTTTGAATTATTAACTGATTAAAACCTGTAATTCTGTTATTTGGCTCTTTGCGCTCTAGCAAAGGAGCCCTTGTGGCGGGCCGAATACCTGCAGGCTGACCCCGCCACCGGGGTTGTGGCTGGCTTCCTGGTTAAACTGGCGGGTGTTAATAAGGATCTGCCCCTTTTTCTTTTTTTTTCACCAAAAAATGACATACCCAAATCAAACTGCCTGTAGCACAGGCCCTGAAGAAAGGATATGCATATTCTTGGTAACATTTGAACGGAAACACTTTGAAGTTTGTGGAAATGTGAAAGGAATGTAGGAGAATAAAACATAATAGATCTGGTAGAAGATAATACAAAGAAAAAACAAACCTGTTTTTTTTGTACCTTCATCTTTGAAATGCAAGAGAAAGGCCATAATGTATTATTCCAGCCCAGGTGTAATTTACATTTTTCCAAATGCACAGAGTATTGCCTCTGCATGGTAAGTCAGGACTTGGTCATTGCTCTTTCCCTGTAGATGTAGCCCTTTTACAGATGTTGAACTCCATTGGCAGGTGAATGTTCCTATAGAGCACAGTGAAAAGCTGTTTTGTTGTTCTGTTGAACTGAATTTAAAAAAATTGCAGCAGAATGTCACCTATATCAAGGTTCGCAGTTGAACCAGAGATGAAGTGCAAACGCCCTTGCTTCTCTGAATAAAATAAAAAGCTGGTTTAAAAATACAATAATATTATTTGGTGAATAAGCACATCAAGTCATTCTAAGTGATAAAAACTAGTCCTAAATTTATTTTCCATGGTTCTACCAAAATGCACAAAGGGTTGATCCACCTTCACTCTCAGATGTAAAGGTTTTTGTTTGTAGATGAAAGCCTTGCTTTTTTTGATGAGCAGATGTTGTGATATAACAGTAAGATAGTATTAGTAGTAGTTGCTGTAGCTAGTTCTGTTTTGATTCCTTCAATCCAATGCTACTGGATGTTGATATTGCTGATTACAAAAAAAGTGTAATTTTCTTATTATGGAAGTGATTCGTTTTCATTGTGGCTGGCTATTTTCCATCAGAATACCATCTTTGGCAGAATTGCAGAACATTTATTATCTAGGGTCACTCTGTTTCTGTTCTCGAATGCTGTCTATCCAAGGTGGTACAATGGTAATTCAGTGGTATGTATTGTGTCTAAAGGAGGACACCATTTAAAAAAAAAAGTTAAACCACTTTCAGAATCACTTTGCCAACTAAAGTACTGTGCATTTCAGTGCAATCATACATTTTTCTCTTTACTTAAACTATTAAAATGTTTATGACCATAGTCCAGCAGTTCTTAAGCTTTTTCAGCCTGTGACCCAAATGAGAAATTCAGTGTTTTCCTGCAACTCAAGCTCATGAAAACATGCCCCCTTTTTGGCACCCTGAGTGAGATTTGGTTGGTGGGACCCCAACCTTGCAGGTAAAACATTTTAGTCACCAACCTCCTGACAGTGGAGCGAATATTTTTTGTTTTAAAATTAATTTCCTGCAATTCCACACATTCTGCCATGACGTGTGCTATGATATCTAAGTGAGAGTGACTAACAAAATCATTCGGGGCCCCCTTGAGGTTGTTACGGTTTTCTTCCGTCGAAGGAGAGTCGGACCAAAATGCAGCGTGGTTAGTCCGATAAATCTTTAATTAAGAAAAACCACGAACAATACAAAAACAACAAACAGAAATGTGAAAACCTACACAGCCTATCTGGTGACAACTAACACAGAGACAGGAACAATCACCCACGAAACACTCAAAGAATATGGCTGTCTAAATATGGTTCCCAATCAGAGACAACGATAATCACCTGACTCTGATTGAGAACCGCCTCAGGCAGCCATAGACTATGCTAGACACCCCAAAAACCCCATGACAAAAACGCACCACAATAACCCATGTCACACTCTGGCCTGGCCAAATAAATGAAGACAAACATACTATACTTCGACCAGGGCGTGACAGAGGTCAGGTCCCCTGGGCACATGCTCTGCATGCCCGGTCGATATACGGCCAGATTTACTACAAGTTCAGATAGCTGGCTAGACTAAATTACCAATCTAAAATTGTTAGCTGACATGGCTAATTGAGTGACTGTCAGTGATATAGCAAGAGAGAAACTCCTGATGCACAACCACATTTCGACCCATAATTTATGCACAACCACGAACCATACTTTATGCACAACCACATTTCGACCCATACTTTATGCACAACCACGAACCATACTTTATGCACAACCACATTTCGACCCATACTTTATGCACAACCACGAACCATACTTTATACACAACCACATTTCGACCCATACATTATGCACAACCACGAACCATACTTTGAAGGGGCAATCTGCAGTTGCTACATCCATTTTTGGACCTATAAATTAATGGTGTTATGTACCCATTTATTATTGAAGAAAATAACTTCTAAATGCCTCGAGCTTAGTTCAACTGTTGGTAAAACTTCACTTGACACCCAGCGTCATAACACCTTATGATATGATCACAACCATGTCATAATATGTCATAACACCTTATGATATGATCACAACCATGTCATAATATGTCATAACACCTTATGATATGATCACAACCATGTCATAATATATCATAACACCTTATGATATGATCACAACCATGTCATAATATGTCATAACACCTTATGAAATGATCACAACCATGTCATAATATGTCATAACACCTTATGATATGATCACAACCATGTCATAATATATCATAACACCTTATGATATGATCACAACCATGTCATAATATGTCATAACACCTTATGATATGATCACAACCATGTCATAATATGTCATAACACCTTATGATATGATCACAACCATGTCATAATATATCATAACACCTTATGATATGATCACAACCATGTCATAATATGTCATAACACCTTATGATATGATCACAACCATGTCATAATATGTCATAACACCTTATGATATGATCACAACCATGTCATAATATGTCATAACACCTTATGATATGATCACAACCATGTCATAATATGTCATAACAGCTGACATTACATGTCACAACCTGTTATAATAAATCAAATCAAATGTTATTTGTCACATGCGCTGAATACAACAGCCTTACCGTGAAATACTTACTTACAAGCCCTTAACCAACAATGCAGTTTTAAGAAAATAGAGTTAATAAAATATAAAACACTGCCTAGTATATACAGTATCAGTCAAAAGTTTGGACACACCTACTCATTGAAGGGTTTTTATTTATTTTTACAATTGTCTACATTGTAGAATAATAGTGAAGACATCAACACTATGAAATGACACATATGGAATCATGTAGTAACCAAAAGTGTTAAACAAATCAAAATATATTTAATGTTTTAGATTCTTCAAAGTAGCCACCCTTTGCCTTGATAACAGCATTGCACACCCTTTGCATTCTCTCAACCAGCTTCATGAGGAATACTTTTACAACAGTCTTGAAAGAGTTCCCACATACGCTGAGCACTTGCTGGCTGCTTTTCCTTCCCTCTGCGATCCAACTCATCCCAAACCGTCTCAGTTGGGTTAATGTCGGGTGAATGTGGAGGCCATTTCATCTGATGCAGAACTCCATCACTCTCCTTCTTGGTCAAATAGCTCTTACACAGCCTGGAGGTGTGTGTTTGGTCATTGTCCTGTTGAAAAACAAATAGTAGTCCCACTATGCGCAAACCAGATGGGATGGCGTATCACTGCAGAATGCTGTGGTAGCCATGCTGGTTAAGTGTGCCTTGAATTCTAAATAAATCACTAACAGTATCATTAGCAAAGCTCCCCCACACAATCACACCTCCTCCTCCATGCTTCACGGTGGGAACCACACATGCGGAGATCATCCATTCACCTATTCTACGTCTCTACAAAACACGGCGGTTGGAACCAAAAATGTAAAATTTGGACTCATCAGACTAAAGGACAGATTTCCACCAGTCTGATGTCCATTGCTTATGTTTCTTGGCCCAAGCAAGTATCTTCTTCTTATTGTTGTCATTTAGTTATTTTTTTTGCAGCAGCAATTCGACCATGAAGGCCTGATTCACATATTCTCCTCTGAACAGTTGTTGAGATGTGTCTGTTACTTGAACTCTGTGAAGCATTTATTTGGGCTGCAATCTGAGGTGCAGTTAACCCTAATGAACTTATCCTCTGCAGCAGAGGTAACTCTGGGTCTTCCTTTCCTGGGTTGGTCCTCATGAGAGCCAGTTTCATCAAAGCGCTCGATGGTTTTTGTGATTGCACTTGAAGAAACTTTCAAAGTTGTTGATATTTTCCTGATTGACTGACCTTCATGTCTTAAAGTAATGATGGACTTTCATTTGTCTTTGCTTATTTGAGCTTACCATAATATGGACTTGGTCTTTTACCAAATAGGGCTACCTTATGTATACCACCCCTACCTATACCAGCCCTTCAACACAAGTGATTGACTCAAACGCATTAAGAAGGAAAGAGATTCCACAAATTAACAAGGCACACCTGTTAATTGAAATGCATTCCAGGTGACTACTTCATGAAGCTGGTTGAGAGAATGCCAATCGTGTGCAAAGCTGTCATCAATATCTCAAATATAAATGTTCTTTTGATTTGTTTTACTTTTCTGATTACTACATGACTCCATGTGTTATTTCATAGTTTTGATGTCTTCACTATTATTCTACAATGTAGAAAATAGTCAAAATAAAGAAAAACCCTTGAATGAGTAAGTGGGTCCAAACCTTTGACTGGTACTGTAGGTCCTGAATGGCAGGAAGCTTGGCCCCAGTGATGTATTGGGCCATACGCACTACCCTCTGTAGCACTTTATGGTCAGATGCCAAGGAGTTTCCATACCAGGCGGTGATGCAACCAGTCAGGATGCTCTTGATGGTGCAGCTGTAGAACTTTTTGAACATCTGGGGACCCATGCCAAATCTTTTCAGTCTCCTGAGGGGGGAAAGGGGTTGTCGTGCCCTCTTCATGACTGTCTTGGTATGTTTGGTCCATGATAGTTTGTTGGTGATGTGGACACCAAGGATCTTGAAACTCTGGACCCGCTCCACCACAGCCCCGTCGATGTGAATGGGGGCGTGTTCCGCCTTTCTTTTCCTATCGTCCACACCCATCTCCTTTGTCTTGTTGAGGGAGAGGTTGTTGTCCTGGCACCACACTGCCAGGTCTCTGACCTCCTCCCTATAGGCTGTCTCATCGTTGTCGATGATCAGGCCTATCTATCACTGTTGTGTTGTCAGCAAACTTAATGGTGTTGGAGTCGTGCTTGGCCATGCAGTCGTGGGTGAACAGGGAGTACAAGAGGGGACTAAGCACGCACTCCTGAGGGACCTGTCATGCCAAATAATGTCCCCCTTTGCGTCACAATGAGATTCGCTAAACTATTAGCGTCGGTTGCTATATCAACGGTGTGATGACCTAATGATTTGACTTTCGGAGATCGTGACAGCCTAAATTACGTTATTTTCATCATCGCTACGCAAACAGGGCTGATTTCCGCAACAATGTGGCTGTTTAAACAAGGTTTGTTTTGCTAATAAAATGAAAACATTAATTCGAACTACTTTTGGGTACCTTGTTAACATTACAACATGAAATCCTTGTCTTAAACTTTGCTATGTTTCGGAAATGGCAAAGAAAAGGTGTAATCTGCTTGACACAAAGTTACTTACCTTACAGATCACAAAGTCAGCTAATTTCCACTCCATTCATATGCAAATCCATTTGATTCATACTGGCTTGTCTGGCGGTCATGTTTTCATTTTAACCTGCCCTTATCTTCGCTGAAATAATATCATTTCAGTACTCCTCTATTATGATTCCTTTTGTTCTATCTCGCATAGCTCATTAGTACCCCCTTGTGGTTGAATATATATATTTATCTATTGTAGGTCCTAGGATACAACAATGAATAATGCGGAACAAAGAAATGTCATCAAAGAATACCTTACAAATTACAATAATGAACACCTTGTGAAACAACTGTGAAAACCAAACGGGCAATATATAAGATTTTAATACATAAACTTTTATATTTTTGTAATGCAGGCGTGTCATTCATTTTCACAGATAATTGTTTGCACACTCACATGGCAATCAGACTGAAATACTTCATTCTGGTGGGTGGAATAGAGAGGTGGGTGCTGTGTGGTTGGGAGGTTCTGCCTGTCACCTGAATGTCAGACAGTCTTAGAAGGGGGACTTGAAGAGGGAGAGTACGAAGTCCATGCACTAATGCCCTCTTTGTTCTGTTTGCAGTGCTAATTTTTTTTTAGTTCATCTGTGTATCGCATATATTATGTGCCCAGTATGATACGGCTAGCAACCTTTATTAGCAGATAATGACAGCAACCATAGCTTTAGATGATGTAATGAGATGGAGGAGGATGGCATGAGTGGGCAGATTGTTGGGTAATCAGACGTCACTTGATGCAGAATTACGTCTGGAGGGAGATAATATAATAATAATAATAATAATATATGCCATTTAGCGGACGCTTTTATCCAAAGCGACTTACAGTCATGTGTGCATACATTCTACGTATGGGTGGTCCCGGGAATCGAACCCACTACCCTGGCGTTACAAGCGCAAGAGTTAAATGATGAGGAGATAGGAAAGAGACAGAATCAAGAGACAGGTGCTGCAGCTAGTTCTTCCTGTCACGTGTCCTCGACAGGCAACGTGTCACGGTCGTCATAATGAGGAGACCAAGGTGCAGCGTGGTAAGCAAACATCTCTCTTTTATTAGAGAGAACACTGAACAGAACAAAACAACAAAACGTGAAGCAATATGGCTAGTGCAGAACAGGCAACTAAACATAGAATAACAACCCACAAAATACCCAAGGAATATGGCTACCTAAATATGGTTCCCAATCAGAGACAACGATAAACAGCTGCCTCTGATTGAGAACCAATCTAGGCAACCATAGACATATAAACACCTAGACTAGAAAAACCCCTAGACATACAAGACCCCCTAGACAATCCAAAAACTAAACAAACCACCCTTGTCACACATAATAAAGATGTAATATAATAAAGAAAACAAAGATAACTAAGGTCAGGGGCGTGACACAACCACTCTCAGTCAGGGGTGGTGGGATGGAAAAGCAGACAAAGGATACTTCAGTTTCAATAACATGGTACTGGTTTAGTTGGAAGCCCTCTCCACCACGTCAAGGTACAGGCAGAGAGAAGTTTATTTTAAATGTTTATTACCCAGTTTAATTAAAGCCTTTAACCCCCTACTCTATCTCTGTAGTGTTTGACCTGATGGGTCTTGGATAGGTGTAGCAATATGGTGATAACTCAACCCTGCTGTGTAATGGACTCCAGGAGACTTCTGCCATATTACATACACAAATATAGAACCTCCAGATATGCAAACACTAACTAGAAACCAATGTCCAATTCCATACCAACCCCGGCCTAAAATGTGATTCATGGCTAGGGAGAATGGGTAAAGGACCAGTAAGGAACTGGGCAACTGAACAGCCAATGAAACATTTTAGCAGGTTTAGAATATTTACCAGCAAACAAATGGAAAAAATATACAAATATTTACATGCTTGTAAACGTTACTTGCAATACAAGACAAATACATGTGCTGTATACTTACCAACCAACCTCACAGCCAATGTCTGCAAGAAAACACATCTTTATACAAATTAGAAACAGTATTACACAGGTTATTAGCAATAACATACAGTTTACAAAAAGATGCAGTTGTAGTAAAATACCTACCGTCTTGAGGTGGGGAGCCGGTCAAGCAGTGACAACACGGGTGGGGAAACCAGATGACAGACGATGGACAGACAAATTCACACACATTGATGACATGAGACAGACAAGACATGAAAATGCTTGCACCGGGCCACCTCCTTACCTTCTCTCACGTATTTCTGACAGAAGCAGTGGACCTCTGTTGTGTAGGGTGTGGACACCTTGGGAGGCCTGGACCCAGGACGGGGATTGGAATCGGGACTGGGAAATGGTGCCAGGCACCCAGCCTGAAAACTAGAGAAAATATGATTTCTCATGGATTTCTGATGGTCTCATGCCATGGAAGGGTTCCTCATCTCTGCAGAGAGTAAGACTGTTTGCAATAGAAAACAGCCCGCAATCTGTTTCCCCTTTCTGCCATTAGACGGATGGCCACTCCACAGTCACAGAGGTCAGTGGAAAAGATAAGAGAGAGATGAGTTGTGAGAGGAACTCTGGGCTGGTGTCACGACCACTGGAATCTTACACCTTAACAGTACCTACCAGGCAGCGGAGGTTACTTAGCGTGACCCAGTGGTTAGCCTTGAGATTGATTATCTGGACAAACCCCTGGACTAGTTGTCACGTTCGTCGTAAGAATTATCGGACCAAGGTGCAGTGTGATATGGTTTCCACATATTTATTAATTGAAACGCACAAAAACAATAAAGACACTAGTGTTGGTACTGCTGACAGCATGGCGATGCCGCCCACTGCGAGGAGGCCTTCTACTTCTGGATGCTGCACCTGCAAAAGAGCTTGAGCATGATCAATTGTAAAACTGTCTAACGAGGAAGAATGACCCCCGAAAGTCCTCCATCCGGCCACAGAGATGTCGAAGTTCAGTGTCGCCTTGATTGATAATACTGTATACTTCATATTATTACAAAGACATCTCTTACATATCTCTTGGAGGGCCAGGCAATAAATGAACAGCAGACAATCATTTTTACCTGGTCAAAAACCTCCACATCCTTCTCAGCCAGTGTTTGAACGTGGTCCTCTAATTGAGTGTATGTAAACTTCTGACCCACTGGGAATGAGAGAAGAAATAAAAGCTGAAATGCGCTGCAAGTTCTAGCAACAGCCCTAGCGATGTGTTGCTGCATACCCTTACCACCTGGCAGCGGTCTGGCAGGGAGTCCAGGATCCAGTTGCAAATTGAGGTGATTAGTCCCAGACTGTGAATGTTGACCTGTTTTAAAGGTCTTGCTCACATCGACTATGGAGAGCGTGATCACACAGGCTTCCGGAACAGCTGGTGCTCTCATGCATGCTTCAGTGTTGCTTGCCTCAAAGCTAGCATAAAAGGCCCGTCTGGTAGGCTCGTGTCACTGGGCAGCTCATGGCTGGGTTACCCTTTATAGTCCGTAATAGTTTGCAAGCCCTACCACATCTGACGAGCGTCAAAGCTGGTGTAGTAGAATTCAATCTTAGTCCTGTATTGACGCTATGCCTGTTTGATGGTTCGTCTGAGGGAATAGCGGGATTTCTTATCAGCGTCCATATTAGTGTCCCGCTCCTTGAAAGCAGCAGCCCTAGCCTTAAGCTCAGTGCGGATGTTGCCTGTAATCCATGGCTTCAGGTTGGGATATGTACATACTGTCACTAATATGGTCATAACACTGTCATGGCACATAGACTGTATTTAGACCTGTTGTGACATATATTACATTATTTTATGGCTGGTTATGACACCTACATAAGAGTGTCAAAACCCACAACACAAGGCAAAACATTGCTGTACACCATAGCCTATGTGTCAACAGTATGTTTATGTTATATAAACAATGTACCATATTAAATTATCATTGTAATTGCACATTGATGTCAGACATGCACCTACCCCAATGCTCTGTTGCTGGTGACCTGGATGAATGCAGGACCAGGTTTCACGAGTAGGACAAGACACCCTCTTTTTAACTGATGAAGACTGATATAAAAGCATGTATGTGATATGCCTATCTGGCTTACATGATTATCATGGTCATGATGCTTCTTGACGGTGTCATGAACAGTGACACAGGAAGGTCATAATGCTGCTTTATTTTCAACTAGTTATTTAAAATATGATTTAAAAAACATGACTGTAAAGATTTCATAACAACAACAAAGGATTTAAGAAACAAAATTTCAAACAAAAATCAACTTTGTGGCAGGGAAAAACGAATTGTAATAAATGTGGGTTCTGACACTCTATGTGCGTGTTATAACCAGTGGTGACCCATCATTCAGTGGTGCCCCGTTTTTGTTGTTGCCTGTTTTGCATTGTTATTTTGGCGTTAATACGTGTCACATATCAGTTTGAAAACAAATAAATAATTTAATTAATAAAGCCGCATACAAACATGGTCTCTTTTTTGCTTTCTTGAGTAAGGCAGGTGTTTCAGCTTAGCTTAGTGCTTTCTTGAGTAAGGCAGGTGTTTCAGCTTAGCTTAGTGCTTTCTTGAGTAAGGCAGGTGTTTCTGTGGTGGTGGGCAGCCATCAGAAAATACGGAGCATAGGGGTTGGTAATGTTCTCTAGTTGCGCCGTGATTGGCTCAGTGTTCTGTCATTCATGGTGACAATGAGTGGTTTGGAGGGAATCAGTGGCTAACTGCAAGCGTTGCAAAACAATGACTAGCCTGCTATTCAGTGGAGTGGGTGTGTGGACCCAAGTCTGGGTTTAATGGTCTCTTCTCCAAGCTTAAAGGGTAAACATTCAACACCACGGGCCAGAAAAGTTTGATAACAACATTTTCTCACAAGGACTGCCGCACCACCTTCCTATTCAAGTGAGCACAGCACAACAAGTTGAGTGGCTTGTAGGCTGAGGCATACATGATGTAATATGCCAGGGAGGTATGTATACTGTAGCTAAGAAAGTAATACTAAGTGTATGTTGTGTAGTAAGCTGATAGTAGCCCTTGTGCCTCACCCTAATAGTTTGTTCCCTTTCCCGCTCATAACATAGCTTACTGTTCTGACAAGGTGGTGCACATGTAGCCTATAGACTGTTTTAGAGAAATGTAATTATAGAATATTGTAAGAGCTTTAATTTTCTGCTTATATGCCCCCTTTATTTATGCTATGGTTCTGACTTGGTGTACAGGGAGAATACTGTAAGAACGGCCCATGTTCGGAATTCTATCTCTGTACATTTCAAAAGTGCTGAACAAATAGTTAGGACGGACGTAGTCAATATATCTCGCTCATTAATGTCTTAATCGAAATTACAGATTGCCTCTTATCCGCTCTTCGTTCCCTTATGCTTGTAATGAATTTCCTCCTCTTCTTCCGAAGAGGAGAGGCGAAACGGATCAGAGGACCAATACGCGGCGTGGTAATTGTCCATGGTACTTTTTAATACGTGAAGGTACACATGAACAAACTAACAAAAACAAGAAAATGTGAAAACTCAAAACAGTCCTATCTGGTGCACACACAGAGACAGGAACAATCACCCACAAACACACAGTGAAACCCAGGCCACCTAAGTATGATTCTCAATCAGAGACAACTAATGACACCTGCCTCTGATTGAGAACCATACTAGGCCGAAACATAGAAATTCCCAAAACCTAGACAAACAAACATAGACTGCCCACCCAACTCACACCCTGACCATACTAACTAAATACAAAACACAGAAAATAAAGGTCAGAACGTGACAATGCTATAGTTTGTACATCTCAATTGTCAGAAGAAACCACATTTGTTTATGCAAGTCAGCCATATCAGCATTTTTTTTTAAAGGCAGTAAATAAGACTGAATGAACTGTTTCACTGCCAGACAAGGCTCCGCTGATAGCCAGGTGTACCAGTGGTAATGATTAACTCCATGGTGCTGAAAAGAAAGCTCTGCTGTTGGGACAGATTTATGTAGGCCCTAACAGTTTGTGGGCACCGTTTGTCACCGTTACAGTGTAATTCATGTATTGTTTAGTGTTGTGTTTTATAGTGGCTTTGCTGGCATACATCTAAAACAACTGTTTTGAGTTTGTCCCGCCAATATTGACATGCTAAAATCACAGCAGGTCATAACTACGGTAGCCATAAAATAATGCACTAAATGTCACAACAGGTGTAAATATATCGGGCATTACAGTGTTATGACATGTTATGACATATTCCCTCTAAACTCATCTGGGACTGCCACGCAGAAATATCAGCCCACAGAGAAATGCACGAGATTGAATTTCACGAAACTTTCTAGAGCAGTCGACCAAACGGTCGATTGCGATCCACTCGTCGATCTCCAAGGCATTCCTAGTCGATCTCCAAGGCATTCCTAGTCGATCTCCAAGGCATTCCTAGTCGATCTCCAAGGCATTCCTAGTCGATCTCCAAGGCATTCCTAGTCGATCTCCAAGGCATTCCTAGTCGATCTCCAAGGCATTCCTAGTCGATCTCCAAGGCATTCCTAGTCGATCTCCAAGGCATTCCTAGTCGATCTCCAAGGCATTCCTAGTCGATCTCCAAGGCATTCCTAGTTGATCGCCAAACATTTCTGTTAAAAACCTAACGATAAAGCCTTTTGTTCCTATTTTGCATTATTCGTCTCGTGCTGTTGTTGGACCCAATTTAGCGGCCCTGCACGCCGGGTAGGCAAACTGTTGCCATTTTGAACCATTTCATGTGTCTGAAGGTACAAACTCTGTCTTCCCGGTGGGCCCAGAGAGCAAATCAAGTGCACTACAGGCCTACCGCTGGCCAATTGGATGGCTCAGACTACTGTGTCTGCAGTGACGTGGCAGGCATAAAAGAAAGCTACTGCAAAGTTGATACTGTGAGACTTCAAAACGTTTAAAACCATGATTAGATAAAGACTGTTAACGAATGCAGTTGTTTAAGTTCTTACTCAGCACTATCAATACTTTGTATTCAACACTTTTATAAGCCATAAAATCCATGTTCTTCCTATTTCCATTCAGCGCTACAACAAACAGTGTAGCAGTAATGAATGAGTAGGAAAGTGTATCTATAGGCTTGATTTGTTTGAGGAATTTCACTTTCACTGTCCATTGGAGTAACAAGGTGAATTTGTGCATGAGGCAGAAATAATGCATTGCGTCTGGAGTTTCCCCATCAGCTGAAAAATGTTTCCCTTTTTGGTCAGTTTCAGTGGAGGAAAGGGAGAGTGGCGATGTTGAGAGGCGGACCCTCAGTCTGTGTCACGATCTTGGAAATGAGCGGACCAAGGCACAGCGTGAGTATAGTTCCACATATTTATTTAAGTGAAACTAACAAACAAAATAACAAAACGTACAAAGACTGTGAGGACGTAGTGCCCAAACACACTAACAAACAATCAATATCCTATAAAACACAGGTGGGGAAATAGCTACCTAAATATGATCCCCAATCAGAGGCAACGATAAACAGCTGCCTCTAATTGGGAACCATATTAGCACCAACATAGAAATAGATATACTAGATCACCCCCTAGTCACGCCCTGACCTACTCCACCATAGAGAACCAAGGGCTCTCTATGGTCAGGGCGTGACAGCCTGCTGCTCTCTCCCTCCTCTGAGATTGACCATCAGATGCAGGCACCATCAGCCCTGTAAAATAAAAAACAAAAAGCAATAATAATAATAATTTAAATAATTTAAATGTATGCAAATAGACCATTGCCATATATGTATTTGTGCCATTTACTTTGAACTGGACTGTGTTTACAGCATGAGCGGTGGTGAGTAGATGCGCTTGTTTTGAGATCAAAGCAAGAGCTGCATGTAGCCATGTGTGAACAGTTTGTTCATATCCTTTGCTAGTTAGTGAGTTATTAGCCCAGTTATAGATCATTTATAGCCAGCAATAGAAGAGTGATTGCTTTCTACAAGAGCACAAAACGTCTACATTTCTAGGCATCTTTGAAAAGCGAGTCAGGTAAAGAGCTTTTTTTGTCATAAATTGGCAGTGTTGTATTTTTAAACAGGCTTGAATAAGCTAAGTGGCCAATAGGCAGAGGGTAGCATAATTTGTCTGATTCTCTGTAATAATGGTATAGGAATAATAATGCATTTTATTTTGTAAAGTGGTTGCTTGCATCAAACAACACAACAACATTTTCAGTCACCTCCTTGTCTGAAGGACAAGTGGATAAACGGGTTAATGTCAAGCCCTGCATATTTTTTTTCAAAGTCTCAATGAATGTAGTCCCACATTGAGCACCAGACATTGGCTGCTACTTTAGGCTGAGTGACAGAACAGCTATTTCCATGTTAAAATGTTATGGGATGTATTTTCTCCATTGGATTTTGATGGTAGGCCACTCTGGTAGGCCTACATTATGATCAAATAGCCACAGTAGCCTACTTGGCCACTGTTAAAACTGTAACTTAAAGTGGGTACAACCTCAGGGTTCACAGTAAACGTGCGCTGGAAGCTGCACAGAATTTTCACAATGTTCAAGTTTGCGCTCGGCAGACCTGAAATTTGCTCAGTGCCAAACATTTTTTAGAATGAACATTGGTAAATGTATTATGACACTGGGTAGTCAAGTAAAGTGTTACCCCAAAATCTAATATCATGGATGGCCAGTCATTGCATCCGTAGCTCTGGCTGTGAATTTAAGAGTGGGGCGGGAAGAACGTTTTGTTATTGTTTCACCTTTGATTGACGCTTTAACAGAGCGTTTACACAACACAAGCAGCACTCGCCTAGCCACGCTAGCCTCGTCCTCATATGGGCGCAAATAAGCTAGCAAGCAAGCTACAGTGAGGGGAAAAAGTGTTTGATCCCCTGCTGATTTTGTACGTTTGCCCACTGACAAAGAAATGATCCGTCTATAATTGTAATGGTGGTTTATTTGAACAGTGAAAGACAGAATAACAACAACAAAAATCCAGAAAAACACATGTCAAAAATGTTATAAATTGATTTGCATTTTAATGAGGGAAATAAGTATTTGACCCTTCTGCAAAACATTACTTAGTATTTGGTGGCAAAACCCTTGTTGGCAATCAGAGGTCAGACATTTCTTGTAGTTGGCCACCAGGTTTGCACACATCTCAGGAGGGATTTTGTCCTGAGATGTGTGCATATCTTCTCCAAATCATTAAGGTTTCGAGGCTGACGTTTGGCAACTCGAACCTTCAGCTCCCTCCACAGATTTTCTATGGGATCAAGGTCTGGAGGCTGGCTAGGCCACTCCAGGACCTTAATGTGCTTCTTCTTGAGCCACTCCTTTGTTGCCTTGGCCGTGTGTTTTGGGTCATTGTCATGCTGGAATACCCATCCACGACCCATTTTCAATGCCCTGGCTGAGGGAAGGAGGTTCTCACCCAAGATTTGACGGTACATGGCCCCGTCCATCGTCCCTTTGATGCGGTGAAGCTGTCCTGTCCCCTTAGCAGACAAACACCCCCAAAGCATAATGTTTCCACCTCCATGTTTGACGGTGAGGATGGTGTTCTTGGGGTCATAGGCAGCATTCCTCCTCCAAACATGGCGAGTTGAGTTGATGCCAAAGAGCTCCATTTTGGTCTCATCTGACCACAACACTTTCACCCAGTTGTCCTCTGAATCATTCAGATGTTCATTGGAAAACTTCAGACGGGCATGTATATGTGCTTTCTTGAGCAGGGGGACCTTGCGGGTGCTGCAGGATTTCAGTCTTTCATGGCGTAGTGTGTTACCAATTGTTTTCTTGGTGACTATGGTCCCAGCTGCCTTGAGATCGTTGACAAGATCCTCCCTTGTAGTTCTGGGCTGATTCCTCACCGTTCTCATGATCATTGCAACTCCACAAGGTGAGATCTTGCATGGAGCCCCAGGTCGAGGGAGATTGACAGTTCTTTTGTGTTTCCTCCATTTGCGAATAATCGCACCAACTATTGTCACCTTCTCACCAAGCTGCTTGGCGATGGTCTTGTAGCCCATTCCAGCCTTGTGTAGGTCTACAATATTGTCCCAGACATCCTTGGAGAGCTCTTTGGTCTTGGCCATAGTGGAGAGTTTGGAATCTGATTGATTGATTGCTTCTGTGGACAGGTGTCTTTTATACAGATAACAAACTGAGATTAGGAGCACTCCCTTTAAGAGTGTGCTCCTTATCTCAGCTCGTTGCCTGTATAAAAGACACCTGGGAGACAGAAATCTTTCTGATTGAAAGGGAGTCAAATACTTATTTCCCTCATTAAAATGCAAATCAATTTATAACATTTTTGACATGCATTTTTCTGGATTTGTTTTGTTGTTATTCTGTCTCTCACTGTTCAAATAAACCTACCATTACAATTATAGACTGATCATTTCTTTGTCAGTGGGCAAACGTACAAAGTCATCAGGGGATCAAATACTTTTTTCCCTCACTGTAGGTTGTGCTACGTATCAACAGACAGTATGCTCTACTTCTACATACAGGACTTCTCAGTTGGAACATTGCAACTCTTATGACCTAACAGTCATTAGCTTAAGTACTCGGAATAAAATGACTCACTTTGTTCCAAACCCCAAGCCAAGGCCTGTATGACATAGCTTTTTTTTCTTAAATAGCATCTACTGGATCTGGGCCACATGGCTTCAGAGTCAATCAGTCAAATTAAATGCACTTTGGACTGCCTTATAAATATGGAACATGTAGGCCTACCCCATTTAGCTGTACCCTCCAGTTCCCCTGTTATTGTGGTGATCAAGAGACAGTGGGAGGCCTGATAACATGCAGAACACAGAGACAGACAGTGCATCTCACCAGTAGCTGATTATCATCTGCTGAGTGGCAGCGAGTCACAAATAAATGGCACAAACTCTCACTCATTTATCAATGTTAATACATACACTACCGTTCAAAAGTTTGGGGTCACTTAGAAATGTCCTTGTTTTTTAAAGAAAAAATATTTTTTTGTCCATTAAAATAAACATCAAATTGATCAGAAATACAGTGTAGACATTGTTAATGTTATAAATGACTATTGTAGCTGGAAACAGCTGCTTCTTACTGGAATATCTACATAGGCATGCAGAGGCCCAACTATTGTTCTGATTAAAGAAGCAAAAAAACTGGCCTTCTTTAGACTAGTTGAGTATCTGGAGCATCAGCATTTGTGGGTTCGATTACAGGCTCAATATGGCCAGAAACAAATAACTTTCTTCTGAAACTCATCAGTCTATTCTTGTTCTGAGAAATGGCTATTCCATGCAAGAAATTGCCAAGAAACTGAAGATCTCGTACACCGCTGTGTACTACTCCCTTCACAGAACAGCGCAAACTGGCTCTAAGCAGAATAGAAAGAGGAGTGGGAGGCCCCGGTGCACAACTGAGCAAGAGGACAAGTACATTAGAGTGTCTAGTTTGAGAAACAGACGCTTCTCAAGTCCTCAACTGGCAGCATCATTAAATAGTACCCGCAAAGCACCATTCTCAACGTCAACAGTGAAGAGGCCTTCTAGGCAGAGTTGCAAAGAAAAAGCCATATCTCAGACTGGCCAATAAAAAGAAAGTGTCTGTGTTCTTTTGCCCATCTTAATATTTTACAACATTAACAATGTCTACACTGTATTTCAGATCAATTTGATGGTATTTTAAAGGACAAAAAACAAGGACATTTCTAAGTGACCTCAAACTTTTGAACGGTAGTGTACATACAAACACGCACTCGTTCTTCATCATGTTTTATACATGTCAAGCAATTATCATAATAGTAAATCCTGTTAACAAATGTTTCTAACACTGATGACTACAATAACTGATTTTTGATTCCCAGTAACAAGAGACAACATGGGGGTGTGCATGTTAACATTTTGTGAACTTTATTCAAAGAAAACAAGCAATTTTTAATATATTATTGATCCAGGAAGCAATTAACTTGTGCCTCTGTCGGAGATGGGAATTTGACGTGAAAGGGAACTAATTGGAGATATCTCTTTACAACATGCACTAGCGAGCAATCTACAGGAAAACAACATTTGATGGGATGAATGTGATGAGAGGATGGTAATATTCAGAATAAGGAGGATGCAGTGCTGAATTTGGTATAGAAGAAAATTGAATAGTTTTTGTAATATGGATAGGTTCACTCAAATTTCCATTAAAGGTAGAGCTTTATACAAGAATACAACTTAACAGCAATTTCCACTTAACAACCAAGGCAGGACCTAAGGACAATATCTAACATGAGACAATTATTAAGAAATAGAAACTCAGTGTGAGGTCCGTATTGTATCTACAACAATCCATCATCATACTGAAATCTGGTAATGCAAACGTATCTCAAGATCACTTATACTTAAGCAATAAGGCCCGAGGAGGTGTAGTATATGGCCAATATATCACGACTAAGGGCTGTTCCTATGCCCGATGCAACGCAGAGTGCCTGGACACAGCCCTTAGCCGTGGTATATTGGCCATATATCACAAACCACCGAGGAGCCTTTTTGCTATTATAAACTGGTTATCAACGTAATTAGTGCAATAAAAATAAATGTTTTGTCATACCCGTGGTATACGGTCTGATATACCACGGCTGTCAGCCAATCAGCATTCAGGGCTCAAACAACCCAGTTTATAATGTACTATACACAACCACAGTCATTATCTGTCACTCTTTTACTATGCCAACAGTGAAAGCAATAATCTGCGGAAGTTGCAAAAATAAATACACAAAAATATACTGAGAATCACAAACACAGCATAAATAACTTTTCCACATTATAAACACAGCACTTTGATCTGTATTCATACAAAGTGCACACCAACATCACCTGTTGGATCATTTAAGGTTACATACTTCAAGCGTACGTACAGTTTCATTACCAATTAGCCTTGCAACAGCTTGAAACTCTTCTAACTTAATTTCTGTTACTTGCTCAGTGTCATATCTGCTCTGTATTTTACCATCTGGAATAGGCACAAGTTCATACAGAAACAGGAAACTTTGTTCAGAAAAATGTTATAGTTTAAATTCAAAACACGTTGCTCTCATGCAATGTCATTCCTTGACCAGAAGAAATCGAAAAAAGTGCTATTTACATGTGAAAATGTAATGGGAGGAATTTTCTGCATTTTCTTCTTTTTTTACCAACTCTTTCTGGGCTCTCTGGTTGAGTTTATTGGCTAATTAATGTCAGTGATACCCAGTTAGTAGTGAAATATGAATGTCCTCCTGCATAACCTAAAGATTTCCCTAATCATTGTTAACCAATATTTGATCTTTAGTTAAGCAACCTGTAACAAGTAATTCTGTAGCTGGGGGACAGAAATACAGGTGGTTCACTTCATTCTTCCCTCACGTGGATGCTATAAATGGGTCTCTGTAGGTGAATTGAGGGTGCCTATAAGGGACACTAAGAGCACTGACTGAAATGTTTGGGGCATATGTACTGCACATCTGGTAGCTACAGTCAGGTGTAAAAAGATATCTCACAGTCAAATGTCATGTCAGTACCTTCTAGTGCTGAGTGATTAGTGCTTTTTGAGGTCGGTTGAGTTTCTGTTTGTTATGAAAAAATAGTCACGGTTTTCGATTTCATTTTTTGGGGGACATTAAATGCACTATGTATTATGTGGGTTGAATTCTGTAACAAAGAATAAAACAATTAATAAAGTTTGATGGTAGTGACTGCTCATTAATGCTTATCACTTATTCACCATCAATTATTTACATTATTTTACTGTAATAATATATTTCAGTTATGTATATTACATGTGTTTTATTTGATTATTTGATTAATTCCAAGTCATCATCTCATCTCTATAGAGCTGCTGGCTATGCTGTCTGACAAAATCACTATTTTAGTAGTTCTTCAAAGTAAATAAGGCATACTTTATAACTTCTTAATACCAACTATCAATCATGTATTTTCAGGTAGATTCCTTGCAGAGCAACTGATTTTTATCCCTCTATCTCTCTCCATCACATGTTCTCTCTTCTCTCCGTCTCGTGTCTGCTCCACACAGACTGGACAAGTAGGCGGGTGCACAATGGATTGTGATCATTGTAGTTTTATTATTATGTTTTCTGTGCTAAACTATGTAGAATATTGGCCTGTTGGACACTACAACTCCCTACTACATAGCACAGTTCGGCAAGGCTCCAGGCATAAGCGACTCCAGGCATAAGCGGCATTAGCAGTCGCTTTGGCCCCCAACCTAAAAGTATTATTTTTTTATGAACTCAGTCGGGGCCTCAACTTACTGTTGCGAGTTAGAATAGTATAATACACAGGGTGCAAGTTAGACATTTGGTTGTGTATCAGCAGTTTCTTATCTTGTTGGGTCAGTCACTGACAGCCACTCAATTAGCAATGTCAGCTAAGAATTTTTAGATTGATAAATTAGTCTAGCCAGTTATCTGAACTGATCTCCAGGGGGGCCCCATTGATTTTGTTAGTCACTCTCACTTATGATGGCATACTGAAAGTCATGGCAGAATGTGTAGAATCGCATGAAATTTGTTAGATATATTTTTGTTGTAATGTCTCTGCCCCATGCCCCCAAAAATTGTATTTGCTTTTAAGGGCAACTCCACCACTTTTCAACCTTATTTGCGTTATCTCCAGCACGAATACCAGTGTCAACATATGTGAAAACAGCTTATATCTTAGTTTTGTAGAAATACATTGCCTTCAGAATGTATTCATACCCCTTGAATTTGTCTCCCTGTGTTTGTTGGAAAGCAGACTGAACCAGATTTTCCTCTAGGATTTGACCTGTGCTTAGCTCTATTCCGTTTATTGTTATCCTTGACAATGACAAGCATACCCATACATGATGCAGCCACCACCATGCTTTAAAATATGAAGAGGGGTACTCAGTGATGTGTTGTGTTGGATTTGCCCCAAACATAACGCTTTGTATACAGGACATAAAGGTCATTTATATATATTTTTACCCATCTACCAATAGGTGCCCTTCATTGCGAGGCACTGGGAAAAAATCCCTGGTCTTTGTGGTTGAACCTGTACTTAAAATTCACCGCTCGACTGGCGGACCGTACAGATAATTGTATATCTGGGGTACAGAGATGAGGTAGTCATTCCAAAATTAGGTTAAACATGAGTCCAAGCAACTTATTATGTGACTTGTAAAAAAAAGTTTTACTCTGGAAGTTATTTAGGCTTGCCATAGCAAAGAGCTTCAATACTTATTGACACGAGACATTTCCGCTTTTCATTTTGAATTCATTTGTAAACATTCGTAAAAACATAATTCCACTTTGACATTATGGGGTATCGTGTGTAGGCCAGTGACAAAACAATCTCAATTGAATCTATTTTTCATTCTGACTGTAGCACAACAAAATGTGGAAAAAGTCTTGGGGTGTGAGTACTTTCTGAAGGCTCTGTAAATAGAAAGTTAAAAAGTTCTACCCGATGACATCATCAAAAGATAAAACCTTTTTAAATACTTGATTTTCAAACAATATGAGATTCACAGTGAAGTGGGGAGCAAAAAAAGACCCTCCCTTTCTTTAGAAACTCGTTGCAGATTTTGACCCTACCATGTGATGTCACAGAGAAGCATTTTTTTTTGTACATTGTTTTTTTAACCACAGATCATAGAAAATAGCTGTTTTAACATACACTTCATGACCAAAAGTATGTGGACACTTGCTCGTCGAACATCTCATTCCAAAATCATGGGCATTGATATGGAGTTGGTCCTCCTTTTGCTGCTATAACAGCCTCCAATCTGATGGGAAGGCTTTCCACTAGATGTTAGAACATTGCTAGAGGGACTTGCTTCCATTCAGCCACAAGAGCATTAGTGAGGTCGGGCACTGATTTTGGGCCATTAGGCCTGGCTCGCAGTCGGCGTCCCAATTCATCCCAAAGGTGTTCAATGGGGTTGAGGTCACGGCTCTGTGCAGGCCAGTCAATTTCTTCCACACTCGACAAACCATTTCTGTACGGACCTTGCTTTGTGCACAGATGTACAGTGGGGCAAAAAAGTATTTAGTCAGCCACCAATTGTGCAAGTTCTCTGACTTAAAAAGATGAGAGAGGCCTGTAATTTTCATCATAGATACACTTCAACTATGACGGACAAAATGAGAAAAAAAATCCAGAAAATCACATTGTAGGATTTTTAATGAATTTATTTGCAAATTACGGTGGAAAATAAGTATTTGGTCACCTACAAACAAGCAAGATTTCTGGCTCTCACAGACCTGTAACTTCTTCTTTAAGAGGCTCCTCTGTCCTCCACTCGTTACCTGTATTAATGACACCTGTTTGAACTTGTTATCAGTATAAAAGACACCTGTACACAACCTCAAACAGTCACACTCCAAACTCCACTATGGCCAAGACCAAAAAGCTGTCAAAGGACACCAGAAACAAAATTGTAACCTGCACCAGGCTGGGAAGACTGAATCTGCAATAGGTAAGCAGCTTGGTTTGAAGAAATCAACTGTGGGAGCAATTATTAGGAAATGGAAGACATACAAGACCACTGATAATCTCCCTCGATCTGGGGCTCCACGCAAGATCTCACCCCTTGGGGTCAAAATGATCACAAGAACAGTGAGCAAAAATCCCAGAACCACACGGGGGGACCTAGTGAATGACCTGCAGAGAGCTGGGACCAAAGTAACAAACGCCTACCATCAGTAACACACTACGCCGCCAGAGACTCAAATCCTGCAGTGCCAGACGTGTCCCCCTGCTTAAGCCAGTACATGTCCAGGCCCGTCTGAAGTTAGCTAGAGAGCATTTGGATGATCCAGAAGAAGATTGGGAGAATGTCATATGGTCAGATGAAACCAAAACAGAACTTTTTGGTAAAAACTCAACTCGTTGTGTTTGGAGGACAAATAATGCTGAGTTGCATCCAAAGAACACCATACCTACTGTGAAGCATGGGGTGGAAACATCATGCTTTGGGGCTGTTTTTCTGCAAAGGGACCAGGACGACTGTTCCGTGTAAAGGAAAGAATGAATGGGGCCATGTATCGTGAGATTTTGAGTGAAAATCTCCTTCCATCAGCAAGGGCATTGAAGATGAAACGTGGCTGGGTCTTTCAGCATGACAATGATCCCAAACACACCGCCCGGGCAACGAAGGAGTGGCTTCGTAAGAAGCATTTCAATGACCTGGAGTGGCCTAGCCAGTCTCCAGATCTGAACCCCATAGAAAATCTTTGAAGGGAGTTGAAAGTCTGTGTTGCCCAGCATCAGCCCCAAAACATCACTGCTCTAGAGGAGATCTGCATGGAGGAATGGGCCAAATACCAGCAACGGTGTGTGAAAACCTTGTGAAGACTTACAGAAAACGTTTGACCTCTGTCATTGCCAACAAAGGGTATATAACAAAGTATTGAGATAAACTTTTGCTATTGACAAAATACTTATTTTCCACCATAGTTTGCAAATAAATTAATTTTTAAAATTCTGGATTTTTTTTTCTCATTTTGTCTGTCATAGTTGAAGTGTACCTATGATGAAAATGACAGGCCTCTCATCTTTTTAAGTGGGAGAACTTGCACAATTGGTGGCTGACTAAATACTTTTTTGGCCCACTGTATTGTCATTTTGAAACAGGAAAGGGCCTTCCCCAAACTGTTGCCACAAAGCTGGAAGCACAGAATCGTCTAGAATGTCATTGTATGTTGTAGCATTAAGATTTCCCTTCAGTGGAATTAAGGGGCCTAGCACCAACCATGAAAAATAGCCCCAGACCATTATTCCTCCTCCACCAAACTTTACAGTTGGCACTATGCATTCGGGGAGTTAGTGTTCTCTTAGCATCCGCCAAACCCAGATTCGTCTGCCAGACTGCCAGATGGTGAAGCATCACTCCAGAGAACGTGTTTCCACTGCTCCAGAGTCCAATGGCAGCGAGCTTTACACCACACCAGCTGACGTTTTGCATAGCACATGGTGATCTTAGGCTTGTGTGCGGCTGCTCGGCCATGGAAACACATTTCATGAAGCTCCCGACGAACAGTTCTTGAGCTAACGCTGTTTCCAGAGGCATTTTTTCTCCCCAATTTCAATCTTGTCTCATCGTTGCAACTTCCCAATGGGCTCAGGAGAGGCAAAGGTATAGTAATGCGTCCTCTGAAACATGACCCGCCAAACCACACTTCTTAACACCCGCCCACTTAACCAGCTGCACCAATGTGTCAGATGAAACACGGTTCAACTGATGACGAAGCTCCCGACCTGCCACAAGGTATCGCTCAAGCGTGATGAGCCAAGTAAAGCCCCCCCCCCAGCCAAACCCTCCCCTGGGCCAATTGTGCACCGCCCTATCAGTTGTGACACGGCCGGTTGTGACATAGCCTGGGATCAAACCCAGGTCTGTAAAGACACCTCAAGCACTGCGATGCAGTGAGCTTGTGTGGCCTACCACTTCGTGGCTGAGCCATTGTTGCTCCTAGACGTTTCCACTTCACTATAACTCATTTGAAGGGTGTCCATATATTTTTGTATATATAGTGTATGTAGACACTGCTTTGGTGCTGAAGATGATGAATATGAGATTGAAAAGGGGCATGATTGCCCTTTAAAATTGCAACCATTTCTCTCCATCCCATGACAAGATTGGTAGAATTGCAAGCTCTGTCATGCTCTTTCAAGTAAATTATCTTTAAAACGGCAAAATTTCTCTCCGCCAACTTGCAAAATTAGTAGAATTGCATGAAATGTGTAAGAAAAGTGCACATTTTCTCTCCATTGCATGGCAAAATGTTTAGAACTGCAAAAGTTTATCCCTGCCCCATGGCAAAACTTGTAGAATTGTCACGCCTTGGTCTTAGTATTTTGTGTTTTCTTTATTTATTTGGTCAGGCCAGGGTGTGACATGGGTTATTGTGGTGTGTTTTTTGTCTTGGGGTTTTGTGGGGTGTCTAATTAGCTATGGCTGCCTGAGACGGTTCTCAATCAGAGTCAGGTGATTATCGTTGTCTCTGATTGGGAGCCATATTTAGGCAGCCATATTCTGTGAGTGTTTTCGTGGGTGATTGTTCCTGTCTTTGTGTTTGCACCAGATAGGGCTGTTTCGGTTTTCATTATTTCATTTAGTTATTTTTGTAGTTTCTGTATGTATAGGTTTTTCTTCATTAAAATATATCATGAATCATCATCACGCTGCATTTTGGTCCGATCCTTGTTCTAATAATAATAATAATAATAATATATGCCATTTAGCAGACGCTTTTATCCAAAGCGACTTACAGAGGAGGAGATAGAGGAGAGCCGTTACAAGAATTGCATGAAATGTGTTATAAAATGTTAGTTTTTTCTCTGCCCCATGGTACAATTAGTAGAATTGCATAACATTTGTTGTAAAATTGCCACATTTCCTCTCTACCACATGGCAAAATGTGTAAAATTGGAAATCTACGATGTCTAGAGGACCACAACAACAACAAAAATCCCGCTTGGTGGCCGCTTGTTGGGGGGCGGGGGGGCGACAAGCGACAAGCGACAACCAAATCTAATTTAGGGCCCCCAAAAGGCTACAGCCAGCCCTGCAGTTCTGGCTTGGTCTGAGTTATCTCCAGAGAAACTGCAGATCGGGCTCACAGAAAGAAAACTAAAAATAACTTACATTTGGGTTAATCGCTCAGCACTATTGCGCTCTTATCTCCAACCTGTCCATTTTCCAACCTCACCATGCATACACACCCCACTGTTGTTGTCCACCCAAATGCCTTTCAAAGATTCCACACCTGACACATAGCGACCCCCATTGGAAAGAGTCTATCCACATCCTCTGCATGAACACCCCTTTTTATTGACACTCTACCGTTACTGTTACATCCCTCTGCCCAGGAGCCTCTGCAGAGCCTTCCTCCTTCCTCTGCTCCATCTCCAGACACACGCAGCCCATCAGGTCGCTGTCGGTGTAGATGCGGTTCCTCACCCCCAGGGTGGTGAGAAAGTTGGCACTGAGGGCTGTGTTCCGGGGGGCTCTGGCATTGTGCCTCCTCTGAGCCTTGCTCACCACCTGCTCCTGAGGGACCACGCTGCAACATGATCTAGGGTGACAGGCAGCCTGGAAGCCCTTCTTGAAGTTCTCATTGAAGTAGCCATAGATGATGGGGTTGATGCTGGAGTTGGAGAAGGCCAGCCAGTGGGAGAAAGGGAAGATGTAGCCTGTCAGAAGGTCCAGCTGGTCCCCTTCAGGTCTGGCGTAGTCTGTGAGGAGCATCAGGGTCCAGAGTGGCAGCCAGGACAGCATGAAGAGGAGGGCCACCACAATTAGCATCTTAACCACCTTGACTTTCCTCTGGGAGATGGGGGACTTGACGTCCGGGTGCCCCCTACTGGACAGAACAGCTGTAGAGTAGAGCTTGGCTCCAATGCAGCCATACATTATCATGATGAGAGCCAGGGGCATCAGATAGATGTGTGTGAACAGGACCATGGTGTAAACCTTCCTCATCTCCGGGTCAGGCCAGGTCTCATAGCAGTAGTAGAGAGGGAAGGTCTGGTTGTCACTGGATACCATGTAGTGACCCTCCTCTTGCTCCACCATCAGCATCACAGCCGACGGAAGCATGATAACCAACGCAAGAGCCCATACCAGCCCTATAGTTGCCTTAGCAACAAGAAGGGTTAGCTTGGGCTTAAAGGGGTAAACAATACAGCGGAATCTAACAGGAGAAAGGAGAGATAGATGAGAAGTGATTAAATGATTCATTTGAGTGATTTATCTGCCACATAGATTCAACTGTTTATTGTACAACATTAAGTATTTAACATGCATAGATGAGAGCCTCCCTATCAACCTTCCAGTTCCCATGTGTAGATACTTTTTGAGGAGGGGACTTACCTGTCCACAGCGATGGCAACCAAGGTGAATACTGATGCACCCACTGATATCCCCTGTACCAGACCACTTAGCTTACACACTGCATTGCTAAAGGGCCAACCTGCAAAACATCAATAGCAACAAAAATTGTTTATTAGTGAGCTGCCAGACATATAAATAGCCACACTTTGAACAGGTGTTTTGACATGTTTGGTACATGTGAGTTTGGTATACGGGATTTGGTCAGAATAATGAAGGGTATAACATCTCCAGGAGCACTATATTCATGCTTTTGTACTTTTCAAACCTGTATGAAAGGTACAGAAATAAACTGTTAGACAAGTGGATAAAGTGGAGGAAATCTTTGTACCTGCCCAGCGAAATAATTTAGCCTTGAAAAGGTCATTATTTTAAGTTAAGGGATTTTGTGGCAATGCATGTTTCACACTTTTGTAAATGTGGGGTTTTCTAAAAGCCCTTTTCCTGCCAAGACTCAAGTAATGTCTGTATTGATGTTGTAAAACATGAAGAGATTGTGAAGAACTGTCTTGAAAATGTTAAGTAATTCATCAGGCTGTCAAATGAAAGACAGCTGTGATCATCATGTTCAGGCCCACTACTATTCTCTCAGTTCTGAGACTCCAGCAAATATCCAAACATTAATCAGCAATTTACGCAAGTCCATGTGTAAACAGATAGCTATAAATAATAGTTTGTGAGATGGTTTGTGAGATGTGTGAAGATTCAGTACTGTGGGAATGAACTGATCTTAACCATTGCAATGCTGGCCGGGCTGGTGTATGTGCAACCACATAGACATGTAGACCCGTGCTGAAACTGAATCATACATGACATGTGAATGAACACTAGTGATAGCTATAATTATGCTTCTTTCAAGGCACGAGTTGTTTTTCCTAATAATTGTCATTACCAATAGCAAAAGGCAACTGGCCAATCTGTTATAAACAATAACTGTCTCTCGCTAAAGGTTGCATCATTATTTTCATCAAGGCCAACCGTAATCAATTCAAAGCATCATGCATTTATTAATTTATGGAATCATTATAGCAGTAGGGTAAAACTAACTCAGTGGCCTTGTGGGGTTAGTGTCCCCGCTCTGAGATTTGAAGGTAGGGTGGTTCGAACCCAAGTTGAGTCATACCAAAGACTCAATGGGAGGATGGGAGGACCCAATGCCGCTCTGCTTTACACTCAGCATTAATGAGATGGATTACGGGTAAGGCCCCTGCGATAGACTAGCTTCCTGTCCAATGGGTGTATTTTTACATCAAGCTGCCTCATACTACAGAAACAGGAGATTGGCCATTCTTCTATAGCAGTAGGGTGTTACCTGTGATGAGGTTGTCCACCAGCGTGGTGGGGATGCAGAAGATGCCCACCAGCAGGTCACTGATAGCCAGATTGAAGATGAAGAGGTTGGTGACCGTCCGCATGTGACGGTTCCTCACAACAATGAGGCACACCAGGCCATTACCCACCATGCACAGCAGGAAGATGAACAGGTAGGCCAGGGTGTAGCTGGCTGCTATTGTCAGGGAGTGTTGGTAATAAGGCGAGAGCTTGACGCTAGAGACGGTGCAGCTGGAGTTGGTGTTGGTGCAGTTGGTGACGTTGGTGAGGTTTGTGGATAGTAAGAGGTCAGATGTCATGTAAAGAGTAGTGGTCAGTTGAAGTTCCCATGTGTCCTCCATCTTCTTAGACCAGGAGGAAAGTATCAGGCATAGGCTAAAAAAGAATATATATATATATATATACAGTATATATTTATCACATGGAAGTATTTGGTGTCGTTAAAAAAAAAGTGTAATCACATTATCAGTCTTTTGTCACTTTGGTAAATTCAATTAATTGAATGACTAGTAGATCGATATGGTTGTCCAGTTGATCCAGTCAGAATGCACTGCAGTGTATAGTTGTTTAGGACAATCCACTGTAGGACCTCAGGGTAATGTACAGTATACAGCAGCGGAGGCTGCCGAGGGGAGGACGGCTCATAATAATGGCTAGAACTGAGAGAATGGAATGGCATCAAACACATTGAAACCATGGAAACTATGTGTTTAATACCGTTCTACTGAATACTCTCCAGCCATTAACACACGCCTGTCCTCCCCAATTAAGGTGCCACCAACCTCCTGTGGTGTACAGTATTGTAGCAAATACAGGGGGTATCCCCGACCAGGACTCAAACCTCAGTTCAGTGACTGTCAAACCAACACCTTAACTGTTATGGCAGGAAGTCCAAACCTCTTTACGAGGTCACTAGATGTTGGGTTAATGTCGCTACATTACCTCCTTCCTTCAGGAGAGCGTGTCCCCACACTTTTCTATACCAAGTCTCTCACGTGTACACAGTTCTCCGATGGTCTCACAGTCTCTCACTTCTGACACCAGTGTAGCCCCGACCGGGACTCAAACCCAGGTTATGTGACTTTCAAGCCAACACTGTTATCCCAAGCGGGCCGGACCTCACGACGGTGTCACAAGGTGTTGGGTTAAGGTCGCTACAGTATTTTATAGTAATCGGCCACAAGTTGGTCTGTTTGTAAGCTGTCTCCATCAAGCGACAATGCTATGCATAACAAGCCTCAATGAATTATGCAATTAGGTGACGGCAATGTTGTTGTAATTATAGCGAGACGGTGAATGTCGATTAAGGAATATGAGAACTTCTCTATGACAACCATTCATCTTGGACGGCACATTCTACTTTACTGAATGCATTCTGTTTTTCAAAGGGGATGAGAGATGTGTTTGTGAAAGTCATTGGCCTTATGATATGTCAACAGGGATGTTTTACATAATAATTCAACAAGTCAAGTTAGCTCTGATGTCTCTGATTGCAATCGCATTCATTCATTACACTTTAACAATGATCTATTTAAATATAATATTATGCTTATGATATGCTTATCAAGTGAATAAAACTGTATAAACATACACAACCAATCATGAAATGTTTTTTAGATGTCAAAATTAAGCTTTCATTCAAAACCAAAAGCATTTCATTCAAACAATAAACAATGAAAGAACGTATAAACAATAAAATAATGTAACTATTTCTCACATTTCAATAAAACATTTAAAATAAATAAAGTGATACAATAGCCTATAAATATTTGGTGTTATTTCTCAACACATTAGTGAAGTGTTCGCGGAGATATGCTGACATAGGAGTGAATCTCATTTTCACAACAGGTACATTTCAATGGATCAGAATTTTCAAACGGAATGGGATTTTCTTTTCTTTACGATAATTTTACAGAGTTATCATACTTTTTACTATTTCATTCGCCTTACATTTTCCGAAATAAAGTGAAAGCGCCTACCTTATCAAGATAATTCCGTTGACAAAGAAAGCCCTATACTAGACTTAAAATAGTTTTTAAAAAAGCCGTTGATGATTTATAGAAGAAAGACCATTTCTTAAGTGCCTTTTCAAAGACCTCCACCCGTGCAGTAACAGAAGAAAAAATAACCAAATCGTAAATACTCTGCACACTAAATTAAGAAATAGATACAGAGAGAACGATTAAACTTTTCCTCACTAAAACACTTTCATATGCATATTAAGCTCTTTTGCTTGAGTGTCTCATCCTCACAACCGTCTATGCGTCGGGTGAACGAGGAGGCGTACACGGTGCACGTGAACGGCTTTTATAGCTACAGCGCAGTCGTGCGTGCGCCACAGTTGGAGATGTTCTAGACACCTCAAGGCTACTCATCACCAGTTTTCGCAGAAAAGCAATGATCTCGAGTATTCCTTTACTTGGCAATTCCAATAATGAAATCACCCTACCATGTCGGATTACGTATATATTTGTCTGAAGTCAGCGAAAGGAATTAATGGTGTTCGGCCTACGGGGTTACTCCCATTGTCAGCGTCAAGTGTTGTCACAAGTCAACACTGTTGTCACAAGTCAACACTGTTGTCACAAGTCAACACTGTTGTCACAAGTCAACACTGTTGTCACAAGTCAACACTGATACACTCATGTTTTAGCTTCACCATGACCCTAGCCATTACCCTGCTACTTGTGGTTGCACATGTCATATCAGCTCATATCATGAACTCACTGCCTATATCCATATATCGCGAACAAACATCTGCACTGTAGGCATCCTGCATAAAGGGACGACAGTACATCGTGTAAATGGTATAACTGCATGATGAAAGTTGTTCAAATACATATAGGCTTTACTTTCAAAACGAGAGAAAAAGTTGACGAGTTGTGGCATACCATAATTACCAATCCCATCAGAAGTCAGTGAATGAGACATAATTTAGCTTGGAAAACATGTTACCAAATGTCCCCAGGGTACAAGCAGAGAGAGCAACATCAATTCGGTATCAAACAATCTGTGTCTATATCCTTACAAACCAATTGTGTTGAGCCCCAGTACTATTCATATGCGAGCCAATCATTTACAGGACCTGGGGAAACCATACAAATACATCAACCGTGTGCTCTAGCAGGGGTGCAAAGTGCTGTAGCTCAAATACAACATAATTATGCAAATAAGCCATGTGAAAGTACAAGTGATACATTTCATGCTCCTAGGGGAGCATTTGATATTCCTCATTTATGGCCCAGTCTACTGTACATCTCAGCCATCCAGTTTCGGATTGTTGCAAGTTGTTGAAAATAGCTTTTTTTTCATGTCCAGGACCACAGTGGAGCAGGTCGCAGTATTTTGTAAGGGCAACCACAATGTCCTCACTCCCTATCACCATTGGAATGCTTTCACATTGATTTCACGATAGAATGAACTAATTCATTATTTCTCATTGGTATTGACACAGCAACAGTTGAAAGCAACTAATTCCTGTCTTGACATCTCTTTTCCAAATAAACCTATAATTCTAAGAACAGCTGAAAGTCAAGGTTCCCTGTCCACCGGGAGTTGCCTTGAAACCTCTTTTATCCAGCAAAACACTGACCAGACAATGAGTTGGGGTGGTTGGAATAATGTGAAAGCATTCCAATGGTGACAGGAAGTGAGGACATTGCAGTTGTCCTTGGTAGGAAGGACATCCACAATGTCCTCACTCCCCGTCACCATTAGGTCTGTGTCTTCTGGCATCCAGTACATTCCAGTAGTTTACTTACACAGTTTAAGAACTGCAGAACACTCTAAAATTCTATGTTCTTGCATCAACAATGTATCAATTCACATCAAGTTAGGTTGGAAGGTTAAAGCGAAAGAACATACCAGTATGGATGGGACTGTAAAAACAACATCATCATCCTCCATCAGCAAGCTTCAATACAATACATGCTACATAATATGTCTATAATATTCCACTTACATCTGAAAAATGTGACAAAGTGACTTGAAACAACCGTAACAGGCGAAGGGAGTGGTTTGGACAGTCAGTAATGACAAAGCAGAGTGTGTGTGTGTCATACATACAATCAGTGCAAATGGAGTCGTTGCACTATCTGACATGAGGAAATGTAGTCGGCTCATGACTGAATGGTTAATATCATGACTGGATGGTTAATATCATGACTGAATGGTTAATATCATGACTGGATGGTTAATATCATGACTGGATGGTTAATATCATGACTGGATGGTTAATATCATGACTGGATGGTTAATATCATGACTGAATGGTTAATATCATGACTGGATGGTTAATATCATGACTGGATGGTTAATATTGTGACTGGATGGTTAATATTGTGACTGGTTGGTTAATATTGTGACTGAATGGTTAATATTGTGACTGAATGGTTAATATTGTGACTGAATGGTTAATATTGTGACTGGTTGGTTAATATTGTGACTGAATGGTTAATATTGTGACTGGTTGGTTAATATTGTGACTGAATGGTTAATATTGCGACTGAATGGTTAATATTGTGACTGAATGGTTAATAAAGAAACCTCAGACAAGAGTTTGTCTGTGCTGTAGGGTAAGCATATCAGCTTGTCATGTTAACTTATCATCCAAACAAACCTAAACAAAATGTCTTAGATTTAGGCTCCTCCATAACTCAAAAGTTTTATTGATGTTCAATATCCACATAGAAATTATTCAAAAGCACAGTGCTCTGTACATTTGTTTTGACAATTTGTACATTAGATTTCATTTCTCCCTTCATTATGACTAGGATTTGCATTAGGTTGGCATGAGACTGCCCTCCTGTGGTCACATGTGCAACCTTCAGCATGCCCAGCTTCCTGTATTTTTCAGCTAACTGCTTGTCAAAATGAAAGCAAGATCAAATCCATCTAAAAATTAAACCAGTATCACAAGAATTGAAATCATCAATTCAAAGAGCTGATCTGCCAGTACTTACAGCAAATGAATATGTACATAAAGTATTTGACTCTGTATTTATTAGATCATTATATCCAGAGAAAGAGTTAGAAACACAACCCAGGTGTATGAGCAGATGTTCAGCCTGTTAACGTGAACATCTTCTGATTCCACCAGTCAGTCAGTCAAGTCCTGTCTGAACAGCTGCTCTCTGACTCCTTGCAGCTCTGCAGTGTAGCATGCTACAGTATCCTCATCTTCATCCTATCTCCTCTCACCTGGGAATTCACAAAGAAAACACTCACAAAATATGAAATAAAGCTGTGAAGAACACATAGGTGTATTGTCCATAAAGTGTGGTACTCTGAGTCTACAGCCTGCATGCATTACACCAGAGAGATATCTTACAGCCAGGGGGTGGTTTTGTGTGTGTAAACATGTATTGTGTGGCTATTATCCCATGTGTGACTCACATCTTTGTATTCTTTCTCAGTGATGGTGCCATTGATTGTGCAGGCCTCTCTTCCCTCTGTATAGAAGAGGATCGATGTGAAAGCACATTGTCAAAGGGTTAATTTCTAGGTAAGGACACTCTTAAAAGGGCTTAAAAACAAATCAACAGAGCCTCAAACAAACAGTGAGAGAAACTAATTGCCTTCTTTCACCTGTCCTGTGTGTGTGTGTCCTTTGGTCTGGAGGCTGGTTGGGTGTGGTCTGGAGGCTGGTTGGGTGTGGTCTGGAGGCTGGTTGGGTGTGGTCTGGAGGCTGGTTGGGTGTGGTTTGGAGGCTGGTTGGGTGTGGTCTGGAGGCTGGTTAGGTATGGTCTGGAGGCTGGTTGGGTGTGGTCTGGAGGCTGGTTGGGTGTGGTCTGGAGGCTGGGGGTTGAGCCCTAAGCCAGGCTCACTGAGTCTTTCCCGGATGAGTCGTAGTTCTTCAGTCCAGGGGGGCTGGATGGGGTCTGAGTTAAAAGCTGATGGGTCAGTGGTGGAGGATGTACCAGGGTCTTCAGGTGAAGGGCAGAGGCCAGGGATGGAGGTGGGTGGCACACCAAGCAGATAGCCCATGGCACTCACAATGGCATGGATGAGCTCCGGACTGCTGGGGCCGGGTCTGAAGTGGGGGGACAGGGGAGGGGACACTGACTCCTGAGGGACCTTCTGTGTTGTAGGGGGGGAGCTGATGTGCTGAGAGTCTGTCTTCTCCTCTGGTACTTTAGCTACAGTATGGAGAGAACAGAGAACAGAAAGATAGATAAGTAGCTATTCAAAATGAACACATACACATTCACTTCTACCCATGTCTCCACCCATCACACACCAGATTTTGTAGAATGACAACTATTACATAGCAACAAAAGTATACTCTTTCACGTACTGAATCCATATTAACTTACATTTAGTCTGAGCTGAGGGTGAGTGCGCGCCTTTGATATTTTTGGAGTATGACTGGGGGCCATTTCTCGCAGGTGGAGGATTCTGGCAGGGTGAGGGTACATTTGGCCAACTCTTGTGAGAGCTAGAGGGTTTTTGAGTTGGTGCCCATGGTATTTTAACTTTAGTTCTAAAGTCCTCCTGTCCTGTAGTAGTTTTGTCTTTCTTTCTAAAGCATTCTTTAGGATGATCCTCCCGGCTTGGCTGTGGAATTGGGCCCCGTGCAGGGTGAGGGTGTCTCGGTGAGGGTGGACACCTTTCCCTCTCCCATCTCTCCCTCTCTCTTTCCCATCTCTTCCTGTCCCTCTCTCTCTCCCTGTCCCTCTCTCTCTCTCTCTCCCTCTTTCCATCCCATGGTAATTTGGCAGAATATGAGGCTTTACTCAGAGAACTCCTGGTCTGAGATGGACAGTGATGGGTGATTGCCAGGCCCCTAGAAGTGGGGGTAGTTGTTAGATTCCCCTCACTTCCCCGGAAAGGAATACCAGTACCCCTATAGTTCAGTGAAATCCCTGTTGGTTTGCTCTTGGGGGAGTAGCTCTTTGGCCTGGGTGTGTCTGGTTTCTGGAAACCTTGACTAATTCTTAGCTCTAACCTCCTGCCCAGAATTGAGGTTGAGGCTGCAGGTCTCCCTTCTGGGTTGTTGCTGGAGGTGCTGGAGGTGGGCTCCATAGATGGGCTCTGATCCTGGATCGGATCTCGGATCCTCGGATCCTGGGTGAATCTGTGAAGAACTCTAGTCTGAGGCTTCTTGGGGGAGCGGGTCTTGGGAGAGGGGGTTTTGAGTGAGTACGTCTTGGGGGAGGTGGTCTTGGATGAGGGAGTCTTGGGGGAGGTGGTCTTGGATGAGGGAGTCTTGGGGGAGCTGGTCTTGGATGAGGGAGTCTTGGGGGAGCTGGTCTTGGATGAGGGAGTCTTGGGGAGCTGGTCTTGGATGAGGGAGTCTTGGGGGAGCTGGTCTTGGATGAGGGAGTCTTGGGGGAGCTGGTCTTGGATGAGGGAGTCTTGGGGGAGCGGGTCTTAGGGGAGGAGGTCTTGGATGAAGGGGTCTTAAACAGCCTATGTGTGTCAGTCGGCACCCCATTCAATTCGCTGGAGGGTTTAGCCACCACAGTCCTCTGCTGATAAAGGCCTGTAAATACCTGCTTCAATCTTCTAAAGCTAGGAAGGGGATGTCTCTCTCTCTCCTCATTTGGTTTTGGCACACAAGCATTGTTAGCAGAACCTTTAGTTTTAAGACTAGGGTCACAAGGAGAAGTCTTGATGGTTGGCCGGCTCCCTCCAGCACTTTCTTTTGTAGTTTTTGTGGATAGAACATGTTGTGACACTGCAGAGTCTGCCTTACTACTAACAACACTCTGAGGTTTTGATGGTTTCTTGAAATTACTCTCAGTTTTGTCTGTTTGCTTCTCTGACAAAGAAGGTGCAGGTGTTAATTTAGGTGAATCAGAGGTCTTGGTTTTAGGACTTTTCTTAGGACTTGTCTTATCTTGAGACTTGTGCTTCTGATGTGCTGTCGTTGATTGAGGAGATGACTTCTCAGGGATTTTAAGTGGACTGCTTTTGAGCTGTGGTACATCATAAGGGTAGGAAAAGATGGAGGTGAGTGTTAGCTTACTGCCTGGGATGGGCGTCACACGGTCGAGCTCAGTTGAAGAAACATCAGGTGAGGCTGATGATTTCATTGATTTTCGTAGTCGTGGGTCAGCTGGTGGAATCTTATATTCTTTCAGAGTGGGACTGGCATGTGATGATCTGGAAGTCTTAGCTCTGGCAGGAGAACATTTATCAGTCATTTCCTTTGGTGTTGAAGTCTTCTTCATTTCACTGCTCCTTCTCATCTCAGAATCATCTTTCTTCGCTGTATCTCCTTTAATATTGAACATGTCTGGGTATGGAGTGTTGTCCGCTTGGCATCTAGCTTTAGGGCTGGTTACTGAGTCTTCAGGGTTGGAACTGGTTACTGTCCCTTTAGCTAATGGTGGACAGCTCTCCAGCCCACAACATGTAGTCCTACTTCCTGAGATGTTACTCCTGGTGTGGAACGATGACTCCCTGTGAAAGGTACCATGTTGTGGGGTGCCAGGGGCACTGAAAGATGTCACCTGACTTCGTAATGGGGTGCCAGGGGCACTGGAAGATGTCACCTGACTTCGTAATGGGGTGCCAGGGGCACTGGAAGATGTCACCTGACTTCGTAATGGCGTGCCAGGGGCACTGGAGGTGAAAGAGTGGGGGTAAAGTGGTGTGCTAGGACAACTGGAAGGTGTACTGAGAGAGAAGGAAGTGGAAAATATTGGGATGTTTGGAGATGTGTTAGAAAGAGCAGCAGGGTGGGGAGGAGTGCTGGTAGCTGTGGGAGAGAGGAAGGGGGAGTGGGTATAGAGTGGGCTGAGCATGACACTGCCATCAGATGCTGGGGAGTCCGAGGCACTGCTGTCTAGCTGTCGGCGCCATGACCGGCGGTCCCATCTCCTCACCTGGCTGGGGGGTAAGCAACCTGACCAAAAGAAAACAATGCATCAAAATCAATGGCAAACTGTCAACATCCTCTGACTGCTCTATCGGGGCCCCTCATGGATACTTTTGGGGCCCACTTTTATCCAATTTAGAGCTACATAAATGACCTGCCCTCTGAATGTCCGGAGATCAAAATGCAGATGTATGCAGACCAGTGGTGCACGTGTGAGCTGTTTGTTCACCCACACCTGTCCGCAATTGCTAATAACCCATCCCCAACCGCCCAACTATATGTGATAAAGTGAAAATCTAAGGCCCTCATCCGACCCGCAAATATAGAACATATAGGCTACAGTCAAAGACTGCAGAAGGATTTGTTGACAGGGGGTGCAGGATTATTTTGCCTGATTTAGATATGTTTCTGCTTATAACTTGCAGACTTGTTTACGTGTTGCTGTGTGTTTTGTTGCCAACCTTACTTTGCTACCTGACAACTTTACAGGTTTTTACTTTTTGATTACTGTTTATATTTTAGTTTTTTCCCTCAACTTTTCATTCCGGACGCTTTATCTTTGACGTGGTTCGTCAGGACCTCCAACAGCCGAAGCTAAGTAGTAACATTAACATGATGCCTTCTAATTGCAGTCAGTGTACTCATAATATACAGGAGAACGATCGCCTTGCGGCGAGGATAGCTGTGCTGCAAGCCCAGCTTCAGACACAATCGTTAGGCAAGGGTAATTTCAGTGTAGGAAAGGAAGAAACAGCGTCTGTGCCACCAGTAAGTACAGATAGTAACGTTAGTATAAATCCCCTCGCACGGTCCCCGCAGCCGGACAACTTTCTCACGGTTTCTGGAGGGAAATGTTGTAGGAATGCTCAACCGGTGTCGCTCATTCAGCCGACAGAAACTTTCAACCGGTTTTCCCCATTAAGCAAAGAGTCGGAGTCAGAGGCCGAGCCTTCTCTTGTCTCTACTCATCCCGTTACGGGGTCTGAGACGCCGAAGCTTCCCACCATTAGCTCTGGCAAATTGAAAACTCTAGTCATTGGCGACATAGACTTAAAACAAATCATCTAGCGATCATACACTGTTTACCAGGGGGCAGGGCTACCGACGTTAAGGCTAATCTGAAGATGGTGCTGGCTAAAGCTAAAACTGGCGAGTATAGAGATATTGTTATCCACGTCGGCACCAACGATGTTAGGATGAAACAGTCAAGAGATCACCAAGCGCAACATAGCTTCAGCGTGTAAATCAGCTAGAAAGATGTGTCGGCATCGAGTAATTGTCTCTGGCCCGCTCCCAGTTAGGGGGAGTGATGTGCTCTACAGCAGTGCTAGCCTCCCTACACTGGCTTCCTGTCAAAGCAAGGGCGGATTTCAAGGTTTTACTACTAACCTACAAAGTATTACATCGGCTTGCTCCTACCTATCTCTCTGATTTGGTCCTGCCGTACATGCCTACACGTACGCTATGGTCACAAGACACAGGCCTCCTTATTGTCCCTAGAAGTTCTAAGCAAACAGCTGGAGGCAGGGCTTTCTCCTATAGAGCTCAATTTTTATGGAATGGTCTGCCTACCCATGTGATAGACGCAAACTCTGTCTCAACCTTTAAGTCTTTACTGAAGACTCATCTCTTCATGATTGAGTGTAGTCTGGCCCAGGAGTGTGAAGGTGAACGGAAAGGCTCTGGAGCAATGAACCGCCCTTGCTGTCTCTGCCTGGCCAGTTCCCCTCTGTCCACTGCCTCTAACCCTATTACAGGAGCTGAGTCACTGGCTTACTGGTGCTCTTTCATGCCGTCCCTAGGAGGGGTGCGTCACTTGTGTGGGTTGAGTCACTGATGTGATCTTCCTGTCTGGGTTGGCGCCCCCCCCTTGGGTTGTGCCGTGGCGGAGATATTTGTGGGCTATACTTGGCCTTGTCTCAGGATGGTAAAGTTGGTGGTTGAAGATATCCCTCTAGTGGTGTGGGGGCTGTGCTTTGGCAAAGTGTGTGGGGTTATATCCTTCCTGTTTGGCCCTTTCCGGGGGTATCATCGGATGGGGCCACAGTGTCTCCTGACCCCTCCTGTCTCAGCCTCCAGTATTTATGCTGCAGTAGTTTATGTGTCGGGGGGCTAGGGTCAGTTTGTTATATCTGGAGTACTTCTCCTGTCCTATCCGGTGTCCTGTGTGAATTTAAGTATGCTCTCTCTAATTCTCTCTTTCTCTCTTTCTTTCTCTCGGAGGACCTGAGCCCTAGGACCGTGCCTCAGGACTAACATTTGAACATCTTGGCCATGTTCTGTTATAATCTCCACCCGGCACAGCCAGAAGAGGACTGGCCACCCCACATAGCCTGGTTCCTCTCTAGGTTTCTTCCTAGGTTTTGGCCTTTCTTGGGAGTTTTTCCTAGCCACCGTGCTTCTACACCTGCATTGCTTACTGTTTGGGGTTTTAGGCTGGGTTTCTGTACAGCACTTTGAGATATCAGCTGATGTACGAAGGGCTATATAAATACATTTGATTTAATTTAATTTCCAACATTTTGGTAGGCTATTTGTTAGTTAACTTGTCCATAATTGTCACACCCTGACCTTAGTATTTTGGTTAGGTCAGGGTGTGACATGGGGATTTATGTGTTTTGTCTTGTCTAGGGTTTGTTGTATGTTTATGGGGTTGTTTCCTTTCTAGGTACTTTGTATGTCTATGGTTGCCTAGATTGGTTCTCAATTAGAGGCAGCTGTCTATCGTTGTCTAATAATAATAATAATAATATATGCCATTTAGCAGACGCTTTTATCCAAAGCGTGCATACATGTGTGCATACATTCTACGTATAGGTGGTCCCGGGAATCGAACCCACTACCCTGGCGTTACAAGCGCCATGCTCTACCAACTGAGCTACAGAAGGACTCTGATTGGGAACCATATTTAGGCAGCCATGTTCTGTGGGTATTTTGTGGGTGGTTGTCTTCTGTCTTGTGTCATTGCACCAGATAGGACTGTTTCGGTTTTCACATTTGTTGTTTTGTATTTTGTAGTGTTCTCGTTTATCATCTATATTAAAGATGTTGAACATTAACCACGCTGCATTTTGGTCCTCCTCTCCTTCAATGGAAGAAAACCATTACAATAATTAGATACATGCAGCTTATCTTCTGTCATTATACTGTATGTTGCCCTGGAAGACTACATAAACCCCTTGCTCACCAGAATAATGTCATAGATTGATAGAATGAATGCTTCAATCTAGTTGACAATTCTCTCTGTCAAAGATTTTTCTCTGTTAAGATTTTCTGTACAAAATGTCCAAATAACATCTGTTTGACTGTGAAAACGACCCAATGTGTTTCTGATTAGATTTCAGTTTGGTTTAGATGCATATTTTATGTGTTTGAAATACTATCAGAAATCAGATTTCAGAAAATCAGATTTCTTCACTCCTGTTCCCAAGTCCACATTAGCAATCTAGCCAAAGTTAGCCAGTTAGCTTGGATGCTTGAATGCAGTTGTGCTTCATTTGTAAATGATGTCTGTGTTGGAGTGTATCTGTACATTTTAAAAACAAGAAAATCGTGCTGTCTGGTTTGCTTAATATAAGGAATTTGAAATGATTCATACATTTACTTTGATCTTTGATACTTAAGTATATTTCAAATCAAATACTTTTAGACTTTTACTCAAGTAGTATTTTACTGGGTGACTTTCACTTTTACTGAAGACATTTTCTGTTAAGGTTTCTGTACTTTTACTCAAGTATGACAATTGGGTACTTTTCCCACCACAGCGTGTGAGCTACTTCCAGACACAAATGAGACCTGACCATTTTACTCGCCCTAGAGCTGGTTTAGGCTGTTTTCATGTGATGGTGACTGTCACTTTGCTGCTGGAAAACAATTTAATAACGTTTTTTTGCCGACATTTACTGACACCAGTCATATTCAACAGGTGTTGCTTTTTCGTAAATTCATCAGTTACTTTGCACTCTAGCACCCTCATCAGAGTAGATAGCCAGAGTGAATTTACGAATGCACCCTTCATCAGGAACAGTGAGACCCATCCACCTGAGATAAGTGTAAAGGGACAGAGGACTGAGGTGGTTTCACATTTGAAATACTTAGGAATAATTATTGACTCTAAGCTGTCCTTCAAAAAAGAATACATAAAGTATAATGAACAGTCAAAAGCAGCCTGGTCATTTCAAATTGATCAGGAACCAAATGTCAACAAATGCTGCTAAGCTGTACATGCACTCAATGATTTTGCCCCATCTCTCGTAAACCTGTACTGTGTATCACAGCAATGAAACCACTGCAAAAGCTCTATTAAAAGAAAACTCTGAAAGTGCTGCACTAAAAACCAAACACCTATCACCAATGCAATATCATTAAGAAATACAACCTACTGAGCTTTGACAGCTTCTTATGCCGACACCTCTCTGCTGTTTAAGAACACTCACGACCTTTATCTTTATGCTATTTGCCTCATGACTCCTGCATGCTTTGTTGACTATGAACTTGCTTGCTTACCCAACCGTGGGGCAGTCTATGTTTGTTCCCACACTCAGGACTCTGACTCTCTATTGGTTACATGGACTCTTGGCCTCCCATCCTATTCTAACCACCTCTCATTGCCTTTGTATTCATGTTACCTGATGAAATTGCTGTACAATATGATCTTGTTGCCATCTAATGCACATTCAAATGTTATAAATCAACACTGCAGAGCTCTCCCTGTCCTCTGCCATGCCCCGATTGTATTACTGCTGATTATATCTGGAAATGTGCATGTACACCCTGGCCCATCTACTGTTGCTAGCCCCAATTCTGATTTGTGCCCTGATACCTGCTTCACTGATTTCTGCTCTTGTAAAAGCCTGGGTTTTCTGCACATTGACACTAGAAGCTTATCACCTAAAATGTATCAATTGAAAGTGTGGGTTCACAGCTCCAATCCAGATGTGTTGGTCATTACTGAGACGTGGTTAAGGAAGAGAACACTGATGTTAACATTTCTGTTTATAACCTTTTTTGGCAAGACAGATCTTCAAAAGGTGGTGGAGTGGCAATCTTTACCAAGGAACACCTTCAGTGCTCGGTTGTCTCCACCAAGTCTGTCCCCAAACAATTTGATTTGCTGGTTTTATGCATTAAACTTTCAAATAACTCTTTGTTGAATGTTGCTGGGTGTTATCGGCCACCATCAGCACCGGCCTGTACTCTAAATACCCTAAGCGCTCTCCTGGTCCCTTACACTAAGTCTGAATTTGTCCTGCTAAGTGACCTAAACTGGGACATGCTTAAACCACCTGACCAAGTCCTAAAGCAATGGGACTCCCTAAATGTTTCTCAGATTATTACCAATCCCACAAGGTATGACTCCAAACACCCAGAAAAGGCTACTCTCCTTGATGTTATCCTTACAAATAATCCTGATAGGAATCAATCTTGTGTTTTCTGTAATGACCTTAGTGATCACTGTTTTACAGCCAGTGTTCGTAATTACTGCCCAGTGAAATGACCTGTCCTGACTCGTGACAGACACTTGCTAAAAAACTTTAATGAGCAAGCCTTCCTTCATGATTTGGCCTCTGTAAACTGGTATAGAATCAGCTTGATCACCTCTGTCGAAGACGCTTGGACCTTCTTTTTTATATTTTCAGTTTAAAAAATACGCGCCATAAAGAAAATGAGAATTAAAAACAGGTTCAGTCCCTGGTTGACCATGATCTGGCTGAGTTACTCCACCTCAAGAATTCCATTTGGCAAATCGCTCGGGAACACGCATACTCAGGGTGACTGGCTCTCGTCCAGCCAAATTAGAAATAAGTGCACTCAGGCTATCCGGAAGGCCAAAGTTAGTCACTTAAGGACCAGTTCTCTCTCTGTGGGTCTAACCACAAGAAGTTCTGCAAAATGGTAAAAGACCATGTTTTGCCCGTCGAACATTTCCCTCCCACCCCTTCTAATGTGAATATCCCCGATGCTCCTCCCTCTTTTTCCCCTGCTACAAAGTTTCTCCCTGCAGGTGGTCACTGAGTCTGAGGTAATGGAGCTCCTTAAACTTGACCCCCAAAAAACATCTGGTTCAGATGGTTTAGACCCTTTCTTCTTTAAGGTTGCTGCACCTATCATCGCCACGCCCATCGCTGACCTTTTTAACCTGTCCTGAAGGCAGCCATGGCCAAGCTGATCCTATTATTGCCCAATTTCTATTTTGCCCTGTTTATCAAGTGTTGGAAAAACGTGTCAATAATCGACTGTGGTTTCCACTCAAGTTATGGATGTGTCACTGCAAACTTAAAGGGCTGAAATTATGTCACAATTGCCCTTGATTCTAAGCAATGTTGTGCTGCTATTTTTATTGACTTGGCCAAAGCTTTTGATACAGTATACCAGGGCTGCCCAACAGTCTTCCTGGAGATCTACTGTCCTGTAGGTTTTCAGTCCAACCCCAATTTAGCATATCTGATTCAGCTAGTTACGGTCTTGTTGAGCAGATAATTAGTCGAATCAGGTGTGTTAAATTAGGGTTGGACTGATCTCCAGGAAGAGGGTTAGGCAGCCCTGCGGTAGACCATTCCATTCTTGTGGGCCGGCTAAGGAGTATTGGTGTCTCTGAGGGGTCTTTGGCCTGGTTTGCTAACTACCTCTCTCAAAGAGTACATTGTATAAAGTCAGAATTTCTGCTGACTCAGCCGTTGCCTGTCACCAAGGGAGTACCCCAAGGCTCAATCCTAGGCCCCATGAATTTCTCAATTTACATCAACAACATAACTCAAGCAGTAGGAAGCTCTCTCACCCATTTATATGCAGATGAGACAGTCTTATACTCAGCTGGCCTCTCCCCGGATTTTGTGTTAAACGCTCTATAACAAAGCTTTCTTAGTGTCCAACAAGCTTTCTCTGCCCTTAACCCTGTTCTGAACACCTCCAAAACAAAAGTAATGTGGTTTGGTAAGAAAAATGCCCCTATCCCCACCGGTGTGATTACTACCTCTGAGGGTTTAGACTCTAAACTCTAGAGCTTGAGGTAGTCACCTCATACAAGTACTTGGGAGCATGGCTAGTACAGTGTCTTTCTCTTAGCACATATCAAAGCTGCAGGCTAGGGTTAAATCTAGACTTGGTTTCCTCTATTGTAATCACTCCTCTTTCATCACAGCTGCCAAACTAACCCTGATTCCGATGAACATCCTACCCATGCTAGATTACGGAGACGTAATTTATAGATCAGCTGGTATGGATGCTCTCGAGCGGCTAGATGTTCTTTACCATTCGGTCATCAGATATGCCACCAATGCTCCTTATAGGACACAACACTGCACTCTATACTCCTCTGTAAACTGGACATCTCTGTATACACGTAGCAAGACCTACTGATTGATGCTTATTTATAAAACCCTCTTAGGCCTCACACCCCCTAATTGAGATACCTACTGCAGCCCTCATCCTCCACATACAACACCCGTTCTGCCAGTCACATTCTGTTAATGGTCCCCAAAGCACACACATCCCTGGCTCACTCCTCATTTCAGTTCGCTGCAGCTAACGACTGGAACGAGCTGCAAAAAGCACTCAAACTGGACCGTTTTATCTCAATCTTTTCATTCAAAGACTAAATCATGGACTCAGTGACAGTTGTGGCTGCTTCGCGTGATTATCTACCTTCTTGCCCTTTGTGCTGTTGTCTGTGCCCAATAATGTTTGTACCATGTTTTGTGCTGCTACCATATTGTGCTGCTGCTATGTTGCTACCATGTTGTTGTCATGTTGTGTTGCTACCATGCAGTGTTTTCATGTGTTGCTGCCATGCTATGTTGTTATCTTAGGTCTCTCTTTATGTAGTGTTATGGTGTCTCTCTTGGTGTCTCTCTTGTCGCGATGTGTGTTTTGTTCTATATTTATTTTTGTTATCATTTTTAAAATCCCAGCCCCCGTCCCCGCAGGAGGCATTTTGCCTTCTGGTAGGTCGTTATTGTAAATAAGAATTTGTTCTTAACTGACTTGCCAAGTTAAATAAAGGTTAAATAAAATAAAACATTTTTTAAAAACTTTCCCCACCACCTCTTAAGCAGTTTGATACATATTGCAAAGACAATACCAGGACAACAAGAGCTTCAACCAGAGTGGACAGCTCAACTCAGTTTGGGTCCACCAAATTTGGTCAGACAACTTTTCCAGTCAGAGCGTCTGGATTAAGGAACACCCTGCCAACCAGTGTGAGAGTGCTGCTCCTTTGCTAGGCAAACCAGTCATGTGAACAATAAGACATTCAGATACTGATGACAAACACAGTGGGACCGAGGGTCAACTCTGATGTAGTATTATCATATTGTCTATTGTTGTATATTTGACATTTTTTTATATATACATATTTTAATATGATGTTATATTTTAGCATTGTATTGATGTATTAATGTTCATTGTTTTCAGCCAGGGGACTACAGATGTAAATGTGCTATCTAGCTAAATCTGTTGCAATGGTCCCTGACAAATAAACAAATGAATAAATAAAAACCTTTCTCTGACGGCGGACTCCTTCTCCTCTTTCCTCCCTGGTAGGGTTTACAGACAGACCTCCCCTCCCCAGCACCCAGAGGGGCGGTGTGTCTCGCCTGGACACCCGAGGGGCCTAGTAACAAATGATAGGGCAGGGAACAGGTAATTACAATCATTAGTAGAGGTAAGCTTGCAAAAAAAAGGCAATCACAGACAGAAGAGAAAAGACTGAGTTCCCATTGACATAGCATAAAAAGGACTGTATCATTATTTTTGATGTCTCACACTTGGCAGACTAAAAACTCTAGCTACCTCTTTCAGCATTAGACTCATCTGATGCCTCCTAAGGAAAGAAAAGTGAGAGATGACAATACAGTAAGATCCAATATGAGAGTCACTAAATCGATTTGTTTAGATCTTTTTTATCCAGGCATGAGTTTAGTCAAATAGAATACAGTGTTTACCTTATAGCAAAGCTGGTCAAGCCTCTCCTTGTGATGTTTGGTCTTCTTCTCGCTGTGCACCGCCTGGTACCATTTCAAACTGTTCTGGTAGCGGCGGGTGAGGTAGGCCGGAGTGGTGCATCGGAACTGGGACTCAGAAGGAGACTCAGAATCCTCGTCGTCGGAGCTGGAGCTAAGCAACTGCAAATCCCTGACAGAGCGGGATAGGGAGGCACCATCTCCTCCGCCTCCCCTGTCCTCACCTCCAGCAGCCTGCACCTTAGCAAGGGATCTGTGTGAGTGGATACTGTCTAGGGGGCTATGGTCTGCAGAGGGGGGTTGCTTGCGTGATGGTGGTCTGGGTGTCACAGGTCTAACCAACTGACTACCAGGGAGGGTTCTCTGCCTGGTGAGCTGCTCTAAGTCTGGCCTCACTGGGATAAAACGGAGGGTGGCCTCAGGATGTTTAAACTTCACTCTTTTATCAGTCAGGTTGGGGGAAGGGTTGGGGACGGGTCGTTTTATTGGACGAGGTCTACAGTGGCGCCTGCCAATAGGGAGGGCTATTGTGTATTTGAGCAAAGGCTTGTCATAAGGTTCTCCTTTCCAGGTCTCTTGCACTGGCATCCAAATCTTGGTCTTGGCTGAGAGAGTGGGTTGAGGTAGGGGGTACTTTCTACTGAGACCTGGTGGGGGGAGGGCAGTGGTCTGAGCATTCTGAGGAAGGGGCATAGCCCCTTCTCCTGCAAGACTGTGAGCTGGGAATGCTGGATAAAGAGATTTAAATGCCAGAAGAGATATATGTCAAAATAGACATCTAGCTACTGTATTAAGTTAGATTGTCTCGCTAGCTAATAGTCTTCTAAATTCTTTAAAATCCTCACCAGCTAAATGTGAACTTTCTCTCACATTGTCTCCTCCCTCCTCCTGGAACCTACAGTAAGAAAAAGCAGTGCTTTTCTTAAACTTCTTCCAGCATTATTAGTTAGCTAACTTTTATTTTGGAATTTATGAAACACTGCATTCAAGATTCAAGCTTTAGCTAACGTTAGCTAGCTAGCGCAGTTCAGATAACTTAGGTTAGCTCAAGTTAGCTAACTTAACTACACGAGATTGATTAATACCAATCAAGCCAATTTTGTGTGGCCGGTCATGTGTTGCTAACAAGCTGTCAGTGTTAGCAAAACTGATGCTCTGAACTGGAGTACGTGTATTCAAACGTACCTTTTTTTCTCCTTCTTTAGCCGGACCTGGGTATATTTTGGTTTCATCTTGTAACAAATATGACATTCATTGACAAAAGTAAACAAAGGAGTGACATCATTAACGGCAGAATTCTTTAAAAAATGCATTATGCTCGAGCAGCTTTTCCAACTTGCTGCACACTTAATTTCATGTTTCTATTCTCGTTCCAGCACAGCAACCATATACAGTATAAATATATGGAGCTGTCCAGTGCTGAAAGTAAAAGGACTATAGCACAGCACACAAGCAGCATGCTGCGTGAATGATACATTCCCCAACATACATGTTGAATAAACCCCTCGCCCTTGTCCTAACAGAAAGACGAGAAGAACAGAAAATACAGTATAAATGAAGTCCATATAACGTTGAGAAGTTGTATGAGAAATTATGGATTTTATTTGCTAACATTATCAATTTAACATCGCGATGCAAGAACAAACACTGCATAAAGCAAAGTCATCGAGTCAGCTCCTTAATAAATGGCACTATTACTTAGTATATTATTATATGGAGGTATCCATTGTATTTGTGGTGACAAGATAACGTTCACAACTGTTAATAAATAACATGAATATTACAATATAAATGCCTTAATTTAGAATATTAACAATATTTTATTACACATGTACAATCCCATTTCCAACTAGTCTCTCACATAAAACGGATGCACACCTTGCAGGAGTAAAACAATACAACATGTTAATTCTAGAGTAGGGCGGGTCAGGTAAATAAAACCAAAATGTTTTGACAAATCCTAACTTCCTGGCCTACATTCAGCTGTGTCACTCCACTCATCCCGCTGTCCAGTATGTGCACGTTTATTTATTTTCTAAGTAGGAGAGGCTCTGATCAACACCAGTCAGAGTTTCACATTGAAAATGTAAATGCCAGTCCATATTCACTCTATTCTTATTTACTGAGAATAAACCATGTTGTCCTAAATGGTGAGTTGACCGACAGAATGTCCATCTAAAGGATAAACACCACAATGACCTCCACAAATGTTGACGTTTCACTTCCTCTTTTACCAGCACATCTCCTGCAAAAAAAAGAAAAAAGACAAAGGACATGCATCACACCGACGTGTAAAACATCATTCCTAAAATAGTTCAGTGAAATTGGATTTACCTGCACTACAAACTCTTCTACCAGTCTCAGACCCAGGAGTCGAGGGGTGGAGGTTTGCGCTCCACCAGGCCCACTGCAGGCCTTCCAGCCCGGATGAAGTGCTTCCTCTCTGGGATACTCTACAACAAAATGTGAGTGTGTGTTTAGTTAAATGTGAGTGCCCATTGAAGAACTCCTGGCCGTACATATAGTAAGGCGCTCTGCACATTGTTACTGACCTGGAGAGGCTCTCTCTCCATCATGTGGCCTGGCCCATCACCCACTCTGTCCCCTTGCTCCACAGTGGAGTATCCATCTGTGGGAAAGACAGAGAGAATACAATAAACAAAGGCCATTTTACATTCAAATGACAAACAAGGAATAGGCACACCCACACTTATGCTGAAGCTACAGTCTCATGGTGACCTTGATTTTTCTCCATCAGAGGCAGTGTGATGTCATCATAGCCTGACTTTCCGCTCTTGAGTTTTTTGGGCATTCCACTAGTTGTTGGCTGAGAGTAAAAAAAGAGAGAACACACAGTATGCCATTAGGAACTAATGTTGTCCCATACAGTGCTCAAGTTACAAATCAATAACATAGTTGTGTTTGTGCCACCCATTTGGACTGTGTAGTGAATGGGGAATACAGCCTTCTACAGCATGCCATGCCATACCTTAAAGTGGCTCTTGTTCCAGCCTCCCTTGTAGAGACTGTTTCTTAGGTCCTTGTAAGCCCACACTGTCTGCAGGACATGAGATGCTGCTTTGGTCTCTCTCCCAGATTGGCTAGCAAAGAAACAACAGAATCAACCAGGGCCAGCGTAAAGGAGAAAGCACAGCACTGTGGACTGAGCATCTAGCCAATTGAAACCAACCATTATATAAGATATTATGCTATGAAAATCTACCTTGTCTTGTTGATGGCTACCAGTTTCTGGATGGCGTGGCCCTGTATGAGACCTCGGGCGTTCTCAGGGCTGTCTGAGATGATCTCATGGATAGTGTTCAGAATGGCCACCACTGTGTCCCCTTCCAGGTTCTTGGCTGGCCTCTGTTGACCACAGGGCAGGTTACTGACCAGGTCCCTCATGGCATAACTTCCTGTGGGGAAAAGAAAATGGTCAAATCACCTGTGTGTGTGTGTGTGTGTGTGTGTGTGTGTGTGTGTGTGTGTGTGTGTGTGTGTGTGTGTGTGTGTGTGTGTGTGTGTGTGTGTGTGTGTGTGTGTGTGTGTGTGTGTGTGTGTGTGTGTGTGTGTGTGTGTGTGTGTGTGTGTGTGTGTGTGTGTGCGCGTGCGTGCGTGTGTGCGTGCGTGCACGTCTATGTACCTATGAGGTCTTTGTTGCGGCGATCTATGGCCAGGTTGCGGAGAGCAATAGCTACAGCCCGGACCACTTTATCACCATCCGAACGCAGTAGCTCCACCAGGACAGGCAGACCTTTCTCCTTCCTCACTGTGGCCCGGATGTAACTGGACCACTTTGAGCAAAGGCACAGAGAGAGAGAATAATAGAAGGGTGTAATATATGACATTTTGTAAAGTCCTATTGTGCTACTTATGATTATTAATACATACTCATACTTTTATACACATTATTGTTTTTCAACCACAATTCCATCACACTTAATCAACCCTTCACACAGAGAGCAAGAGGGAGAGAGAGAAAGAGAAAGGGGATGAGAAACAAACAGTCTGTTCTCCCACAGCCTCAGATCAACTGCTTCTACGATTGCCCTTCACTCACAGCCCAGTGTCCTGCAGCGAGGTTCTGCAGCGCTCCGGCTGCTGCCTCCAGGGTGTTGTGGTTCTGACTGCAAGTGAGGAGAGACAGGTACAGCCTCACAACCTCTGGCTGGTAAAGCAGCTCCAGACCTACAGAGAGGGAGGGAGGGAGGGAACGAGGGGGAAGGGAGAGAGAGAGAAGCACAGAGAACTCTCAGATACATTGGAACTGGTATGATGAGACACAGTGGTTTTCAAGGCACCAGTCAACAGAAGGTTGGATCAGTAACCAGCACATACAGTTAAGCACTTAAAAAGCTCATTTCAGACTTCATAGTGAAACACAGATGAGATAAAAACGGATTACTTGTCCCATACTGTTTGTTTTATGTAGTAGAGTATACATTTTCAGACAGCTTGGAGTTTTGTGGCCAAAGTGAGAAGACTCTAAGCTGGACAATATGAAAAATGCAGTGCAGTTTCCTATGAAACTTTTTTTTAAATTCTTCACATTTTCAAACAGTCCATCTATATTTTACATTTGGGTGAGGTTTTTTTCTCCCCGGAGTAGCCTCGTTTCATTGCCAAAAATGTAAATGTCAAGGGCCTCCCGGGTGGCGCAGTGGCCTAAGGCTGTGCCACCAGAGACTCTGGGTTCGAGCCCAGGCTCTGTCACGACCGGGAGGCCCATGAGGCGGCAAACAATTGGCCTAGCGTCGTCCGGGTCAGGGAGGGTTTGGCCGGCAGGGATATCCTTGTCTCATTGCACACTAGTGACTCCTGTGGCGGGCCGGGCACAGTGCACGCTGACCAGGTTGCTAGGTGTACGGTGTTTCCTCTGACACATTGGTGTGGCTTGCTTCCGGGTTGGATGTGCCCTGTGTTAAGAAGCAGTGCGGCTTGGTTGGGTTGTGTTTCGGAGGACGCATGTCTCTCAACCTTCGCCTCTCCCGAGACCATGCGGAAGCTGTAGCGATGAGACAAGACAGTAACTACAACAATTGGATACCACGAAATTGGGCAATTATGTCAATGTCAAATACAGGTAGCCTAGTCAAATAATTAACATCCAACATCCAATTACTCTCACGGGAATTCCACTAATGGTCCATATGTAGCCAAACGACACTGCTGCTCATTCTGTTGGCTCGAAAATTGATAAATGGTTCAAAAAAAGTAAGGCCAGAGTCCATAGAGACACATACCAGCTCTACTGGTAGTACTGCTGCTAGCACTCTACTGTCGATGACACAAGCTGTAATTTTACATTTGTTGTTAGGCCAGCTAGCATGGACACTGACAGTTGTGAATCTGATGCAGCCGAAGAGCTACTGCTCCCTTACCCGGGAAAGCACGAACAACATCGAAGAGGCGCAAAGATGGTGAGAACTACGTTGATTGGGAGTAGTGCCTTTCCTCAGCCACAGTGTGTTATACTTGCAAAAGTACTATCTCACAACTCGATGAAACCTTCACTCTTGCGCAGACATTTAGAAACAAAACACTCCAATTTGAAAAATAAGCCTCAAGAGTTTTTTGAGACAGAATTAAGATTACTTTTGTGTATAAAAAACATTAATAAGAATGCCTTCATCAAACAACACTGTTTCACGACGTATCAGTGACATGGCAGGATATGTTTTGAAACAACTACTGCTTCGCATACAAGCCAGTGAATTCTAAGCATTACAGAGTCAACAGACGTGGCGGGCCTGGCACAGCTCCTGGTATATGGCGGTTACATTTATGGGGCGTCAATTAAGGAAGGCATCCTCTTCTGCAAACCACTAGAAACCAGGACAAGAGGAGAGGATATTTTTATAGTACTGGACAGCTTTGTGACATCAAATTGACTTTGGTGGTCAAGATGTGTTGGAATCTGTTCTGATGGCGCAAAAGCCATGACAGGGAGACAATGTGGTAATGCGCGTCCAAGCAGTTGCTCCCGACGCCACTTGGACACACTGCAGCATCCCCCGAGAGGCTCTTGCTGCCAAGGAAATACCTGACCGCTTGAAAGATAATTTTGGACACTACAGTGAACATGGTTAACTTTATTAAAGCAAGGCCCCTGAACTATTTTCCTCACTATGCAATGATATGGGCAGCGACCATGTAACGCTTTTACAACATACAGAAGAAGTGCGCTGGTTATCGAGGGGCAAAGTATTGACACCGTTTTTTATAATTGAGAGACGAGCTTAAAGTTTTCTTTACTGACCATCATTTCCACTTGTCTGACTGTTTGGATGATGATGAGTTTCTCACATGACTGGCCTGTCTGGGTGATGGTTTTTCTCACCTGAATGATCTGAATCTAGGATTACAGGGACTCTCCGCAACTATATTCAACGTGTGGGACAAAATTGAGGCTATGGTTAAGAAGTTGGAGCTCTTCTCTGTCTGCATTAACAAGGACAACACGCAGGTCTTTCCATCATTGTATGATTTTTTTGTGTGCAAATGAAACAAGGCTACGGACAATGTCAAATGTGATATAGCGAAGCACCTGAGTGAGTTGGGTGCGCAATTACACAGGTACTTTCCCGAAACAGATGACACAAACAGCTGGATTTGTTACCCCTTTCAAGCCCTGCCTCCAGTCCACTTACCAATATCTGAACAAGAGAGCCTCATCGAAATTGCAACAAGCGGTTCTTGAATTTAATCAGAAGCCACTGCCAGATTTCTGGATAGTGCTGCGCTCAGAGTATCCTGCGCAAACCGCGCTGTTAAGACACTGATGCCCTTTGCAACCACGTACCTATATGAGAGTGGATTCTCGGCCCTCACTAGCATGAAAACTAAATACAGGCACAGACTGTGTGTGGAAAAAGACTGAGACTCTCTCCAATACAACCCAATATTGCAGCGTTATGTGCATCCTTTCTAGCATACCCTTCTCATTAACCCGTGGTGAGTTATTCACAATTTTTGATAAACAAATAAGGTTGTATATGTAAGATGGCTAAGAGCAAAATTATTGATTATTATTATATTATTATTTGTGCCCTCTTTGTCATTTTTCACGAGCCGGGTTGTGACAAACTCACACGCATTCTTATGTTTAATAAAACAACATTTGAGAGAGTGCTGACCCTGATGCTAGAGGGGGTACGCAGCTGGAGGTTGGATGTTTGAAGGGGTACAGGACTATAACAATTTCGGGAACCACTGCTCTAGAGAATATATGTAGGCTTACACAGTTAGGTTATGAAGCTCAAAATGATTATTGGCTTAGTATTTCAGAAAGACTATACAGTATAATGTACACAACATAGATAATTAAAGCTCAGCCATGTTTGTGTGTGTACATTTTAGATATTCACACTGCTTTTATGTTGAAGGAATATTCTGCCTTTGCAAAAGGGATGTGGACTGTACATGATATTACAAATGCATAAAGAAAACAAAATGTATTTTCCAACTCCAAACTTTCACGCAAACACCCCAACTACATGTAAACATGGATCACTATTGCATTATTAACCAATGGGCGCTTCGGGCTCCAACTCTTATCAGCTCTCTGTGCGCTCTTGTCTGCTACAAACGGTACCACCACTCACTTCAACAATATTCACAGACTGTATTATTCTACCGGAGTGAGAGGCTTCTAGCTACACACACATCCCCAGTAGTCATGCTGGAGTATAGAAGGAATCCAAATACTCAGGAATTCTCTCACAGGCCGCCCTCCAGAGGCTTTCCAATGATATTCAGCCAGCTGAAGCCGAAGATGCTGATAGGCTGCCTCTGGCTGGGAGACTTACGTGCTGTCTAATCCTGACCTAGGTATGTAACCTTCTTATCACATTGATTGCAGCCGCAGGCAGGAGTGTGGGATGGCTCCACAGCCAGACACGCAGGTTCTGTGGAGGGTATAAGATTTTCTACAGACCTGTATAATACCTGACTGGCCACACAGGTCCATCGAGCAGTGCCCGTTCCCTGTGTCATCAGAAACCTTCTCACACAAATTCTGGTGGGCCACGACCAAACCTTCCCTCTAAACCTGTCTGGACTTCTACATCAAAAGACATCAACCATGCTCAGGGAATGATTTTGTCTGTATATGTATATTCATGTATCTGATTATATTCCAATGCCATATATAAGAGAGTTGTATAATCTAATCAGTTATACAACTCTCTTTTTTACTAAGGCATAATCTATTCAGTTAAACAACTCTCTTTTTTACTAAGGTATAATCTATTCAGTTAAACAACTCTCTTTTTTACTAAGGCATAATCTATTCAGTTAAACAACTCTCTTTTTTACTAAGGTATAATCTATTCAGTTAAACAACGCTCTTTTTTACTAAGGTATAATCTATTCAGTTAAACAACTCTCTTTTTTACTAAGGTATAATCTATTCAGTTATACAACTCTCTTTTTTACTAAGGTATAATCTATTCAGTTATACAACTCTCTTTTTTACTAAGGTATAATCTATTCAGTTATACAACTCTCTTTTTTACTAAGGTATAATCTATTCAGTTATACAACTCTCTTTTTTACTAAGGTATAATCTATTCAGTTATACAACTCTCTTTTTACTAAGGTATAATCTATTCAGTTATACAACTCTTTTTACTAAGGTATAATCTATTCAGTTATACAACTCTCTTTTTTACTAAGGTATAATCTATTCAGTTAAACAACTCTCTTTTTTACTAAGGTATAATCTATTCAGTTAAACAACGCTCTCTTTTTACTAAGGTATAATCTATTCAGTTATACAACTCTCTTTTTTACTAAGGTATAATCTATTCAGTTATACAACTCTCTTTTTTACTAAGGTATAATCTATTCAGTTATACAACTCTCTTTTTTACTAAGGTATAATCTATTCAGTTATACAACTCTCTTTTTTACTAAGGTATAATCTATTCAGTTATACAACTCTCTTTTTTACTAAGGTATAATCTATTCAGTTATACAACTCTCTTTTTTACTAAGGTATAATCTATTCAGTTATACAACTCTCTTTTTTACTAAGGTATAATCTATTCAGTTATACAACTCTCTTTTTTACTAAGGTATAATCTATTCATTTATACAACTCTCTTTTTTACTAAGGTATAATCTATTCAGTTATACAACTCTCTTTTTTACTAAGGCATAATCTATTCAGTTATACAACTCTCTTTTTTACTAAGGTATAATCTATTCAGTTATACAACTCTCTTTTTTACTAAGGTATAATCTATTCAGTTATACAACTCTCTTTTTTACTAAGGTATAATCTATTCAGTTATACAACTCTCTTTTTTACTAAGGTATAATCTTCTGTTGGAACTTCTGAATGTCAATGACTAGTTTAGAATCCTGTCAATAGTCTGTGATATTACACATTATATTTGACATAAAAAAGGCAGCTATAGTGCCTTATCATCACATTGTGGCACAAAATGCATTCAATCGTCCCTTCATTTGATGCTGAATATAAGCTCTACTAGCTGTCTATACTGCTCCATCTCAAACACAGAAGTACAGTATTCACAGTATAAGTCTCTTGAGTTGCCACAGCATTCCCACCAAGCTATTGCATATTGTATTGTACTCATACAGTAACTGACACATGGTACGTTTGTATGGACCATGTAGTTCTGCCAAAACATTCAGACAACCTATTGTTATCTCTGAATGTTTCAAATACAATCCAACCACACAAGACAGTACAACACATTGGAAACTATTCTACATCATCCACGAATACCCTCTTTCCAAATGCCTAATGCCAAAGGTTAAGGCTTTATACAACGTACGTCTTTGGAATGCATCTAGAAGTTACATAAATGCATGTCTTGAATCTTGACCAATCCACAGATCCCTAAAGATGTTCCATACCTTTCATTGGTTCTGTGCATTTGGGTAAATCCAGAGTACCATATTTTTTATCACTTGGTCCATTTCTCCAGCCTAGACAAAACACACACACACACGCAACCACGCACACGCACACACGCACACACGCGCACGCACGCACACACACACACACACACACACACACACACACACACACACACACACACACACACACAATAAATAGGAAAGATCAAAACATGCAAAGTGTATAGAGACATGGAATGTGTAGAAATCTTTTCTAACAATGTGTCAGAAAACCCTAGGTCTTCCATTGAAGCTCAGGTCTTGAGGCAGACAAAATTGCAAGCAACCATAGAGGTCCTGGTTTCTCATAGTTGACAGAACATTATTATGGATTTTCAGATTGTCAAATATCATTAATTCAGACAGACTTACTTTGACTGAACCACTCCTCTATTGAATGGGGATGGAAGGAAACAAAACAAAAGATAAATAAGGAAGACAGTATAGCAACACAGAGTACACACCAGAAATCCCACAATTCTACTGCGTATTACGTGTTGTGCAAACTGCTTGACAACCATTCATATAGCGCCATCATGAGGTCAGATTCAACTCACCCTTTGGCTTCTTCCCTCCAAAACAGTCTGCCTCCTTCTTTTTCTTCTGGTTCCCTCCTAACCCTGGCACCTGATTGGCCACGGGTTCCTGAAATCTCTCCGCCCCCGGCACCTCTTTGTGGACGTGGTAGGAGAGGTTTCTCAGGATGCAGACACAGTTCTCTACCGACTGAGAGAGAGGAGGATAAACAACACAAAGATGCTCATCACAGACAGCAGATGCATAGAATATAGGGAGGGTCTGATTCTCATTCTGGCTATAGTGTTTTCATTGGGATTTACATGTGCTCAACTGTGTCTGCGTTCACCTTATTGTCGGTCTCCTTGTGTGCGACAGCTGACTGAAGGGCATGGAGGAGTGCGTCCACCAGCCCCTCACACTCCCTCAGTCTCTGCCGAGCCTCTGCCCCATCTGAGCTCACATTCCTGGGGGAACACAGCTCTATTAGTGGTGCGGATGAAGTTAGCATAGCACCGCTATCAGTATCTCATTTACCATTACGTCCAATATAGAAACGTCCAATTTAGGGAGCAATGAACCCTGAAATAGTTCTTGTGTAAGGTTCCATTATCTTTTCATCTATGTAGCTGCTATACTTTGCCTGAGACATCCTGAGGTGTTCTTGAACACGGTGGTCCACTCTGTCTCCTGGGGTCTGGAGTGCTCAGTAGGGTCTCTCCTCCAGCCAGAGTGGGGGATGATGACCTCATCAGTCAGTGTCTGGAGCCCGTTGTTGATAATCATCATCTTCAGAGGCTCATGGGAGGAGAGGTTCCACAGGGTCCCTATAGGTAAAAAAGTATACGCGATTTGTCCGAATGCTATACACAAGGTGTTTGGGTAATCAGGGTGAATCTTTTGTCATAGGCTCACTGTACCTGTGACCAGCTCTCTGACCTCCATGTTACTGGACTTTCTCAGCAGTCTGACCAGGGCAGGGATGCCGTCACAGTTCTTGATGGCCACCTTGTTGTGGTGGTCTTTCCCATAGGAGATGTTCCTCAGGGCTCCACAGGCCTTGCGGTGGACCTCGGCTTTAGGGTGGTCCAGGAGGCCCACCAGTACTGGAACCCCCTTCAGCTGCCTGACGTCCTGCTTCATGTGGTCGTTCTCGTAGCACAGGTGCTGCAAGTAGGCGGCGGCGTTGGACTTGACCGGGTCCATGGGGTGGCTGAGCATTGTGATGACCTCCCTCAGGTTGGGGTCCCTCCAGCGGGGGTCCTTACGGATGCTGTCCAGGCTGACCATGCTGCAGCGCTTGTGGGGAAACTGTAGCATCTGGGCCCTGGACATGGCCTGGAAGAAGGAGGTGGGGTCTCCGTCCACCTGGGACATGAGGGCCTCCTCGTATCCCCCTCTGGAGAAATAGAGAGTGAAGGAGAGGTTAAGTGTGTGTGGGGGGGGCTGAGACAAGGACAAGAGATGGGCCTATATGTAAAGACAGACAGAATGCACAGAAAGCACAGAAAGCAATTTGATGTGTTCTCTGAATAGTTGTGCAAACAGATATTTTATCTGGACAGCTTGAGTTTCAGATAGATGGAGAGAAAGAGAGAGAGCAGAAGACAGGCGTTGGAAGTGACGGGGCCCTTGATAGCTAAGTATCCTCTGTAAACAGCTCATTGACAGCTTACAAGCTGAGGAAAGTGCTGCTGTCAGTCAGTGATACAGGTGTAACCTCCTTATTTATTGACTGGTGGCCTCCCCTGATTGTTACCACCTGCTCCTAAACTGCTGGCCATCTGTCTCGCCCCACCACATGGACTACAGCAGCTAGAAGCTCCCACTGAGGCTCAGCACTATGGAACGCAATGTACAGAAGTCCACTCGTGCAGTTTCAAGCCATACTGAGCTGTGTTGAGTCGTATAGTAGAATTTTCTAAATCTCCTCTTTTCTTTTCTTTTTCTTTTAAATGTGTCCATAAGCTACATAATCGGATTTTGAGGGTCAGTGTATGGTGAAGTGTACTCTACGGGGTTATCTCTTCACTGAAAACAGCATTTATGTGGTGAATGAAGATAATGATCGTGTACTGGACTGTTCCATTGGTCAGTAGCAAACAATACACAGAATGTGTCCTCATTTTCAAATGACTACCTACACACTGCAAAAAAAAATCAATGCCCTGTCTTGTCAAGGGTAAACTGATTTACAGAGAGGTTTATAGATATTTGCGCGCCACACAATAGATTTCCTTTTTCTACTGTCCATTCTCTGAATGTAAATAACTCCTTTGAATGGGAATAAAGGACTTGACTTTGAATCAATGGATTCCATCACCTTTCCATAGTGCTGACATAACAAGGTCACCAGTCTTTTTAGCTTGGATATGCTGCTAGGGAGTTCTACTGTCATGCATGTGCCGAACTAGCTAGCCCATATCCTAACCTGGTTCTGGACGGCTCCATCAGGAGCTCCATGGTAGTGATGGGTCTGAGATAGTGGATTCCCCCCAGGGTGGCGTAGCTGGAGGTGGGGTAGTCAGCCTTTACTTCCTGGGCGTCCCCTGGTCCTTCCCCCTCGGTCTGGTTAGTCAGGCCCACCTGGCCGTAGTTGTCCCTGGGTAGGGGCAGGGTGTAGTGGCCTCCGGGCTGGGTCTGGTAGTTCCTGGAGGGCCAGTAGGTGTGGAGGGAGCTATGCTGGACACCTCCTCGAGACAGGCTGCCATACCCAGAACACATATCACCTCCAAGGCCAGGAAAGGGAGTGTCGGGGAGGGTGTAGATGCTGTTCTGCCTCTCAGGGATCTCTGTGTTGGGATCACGGTCTGTGTTGTTGTACGGAGGGGGGAGAGTGGTGATGGTAGCAGTGGTTGTGATAAGGGGGGTGAGGTACTCAGAGTGTTGGACGTTGGTCAGGGGGCTGGGCTGCAGAGATTGGTTGTCTGGACACATGGGAACCTGGGTAACAGGGGGATGCTGTGGGGCTGGGGGAAGCTGTGGGGTGGGTGTGTCTGGGGTGTTCGGAGTGTCTGCCTGGTCATTCGCCAGTTCCACAGCCTTGGGGTCCTGTAGGGAGGAAGGCATATCGTTCATTTCAATACACCAGTCAGACTGCCTCAACTGTGGGATCTAATATTCCATCTCCATCACAGCCTCAGCCAAGTCTATGAGACGCCATCCCAAAGCTGCACTCACTGCCTCAAATAACCACATCCACGTTTATCGATACTACCACCCAATCGACTACTAACTTTTTTCCCCAACAGCAGAGAGCACAAAATGGCACAGTTTGATAAACATTTAACCCTGCATTAAACAAACCAAAAAATCCCCCACAAGCTCTCGTCTCACAGGAATTATCCATCATTTTTATTACAACAGATTTCTGGCTTTGAAGTAGGCGAGTAGATAATTCATTCTGCTTGGCTGCCAGTGAATAATGTATTTCCCCAGTTGGAAATGAGTTTAGATTGGACTGTGATGAAACAAGCTGAGGTCCAGCTACTGTTGAGTACTAGAGTAAATTGCAGGAAATTAAAATGGTCTGTTTGATGGAAGTGGATTTTGATGTTAACAGTTTCACAACCACCAAGACCAACACGCAATCTGTGTTTTTATCTTGCACAACTATGAACATGATGTAAATATGTATGACGTTAGATGACTCAAATAGTCTGATGAATAGTTTTGTGGAAATTCTACACTAGGATAAGCTTTGTGGCATTCTCTGGGCCTGAGATACAATAGTGTTAGCTGCTACTTCCCCAAGGGAAATTCTGGCAGCTTGGCACAATACAGCCTTCAGTTCAAAAAGCTGTCTGGGGCCTTTAGATTTACATTCTGTTGAATGGTAATTTGTTTCTGGCGGATGGTTAGGATTAAAAACACATCATGGTTCACCACAGCTGCAGATGTATTACACTATATAGTTATTGTTTCCCATTGTTCTGACATAAATCGTAATGCACAGGGATGGTGTTTTATTGGAGATATAATGGAGGATTAATCCATGCTTCAGATTCCAGTAGATAATGATTACAGTATGATCCTGGGAGAGATGTACTGTAGAGATCAACTGGCTGAGCTTAGACGATGACTGATTGCTAAATTAAGTAAATAGTCCATAGGGGATCAATATATTGAAGAGTGGGAACCTCTGTGTGTTGTGGTGCCTCTGTCTCCGCAGTGGAGCTGCCATTGGTGGAGGTGACAACAGAGGAGTTGGAGGTGGGTGTGTTCAGGTCATCGTCTGCAGACTCCACATGTGATTCCTTGGTCTCCAGGGTTATAGCCGACAGAGACGAGGACCCCTCTGGGATCTGCTCCTACACAACAGAGGAAAGCGTTAGATACACACTCCTACGCAGCAGGCAAGCACATAGCACAGGGTAGAGGGTTGGAGACATATCCTAGTACAGACCAAGTGCAGGGTCGAGAGTTTGATACACAGCAAAGAGAAGACATTTAGTTAGACATCCTAAGTGTAGGAGAGAACGTTTCACAGAGAAAGAGAGTGAGTGAGAGAGAGAGAGAGAGAGAGAGAGAGAGAGAGAGAGAGAGAGAGAGAGAGAGAGAGAGAGAGAGAGAGAGAGAGAGAGGAAGGAGAGGAGAGGAAGGAGAGGAGAGGAGAGGAGATAGAGAGAGATAGAGAGAGAGAGAGAGGGTGAGCAAGAGAGGGAGATTGAGCAAAAGAGAAGAGAGAGAGCGAGAGAGGGAGATAGAGAGCAAAAGAGAAGGAGAGGGAGATAGAGATAGAGGGAGAGAGAGAGAGAGAGAGAGAGAGAGAGAGAGAGAGAGAGAGAGAGAGAGAGAGGGAGAGAGAGAGGGAGAGAGAGAGAGAGAGAGAGAGAGAGAGAGAGAGGGAGAGAGAGAGAATGAGAGAGAGAGAGAGAGAGAGAGAGAGAGAGAGAGAGAGAATGAGAGAGAGAGAGAGAGAGAGAGAGAGAGAGAGAGAGAGAGAGAGAGAGAGAGAGAGAGAGAGAGAGAGAGAGAGAGAGAGAGAGAGAGAGAGAGAGAGAGAGGGAGAGAGGGGGAGATAGAGAGAGAGACAGAATAAGAGAGAGAGGGAGATAGAGAGAGAGAGACAGAGAGAGAGAGAGAGAGAGAGAATAAGAGAGAGAGAGAAGAAGAGAGAGAGGAGAGGGAGCGAGAGACAAAGAGAGAGAGAGAGAGAGAGAGAGAGAGAGAGAGAGAGAGAGAGAGAGAGAGAGAGAGAGAGAGAGAGAGAGAGAGAGAGAGAGAGGGAATACGAGAGAGAGGAGAGAGGAGAGAGAGAGAGAGAGAGAGAGAGAGAGAGAGAGAGAGAGAGAGAGAGAGAGAGAGAGAGAGAGAGACAGAGAGACAGAGAGAGAGAGAGAGAGAGAGAGAGAGAGAGGGAACAAGAGAGAGAGGAGAGGGAGAGAGAGAGGAGAGGGAGATAGAGAGCGAAATAGAAGAGGAAGACAGAGAGAGAGGGAGAGGAGGGAGAGAGAGAGAGAGAGAGAGAGAGAGAGAGAGAGAGAGAGAGAGAGAGAGAGAGAGAGAGAGAGAGAGAGAGAGAGAGATAGAGATAGAAAGAGAAGAAGAGGGAGAGTGCCCAGTATCCTTTGTAAAGAGAGGGAGAAATAAAGACAAACTAAAGGTGACAGGACAGTGAGAGAGAGGGTATTATCTAAATGTGAGAATGAGTTCCACCTGTTTAATTAAATCAGCGTTTGTTTGACCTCTCTTGAGGCCCTCTCACCCCGTGGACCAATCTGCAGCTGCCATTCTGCTGACCTTTCACTTCCACTGCTGACTGCTCGCATATTGTTCATTTTTAAGCCCTCTCTTTCAAACACCCCCTCACTGTATAGTGTAAGACACAAAGCTATTCAGCCTTTCCATACTGATGTGTGGCCATTTTGGAGGTTCAGGTGCTGAGAGACTTGATTTGTTAAAAGAGTAACGATGTCATTATGTGGATTAATGAGGAGGAATGGTTTGGCATAAGTACTGAGATATAACAATGTCCTGTATTTAATCAGCCCTTTCCAGCAGCTAGCCTGAGACACACAGAGTCATTTACTGATTTATGCTTATTTATTTAAGTTAACTTGGGGATTGCATTTCCCCAAACTAGGAATCTATTGAATATAAAACATAAACAACTTCAAATTGATCTATAAAGAGACTAAAGAGGCATAAAATATGAACAAAAGTACCCATAATTAATGTTGACTTGCTTTAGCATCGTAAATAGTGTTCAGACATAGAAGATTCTGTTTTGATCACATACTAATACCCAAGGGTGTCTGAATCTGAGATCTTATTCAACATGTTAATGAGCAGAACTCCATTGATTTATGTGCCAATATCTCTTGCAAACAAGCAGATAATCTGACATAAAATGCATTGCATCATATCTCACCATTCTAAATGAAAGTGCTCTCAATCTTACTGTGCAGGAACAAATGGAAATACCAGGTTTGCCTGTAAGGGGTCGATTCAATGAGGATAAAAGTGATATTTCCAATTGAGATGACATATGCAGGGTTTTACCATGAATGCATTCTCTACGAACATGGGAACATAGCCTTTCAATTCCGATCTCGCTATAGTGCTGAACTTCTGCGATATGGATTGAATCGAGCCCTTACAGAAACATACTGTAAATAAAAGTAAATTCAACAGTATTCCAACATACTGTAGATAAAAGTTAATTCAACAATATTCCAACATACTGTAGATAAAAGTTAATTCAACAGTATTCCAACATACTGTAAATAAAAGTTAATTCAACAGTATTCCAACATACTGTAGATAAAAGTGAATTCAACAGTATTCCAACATACTGTAAATAAAAGTAAATTCAACAGTATTCCAACATACTGTAGATAAAAGTTAATTCAACAGTATTCCAACATACTGTAAATAAAAGTTAATTCAACAGTATTCCAACATACTGTAGATAAAAGTGAATTCAACAGTATTCCAACATACTGTAAATAAAAGTCAATTCAACAGTATTCCAATATACTGTAGATAAAAGTGATTTCAACAGTATTCCAACATACTGTAGATAAAAGTGAATTTCAACAGTATTCCAACATACTGTAGATAAAAGTGAATTTCAACAGTATTCCAACATACTGTAAATAAAAGTGATTTCAACAGTATTCCAACATATTGTAAATAAAAGTGAATTTCAACAGTATTCCAACATACTGTAGATAAAAGTGATTTCAACAGTATTCCAACATACTGTAGATAAAAGTGAATTTCAACAGTATTCCAACATACTGTAGATAAAAGTGCATTTCAACAGTATTCCAACATACTGTAGATAAAAGTGAATTTCAACAGTATTCCAACATACTGTAGATAAAAGTGAATTTCAACAGTATTCCAATATACTGTAGATAAAAGTGATTTCAACAGTATTCCAACATACTGTAGATAAAAGTGAATTTCAACAGTATTCCAACATACTGTAAATAAAAGTTCATTCAACAGTATTCCAACATACTGTAGATAAAAGTTAATTCAACAGTATTCCAACATACTGTAGATAAAAGTTAATTCAACAGTATTCCAACATACTGTAGATAAAAGTGAATTTCAACAGTATTCCAATATACTGTAGATAAAAGTTAATTCAACAGTATTCCAACATACTGTAAATAAAAGTAAATTCAACAGTATTCCAATATACTGTAGATAAAAGTGATTTCAACAGTATTCCAACATACTGTAGATAAAAGTGAATTTCAACAGTATTCCAACATACTGTAGATAAAAGTGAATTCAACAGTATTCCAACATACTGTAAATAAAAGTCAATTCAACAGTATTCCAATATACTGTAGATAAAAGTGATTTCAACAGTATTCCAACATACTGTAGATAAAAGTGAATTTCAACAGTATTCCAACATACTGTAAATAAAAGTGATTTCAACAGTATTCCAACATATTGTAAATAAAAGTGAATTTCAACAGTATTCCAACATACTGTAGATAAAAGTGATTTCAACAGTATTCCAACATACTGTAGATAAAAGTGAATTTCAACAGTATTCCAACATACTGTAGATAAAAGTGAATTTCAACAGTATTCCAACATACTGTAGATAAAAGTGAATTTCAACAGTATTCCAACATACTGTAGATAAAAGTGAATTTCAACAGTATTCCAACATACTGTAGATAAAAGTGAATTTCAACAGTATTCCAATATACTGTAGATAAAAGTGATTTCAACAGTATTCCAACATACTGTAGATAAAAGTGAATTTCAACAGTATTCCAACATACTGTAGATAAAAGTGAATTTCAACAGTATTCCAACATACTGTAGATAAAAGTGATTTCAACTGTATTCCAACATACTGTAGATAAAAGTTAATTCAACAGTATTCCAACATACTGTAAATAAAAGTGAATTCAACAGTATTCCAACATACTGTAGATAAAAGTGATTTCAACAGTATTCCAACTTCAACGAATCCAAGGTAAATAGTAGGGGGCTGCATGTAAAATAGTCCTCAGAATCTGCAGTTATAAAACTCATTAATGTGATGGGAGAGCTGATTCACACGCAGCCTCCATTTCCCAAACATAATGTCCTCATCTTCATGCAAATAAATATGTCATAGAGAGAAAGAAGGAGAGATGAAAGCCCCATGGTGGACACACAGCAGAGAGAAAGAGACAGAGTGAGGGAGAGAGAGACAGAGTGAGAGAGAGAGTGAGAGAGAGAGAGAGAGAGAGAGAGAGAGAGAGGGAGAGGGGGAGAGGGGGAGAGAGAATGCCATCTTAAACAGCCCTGGAGGGATAAATGATTGGAGCAGAGATAAATAAATAACTAGCTGACTAAAGGCAGGGTGTCTCTGTTCTCTAGGGAAAGCTTGATGGAGGGATTGAGATATGGTAATAGGGTTTGATAGAGGCAAAGAGGGATGTATAGGGAGGTTAGGGATTGTGAGAAATTCCCACCTGGCCCTGTTTTTAGATTAGCCTTTCAACAGATCCAGAGCCTTCCAACGCTGTTCCTCCATCACATCAACCAACTATCCTCATATGTCTACAGATTTGCTGCTGTTTACAAATGAGATGCAGGAGATAGATGTTAGAGGCACTGAAGCAGGGGACAAAGTGACACGATTAGAGTCTTGTTCCAGCCAACTGTCAAATCAAGGCTGACTGCACCACATTATAGTGGAAAGGCCAACAGTCTGATCTTCTGCTGAGTGAGTTCAGATTTAGTGGCCGGCTCAAGGGCACTCCAGACGCAAGCCACATTTAATACTTGTCACAAGCTCATTACGATAGACGAATCATGCAGGGGAGGGAGAAAATGCATGCCCTCTATCTCAACATTAATGTAGCTCAGAGGAGAAGCTGCGACCCTGTTGGAATTACCACTGACAATGCAGTCAATTTGTCTTCATCAGATAGAGGAGAGAGAAATGTGTATCGCTCCAGTACTTGATGTGAAATGACTGTGTGCACAACATTGCGGTAAACACCGAGCAATAACTTGTCACAATTAGACCCCCTCCCAGGGTTCCAAATTAGAGGGGCAAGAAGTTGGCTTGTTTTTGTTTCGTTGTCAAGACGTGGGAGGAAAACATTCTCTGTCCACATTACCCAAACACAGCATTACCCAGTCACAGCAGCCTCAGAGAGCCACTGCAGCGAGGCATTACAGCATGACGACATCAGGATATCCCATCTCATCCACCGCTGTGCCAAGACTCATTTCCATTGAGAATGAGGACACCGCTCATCCCTTGTCTTTGTCTATGCAGGATGCAGGAGCCAGGAAGCCCCCTGGACAACGAGCAGTTCAATACTTGCATGGATATATTTAATGTAATTCTAACTTCCAGTGGCTTGCTGGCGGTGTGCTGGGTGATAAAAGCGTATGCAGCAGCAGCACATTCCCCTGTGGGCGGTTATCACTCAGTCTCCTCTCATAATGTTACCATGATTGACAGCCTCTCCATATGTCCTGCAGCATACACACTGAACAGAGGTGTTAAGAGCATGTCCCTGAGCACACACAAGTAGACTGAGGGGAGAAAAGAACGCTTTCCCCTTCATACTAGGAGAGAAGCCTATAGCTTACCGAATAGAATAGAATACAGAACAGCTGTGGACTCTGGGCTCCTGTAGGAAAAGCATCAGCGGGAAAAGAGGGAGGCTAGTGGAGAGAAAACAAATACTAAATCAAAACACTTACCTCTTTCACCTCTGCAGGCATTGCCAAATCCCTTTGATTAGCTTTCCTCCCAAACGATGGACAGAATCCTTCCCCAGTGAGAAGAGAGCACCGCGTCTGTTCCCCGCCTCCTGCTGTTTTCTCCCCTGACTTTTCCCTTTCCCTGCGAGCATGGAGGCAGTTCAGACACGAGCAGCCATCCTTCCTCCCGGGCTCTCACTAACGCACGTACGTGCACGCAGGCATCTCTCTCTCTCTCTCTCTCTCTCTCTCTCTCTCTCTCTCTCTCTCTCTCTCTCTCTCTCTCTCTCTCTCTCTCTCTCTCTCTCTCTCTCTCTCTCTCTCTCTCTCTCTCTCTCTCTCTCTCTCTCTCTCTCTCTCTCTCTCTCTCTCACACACGCACACATGCAGACACGCACACACACACACTCTCACATATTCACACAGTGATCTCAGATTGATTCTGCACTCTCCCCCATGAAATAGATGCTGAATCAACAACAAAAAACAGGCAGTCTCATCATTACACACCCCTCTCTGCCGTCATACAAACAGCTGTATCCAAGGTTAGTAGCAAGACGTTGGTAAAATCAAACTAAAAGAAATACTGCTGAACCCTATAAGAAAAGGGGGTGAGTATATCCAGTTAGCGGAAAGCAATCTGCGTGCTTTCTCCCCAGTAGCCTGCTTCTCTCACTCACTCACACACACAGTTCCCTCTGGGCTGGCAAACAGATGCAGGTGGAGCAGGAGAGAAGGCTGCTCCAGCCCAGCCCCGTCACCCATGTGCAGGACAGAGGGAGGGACGGATGGGAAAAGGGGATGGAGGGAGAGAAGGATGGAGGGATGGAGGAGAGGAGAGGAAGGCAAAGGGTGCAGCAGACAAAGAGAGGCTACCCTGCACACAGCGATAACAGCCTCGAGTGAAACTAGATATTTGCATGCAATTCAATTAGACAACATTACATTTTAATATTAAAACCCAGTCATCTAAAGAGGCACGAACATCTAATTATTACCCTATAGTGATCTGTGAAAACACCCTTGAGTGATGTAAGCTCCTACTCATGCTCTGTGAATTGTAAATCCAAAACAGAAAGCTAGACATAGTGAAAAAAGAGACAAATATTAGACTAAATGGTGATAGTCTAATTAGCACTTGCTCAAATGCATGGACATGTTGTGTATTGCTAGCTGTCCCCCTCAATGACTTAAATCTTACAGTAATAGGATGGCTTATGAACGACAGTTTCAAAACACAGATGAAAATACAAGGGGGACAGCTAGCAATACACAGCATGTCCATGCATCCCACACAGATACACAGCATGTCCATGCATCCCACAGAGAAGCACTGCATGCATGGTACGTACAGTACATTGTACAGTACAGTAGGGGGATCACGCGCTCAAATGGACACGCATTCTGTCATGCTCAGCATTACATTCCTCCACATCCATTCATTCCCACTTTCTCTCTATCACACAGACACATTCCCTTTCATCCGTTCTAACCCCCCCACACACACACACACACACACACACACACACACACACTGCCCCCCAGCCACCTCTATGAAAGTCTGATGTGACCGAGACTAATTCATTAGCAGAATTAACACAGAGGACCCGCGGGCTTCACAACCCAGCTAGTTTAATGAGCAGAGCAGTTAACATCTAAGGACAGCTAAAATACACTATTATAAGATGTGCTTGTAACCAATGGGATTCAAGTGAAGTGGTATATTGCTGTTGACACAGCAGCGTATTCCAACTAAATTGAGCCACATCTGGAAATACCAATAAAGGTCAACAGTGAGCCATAACATGGGACAGTGATCTATACTCAGTCACTGGTGTTGGTTACCAATCTTTTTCGGTTATTGTACCACCAACTGAAGATGGCTCTGCCCGGAGTACCTCTGAAGTATCCCCTCATGTGTATTTTACCAGTAAACCTATGGTCTCATGAGTCTACTCATGTACCCCATAGTACCCTAGGTTGGGAAACACTGATGTAGGCTATGGCAGGACCAGGCAACTAAAATAAGAAAGGGTCATATATCTGGGACTTGAGAGAACCCATTGGGCACAGACGTCAATTCAATGTCTATTCAGCGTTGGTTCAATGTAATTTCATTTAAAACGACGTGGATACAATGTCGATTCAATCAGTGTGTGCCCAGTGGGAAGGAGGTTTTCCAAGAGTGGAGCCAGTAAGCTTGAGAGCCTCTCCGCTCCGACTACTAATAATACTGTGCCCGACGTGCTGTCTTCCAGTTAGCAGTACCTGCAAATCAGAATAATCCACAGAAAAACAGGAAAAGGAACTTCAGGAAAGGAAATTCCCCCGACGCAGAGTCAAACAAAGGGCCGAGTGAATGTTGAAGTTCTATAGATAATATATGAGATACAAGTCTCTTTGAATTGTGATAAATAATGAATGTAAACCAGGGGGCCCCAGAGAGCTGAACTACACAAGGTGTTATGATTTATACTGGGCCTTCCTGTCAAGTGTCACCACAGGAAACGCTTCATCATAAACAGCCCAGGGAGGAAATGAAACGCTTCAATGGCACGGGAATCTGAACCTGGCAATCAACAAGGCACTGATGACCCTGATGGATGGAGCATATCAATTAGGAGGAGAGTGTGTGTGTGTTTGTGCGTGCGTGCGTCTGATGTAGGTGTGCATGATGGCGTGCATCTGATATAACTTTATCACCATTGGTGAGCCAAACATAACCACAACATGGTGTAAGATAGCACTATTCTGACACCAGAATCTGCTGCACTTCACATACTCAACGAACCACAAACCCTCCTCTTCACAGCGGCCCTCCTCATTAACATTTTACCCTAGGCTACAGAAACAGTGAGCAGAGAGAGGGAGGGAGAGTTGGGGGGTAAGAGAGAGAGAGAGCGAGTGAGAGAGAGAGAGAGAGCGAGGGGGGGGGTAGAGGGAGTGGGTGAGAGATGGAGAAAGAGAGGGAGAGAGTGGGAGAGAGGGAAACGGAGTATTAAAACTACATCAAAACCAGCATCTCAGAGGTCTGCAACTGGGCCAAAGTTAAAAACACACATGAACAGAACACCAAGATGAATATTTGATCAATGGCCTTTAAAGCGGTCCCATCACTAGACTTCAGACGGTTGGAAGTGTCATGATTCCTACAAGCTGGGTGAAGATCAAAAGAGCTCGTTCAGACTGAATAGACACAGTGGGGTCACGGTTGTAGAGGGTACCGTTTCATAAAGAATGGGGGGGGTCAATCCAGGAGGAGAGAGAGAAGAAAAGGAAGATGAAAGGATGCACAGAGTCTGAAGAACGGTAGAATTTTACATTTCAAAAATGGATACGTCAAATGAAGGGTGGAAAGACTTCAGTCATTAGTGAGACAATAAGCTATTTGTTATGTGATCTAACCTGAAGAGATGAATGGTCATGAATAGTGCATTGTTTGGGACTCAATACATGTTCTGTGATGTCATAAATGGAATGAGAGAAAAGGCCGGTGCCAACTGCAGAACCATAGAAACTGGAACGTGACAGCAGGGAGGGGCTGCTGTTAACCACGGCTGTTCCTTCTTTTCGTGTTTTCTGAGTACCTAACCTCTGTGTAAACGGTTGTTGATGTTCTCTGTACTTCTCACTACAGCCCTGCAGTTCTGGAATGATGTCTCAATCTCTCTGTGTCTATGGCAACGATCACTGGCAGTCTGAGAAATATCACCGCATCAGAATGCTGGTGCAGCACACAATCTCAGTGGAATTACCTCGATAGCGAAGTCTTCATTTATGTAAGATATCCAACACATACTTCTCTGAAACCCATAGCTGAGCGCAGCGAGCCTCCCATCAAAAAGTAGTCCTAGAGGATTAACTACCCACTCATTTGGGTAGGTTGAATCCCTGAGCTGACAAGGTAACAAAGTCTGTCGTTCTGCCCCTGAACAGGCAGTTAACCCACTGTTCCTAGGCCGTCATTGAAAACAAGAATTTGTTCTTAACTGACTTGCCTAGTTAAACAAAGGTCAAATTAAATATACTCTTTGAATGGAATTTTCTTTATTCTACTCACAGCACCTCACACAAGTCCACTAGGGGGTACCATTTCCTCATACTATTCTGAACGAAAGCTGACCTGAGCTCAGTTCCTGCACCTTGTGTCAAAGCGGGACCCAGGTGGAGCCAAGCTTCAGTACCTTGTAGGTCAGAAGAGAAATCTTGGATAAAAGTAAGCTAAACCAAGGTTATGGGTTAGGGTTGTGTTTAAGGCTAGAGTTAGAGTTGAACTGGGATGTGGACTGGAAGCTAGTGTTATTAGGATAAGGCGCCCCATACTAGGCTCGGTTTGCTCCTAGCAGAACCCGGCTAGGCGAAGTGAACCTCTTTGCCTCACATACTTCTTAAACATACTTCTTACTGCCTCACATACTTATACTTCGATTGAAAAACGATAAAAGTAGCAAAATTACTGTTTGTCCTCTTGAGACCCCGTAGCAACAACATAGGCAGTATACACTTCCTTAAAATATTAAGAATGAATCAAGAAATATGTAATTAATTTGGATGTTTTCGACCAAGGTCTTAGTCGCACAGTTTACCATCTAACTAAGATATTTTGGTATTTCTCAAGTCGTCTCAAAGTTGAATGACAACAAACAATCCCGCCCATAGTTCCCACTCTTACTAGGAGTAGTACTGTTGACCAATCACCGATGAAGGGGCGAGGACTTCGGCTGCCGGACTTCGACTTGCCTTAAGAAAAACATTTGTGCGCGAACAGCCGGGGGGAAAAAACAGCTAAACACCCAAACGAACTAAAACGTTACCAAATGTAATCATCAGAAATGCGCAAACTGCTTCGCTTGGGAAGAATGTGACAGGCTTTATGGTTGTGGATGAGCCTAGGGTTAGATTTGAAACGGGATGTGGACATGAAGCTGGTGGCAAGAACGGATAACAATAACAGATCATAAATAACGGAATGACAACAGCTTATAACAGAAAAGGGAACAAAACAGTGACTTTTTTTTATTTGTCAAAACAACCACAAAATATGACTAAAGCGTGATTTCTACAGACGCAGAATAATAGAATGTCCCATCATCATCACATAACATTCTTTCTCAAAAGCATTATCAAAACACATAAACCAACAATAAAGATCTGTCCTCTGTACATGTCTGCTGTTCTAGTTGAGTTCATTGATTCCTCCGACTGCATAAAGAGGCACAACTGTCTGCTAATTGGCCACTGTCCTGACATCTCTGCATATACTGTTGGTTATCACTCACTCTATATTCAACACACACCCTTGTCTACCGAGAGGTCCAAGTGCAAATATCTGTACAAAACGATTCCCATGACTGCATGTTGATGTCGTCTCAACTCCCACACCCTCCCACACACTGACAACCCACACAGACACACTTACACAGTGCTGGGAAGTTGTGGATATACAGGCTAACACTGCAGAGTAGTGTGGTTGGCTGCATACACCCTCCAGGAAGACTCAATAGTTCCTATTTGGGGGCACCCAAGGGTGCTGAGTACTTTCCCTCCATGGCATTGGTGAGTAAGGGTTGTTATGGGGGGGCATCTGGGGGAGAGGCAGAGGAAAAGGTGCTGGGCAGTGTGGAGGAGGAGGAGGATGAGGGCTGGACCTGCCTGTTTGGGGGGAGGTAGGCTGGGGAGGGGGAACGACCCTTACTCTGCAGGCTGCTGCTGCTCTGCAGGGGGGAGCTGGAAGTCCTGGGGGCTCGGGTCAGAGAGGACGACGAGGCGCTGGAGAGGGGCGACCTCGTACCCCCGTACCCCAAAATACCAGTGCTCATCAGGAACTCCCTGGAGCCGTATGCGGGCGGGGTGGGGCCGCGTGACCCTGGGAGGCGCATGCTGTCTGCAGGGAGGCTGCATCTGCTGGGGATGTCGTACAACCCCATGTCTGGGCAGCCGTACAGGGCCTGGGACCTGGCCTGCATCCGCAGCATCCTGTCCCTCTCCTCCATCTCCCGCCGCTCCTGAATGGAGACCATGATGGTCTTGGAGAGGTTGTCATAGCGGACCGGAGAGGCCTCCCGGTGGATCAAGGCTTGCTGGGAGAGGTCCCTGTGCATCAGGGCCTGAGGGGAGAGGTCCCGGGAGGTGAGGGCCTGAGGGGTGAGGTCCCGTAGAGAGGGATCCCTGGGTGAGGTGTCCCTGGGCTGGGGAGATTGCCTGGTGACCCCCATGAACACAGGGCTGTAGGTGTGTGGAGGGGGCCGCTGCAGCACACTGCCTTCATGTCCCAGGGTCATGAAGTGCGGGTGGTAATGAAGTGGGGGTCCCCCTCGCTGGGCAAGGTAGTGGGCGTCACTTGAGTTCACCAGGCTGTCATAGGAGAGGCTGTTGCGATTGGACAGGGGGTTGTGAGGGGGGAACAAGCCCGGAGATACCTGATGGGAGATCAGACCCTCTGGGTACAAGACCGGCAGCTTGTTATGGTGGCGATAGGCGTGTTTGAGGGTGAGGGAGCGGGAGTTGAGGGTGAGAGAGTTAAGCTGGAGTGGAGCGGCCATGGGACCGGATGGGACGGCTAGCTGCTGGTCCAATGTACCCAGAATGAGTTCTGATGACAGGTCATGACGTCTACTGCTGCCCCCTTGCTGCTCTGGTGCCACAGCCACCTAGACACAACCACAACACATAACCGACTGTCAGAGAGCTCTCAGAACACAACACAGCCACAACAGTCTGTTAGATGGTCGACAGAACACAGAATCACATGGCCAGTCTGTTAGAAAGCTCTCAAAACACAGCACACAACCATGATCTGTGGAAACGGCTCGAAACACAGCACACAACCATGATCTGTGGAAACGGCTCAAAACACAGCACACAACCATGATCTGTGGAAACGGCTCAAAACACAGCACACAACCATGATCTGTGGAAAAGGCTCAAAACACAGCACACAACCATGATCTGTGGAAACGGCTCAAAACACAGCACACAACCATGATCTGTGGAAACGGCTCAAAACACAGCACGATAAATCCACAGTGTATCTGAATGGTGTCAATGCTGTGAATGATATGACTGACCTGATGGACAGGTGAGGGGGGTGGTGCCTTAGATGTGGACTGCGGTAATGGCCTGAGCTGCTGCAGGGTCTGTCCAGGGGAAGGGGTCACTGGTTTGGGATGCAAACCACTCTCTGGAATCCAAACACAGATGGAGAAGGAAATCAATATTTAACTAAATGTGAGAGATATTACCATAATGTCTATTGGGATTTGTGACTGAACTAATCCAGAGAGAGGCAGTGACGTGTCTCATTAACATATAATGCAAGTCTGTCCTCAGAATCACCTTAATTAGCCGAAACATTTGCATAAACAGGAATTTGACTTGGTGAAATGGTGCTGCCACAATTAACAGAGTATACAGACAGACGATAAACAGGATATACAGACAACAGACGTAGAAGCATAGTTTACACAAATCCGTACGCGGTAAGTATTCTACGTACACTGTAAACTAAGAACTGCGAACTTCACTGCAAACACTAAACTACATTCTAAATCAGGCTGGCTCGAATATTCAGTAGCTCATCACGAGTGAAACTTGGTTGGAAATCCACAAGTAAACAAACAAAGAAAAACCAACGAAGACACAAGCAGCAACAAAAACCATGGCTGCCTCTCTGTTGAATAATGTGGCCACCAGGGTGCAGTAGGAGAGCAGTGAGTGACAGCTTGTGGGGTTTCTGGACCGTTTCGAGTTTCTTCATGATCATTTGCTCATGTTCTCTATAATATGAGGTGCATAAATACAGGTACTGTCTCCCTGGTTGTCAGATTACTAATGTGACCCGACCTTCAAGTGTTGCTAGGTGTCTCCTCAGCACTTTGGGATCTGGTTTGGGGGGCAGAGGTGGTGGGGTGTCCAGACGTCGGATGTCTGGCTCTTCCATACCGTCAGTGGACGGGCGCTGAGAGTGGAAGAGAAGGCACTACTGTTAAACATATCTGATCTGCTGATGAAGTTAGTTAAATACGGAGGCTTTATGTGAATCTGGGATGTTCCCTTCGGAGGGTATTTTGGGGTGGACAGACTTACTTTATTTTGGTTATCATGACACTGGATGCCGTTATCCTCAACCTTGATAATTGGTATCTGTCTGTCAGTCTCTGGTCTCAGGAATGGAGGAATGATGCGAACTGTTGATTTCTTAATGGGCCTCGCTGTATACCTGGTATGGTCCAAGCAAATAGATAAGCTAATGAGCTCCAATACGTTATATTAAACATGATGTTTACATAAAAACGTCAAATGCTTCTTACTTTGGAGAAATGGGACTGCATATGAGATACTCCAAGTTGCCACAGCAACCTTGTGTGAAAGGGTTGACCCCTCCTTGAAACTTCCCAGTGACCTGTGGAAGAGAAGGCAACAATAATTTCCTCATTAAAGTGAGGACTCGACCTAGGGCGGCCTCATGTACTCCAGAATCCTTTTATCTAGTCGTTTAAAAACATGAGCTACATAGAGGCGTCTGACCTGTTCATTGGTGGTTCGGCCCCTAGACACCAGGTAGAGGTGGAACCCTGTGAGGCCCAGGACAGGAATGAAGAACAGACCTGATACACTCATCACCACCAGGCTAGACACAGCAGTCAAGGAGACTCACGGACTCTCTGTAGGGACCTTTAGTAATGAATTACCATGACCATACTGCACATACTGTATGAACACACACGCACACAGTACACAGAGTTTGTGCAAGGAAGGATACGTGACAGTACAGTGCAGCTTCCATAGGTCTTCCAGATGGTGTAGGATGTAGAGCAGGCCACCGGAGAGCACGCCCACCATGTGCAGTGTGAGTGACAGGAGAAACAGGAAGAAGTAGCGGTAGTTCCGCCTCCCGATACAGTTGTTCACCCAGGGACAGTGATGGTCAAAGTCCTGCATGCGGTTATGACACGATGAGACACAGCATTAGATACAACATTCAATCCCTCTGAGAATTATGACAACACACTGTAGTAGCCTACTTTACATGACTCTGTCCCAACATTGTGCATCCCATGCTACAAACAGTATTCTGGAGTGGTCTAGCTAGCCACATCCACATGGGATTGATCAATCTTGGACAGTGGAAAGACATTATCAACAGAAGTCAAATATCATCCAAGTGTTGATAGGCACTGAGCTGTCTAAATATACCTCAGTGTACACACAGAGATTGTCCCAACCATTTTCAAATCTCATCTCTCTCCCCGCTGCGGGGACATTAAGGATCGGGGGAAAGGGATTAACCTGATTAATGTGATCTCTCCCTTCCTCCCCCTCTATCCCTCCATCATCTTCTCCCCCACCCACCATTACCCTACAGCCACACACACTATTGATCCCTCCTCGGGCCCTTCCTCCTCCCTCCACCATCAACCACTACCCCCCCCCCAAGCAGGTCTCACATCCACAACTTCCCCCTATCCACCCCTCCCTCCCGCTCTCCGCCAGCCCTGGCTTGTTCTCCCTTTCCCTCTATCTCCCTCCCTCCCTCTCTCTCCATCCCTCCCACCTCTACACAGTGATCACAGACACTGCAGTGGGAGCATCGTGGAGGTCTGTAGAAGTGGCAGGAGGCACACCACTTCATCCGGACCTGGACACCCTTCACGTCCACGTTCTTGTAGAGCGGGGCGCGGAAGTCATCGTCCTTGTCCTCGTCCTCATTAGCTGAAACCCAAACGCACAGCTCGACATGAACTATAGGTCACCGGCACAACGCTGGACATTGGGTAACACAGGATATTCTTGTTTTTATGTCAATGTTTTCTCTTCAAATTCCTTCTCAGGCAGAAAATTAACATTACTAACATAAACCTGGCCTAGTTTATCAATATATTGCCATGGTAATGAAATGGACTAGTATGTTATAACTAGTAGATCATAATTCAATAGAATTGAACAACTGCCTACCAACCTCCTGTAATGTTTGTCCTGTTTAGTTACACTATAGTGTACAGTAGTGAATAGACCAGTGCAGGTTTTCTGTTCTACCTGATAATTAACTGCACCCACCTGGTGTCCCAGGTCTAAATCAGTCCCTGGTTAGAAGGGAACAATGAACAAATGCAGTGGAACTGGCGTTGAGGTGCAGTGTTGACTTTGATGGCAATAGTGTATAATATAGTAGTTATAGTGTAACTAACCCGTGGGGAGAACACCCGCATCCATAAAGGTTGCCATGGTGAAGTTGGCCAAGACAAAGAAGAAGAGGATGCCACTGCATGGTGGCACGTAGATTGACACAGTCACTGCCAGCCACGGGCACCTGGGACAGAGACAAGAGACCTGAAGCACAGTGGACTCACAATACACACACACACAGTAGTTTTGCAATACACACACATTACACTCATAGTATAGACGTAGAACATGCACCGTAATATGTCTAGGTTGAATTGGTTGAAAGGGGTATAAATCTCCCTCAGGCTCAAGTGTAGGAATCAATCAAAAGGAATCGTCAAAATGATTTGGTTCCTCGGCAGGGAAATGTAACTACACTCGGCGACGCTAAATTCAGATTGATGCCCAACTTCGTGGCTTTTTCTGGATATGTCCACAGGGCTTATAGAAACCATCACAACCATCACTGTCATTATGCAAATGTGGTTCAAACTGGAGAATTTGATTTGGTGAGAGGATGCTATGATTATATATCCACAGTGTGAGATGAAATAAAGGCTCTGTAATCAGGTTTACTGACGGGGACACAGGGGAAGGCACGGTGGATTATAATGATTAAAGGTCGGCATGAGGAGCCTATACAATATCCAATCATTGTTTTTTATCTGTATAGAATTGAGTCCAAAGCCATGCTGCTGTGGCGATTTGATCTTCACTTGAAAAGTTTTACAGCAGAACGGGTTTCAGCATTGGACCTCTTACATTATCACAACTGGCATCGTGTCATAATGGCATAATGCTCCTACTTCCTGTCGGTATTTGATGTTTAGGGGCAACAACAGCAGAAGTGTGGTTTACCATTGAAGTGCAGACTGTGTATTAGTGACCATGGCCGTAACAGTGACTGTAACAAGACCGTGGTCAGTGTGAAACAGATACTGGGTGGATCCCCCCCACACAACCCAAACCTGTCTCCCCACAGTTGCAAAGGTGAAGGGTCAGGAGGTGACGAAGGCAGAACGTATATGTGAGAACCCCAATAGACTGACCGTGACTGTGAACACCGTGAAATTGACAACATTTTGAGTCAAGAGTCTCCTTTCCCCAACTCCAGCCCAGCCCAACCTGGCGCAAGCCCCCCAACCCCCACAGAACAGCCCCAGTAAGGATGAGTGCATGGGGGAGAGTGGCGTAGAGTGGGGGAAGGGTGGTTACCCCCAAAGGAATGCCTGGTAATGCCATGCCAGCTGCAATCTCAATAATCCCAGGATTAGGGACTCTGGATTACAGCCCACTCTGCCAGCCCGCGATGGTGGAATCCTCCCATCAGACGACAAGCACACAGACCCTACAGCCTGCAGCACACAGCACAACACACAGCCCAACAGAACCTATTCCATACCTTTAGGATAAAGGAAACCATACATATTCCATTACCTATACAGCTACAACAGACACGCCTGCCTTTACAGACAAACAGCCTTCATAGGCAAATACAATACAGTTCTGTACAGTTCTGATCTGTCAGAATAATGCTCCTCTTGAAGGATTTACTTAATTGAAACATTAACACTAAATTGTACTACTGAGTAAATCAGATTAATGAGGGGAACAGAACAGTGGTTCCCCCACAGCTGGAGGAGGGGATTTATATCTTAAGTCCTCTCTGAAGCAAAGTTTCACTAAATGTGTTCATGTTTGAGATGTACTTAAATTGTCATAAGAGAGCTAGATTACATGGATAAGTGCATTATACTGCACCCCTGCACTACCCAGAGTCCACACTGTACTCGTCCCAGTACACTGAATAGTGTACTTGTCCCAGTAAACTGAATAGTGTACTTGTCCCAGTACACTGAATATTGTACAAGTCCCGGTACACTGAATACTGTACTTGTCCCAGTACACTGAATACTGTACTTGTCCCAGTACACTGAATACTGTACTAGTCCCGGTACACTGAATACTGTACTTGTCCCAGTACACTGAATACTGTACTAGTCCCGGTACACTGAATACTGCACTTGTCCCAGTACACTGAATACTGTACTTGTCCCAGTACACTGAATACTGTACCTGCACATCTAGCCACACTACAGTATAAATAGGGGATGTGGATGAAGTTGGTTGATTCAGGGGTAACTGCCAGCGGGGCAGCACTAAATATGAGGGACCAAGCCCAGTCAGTCTGCATGGTCTGGAGTAGTGTTCATGTATCTGCACAACACTTTCACCATCCTCCTCTACCAGCAAGGCCAATGGGTGGTGGGGAAAACAAGGAGACAAAAAGGCCATTAGGAATAGGTATACTGTCACTGATTATCTTTTCAAAACTCATTATTTAGATGGTCAAATCCTCTTCCCCCTCACCCATCTGTCAAATAATGGATCTATCACAAGAAAAAAATGAGTCAAAATGAGCACAATATGGAAGATAATGATATTGCGTTCAAAATAATCAGAAATCAGTCAAACTCATTTGGGCTGAGTGCGGAGCGTAGAGGACACACCAGATAAGGTGGAGCGCTCTAGAAGAGGGTGGATCCTTGACTGCCTGATTTCTTATCAACGGGATTATTTCCGTGGATGCCATTGCATGAGCGGCCTTGCCGTCCGGCCCATCATTGGTGTGTGACCATCTGGAGCACAGCACAGGGAGAGTTCATTATGCTGCAGTGTGGCGGTGCAGGCAGACAAGCCCCTGCCTTGCGCCTAATGAAACAGACAGCAGAGCCGTATTAAATCATCCAGAAGGGTAAGCTGCTGTTGAGGCTGTCCAATCTGCACACTGCCCTGCCTGAGTAAAGCACAGTAGTGGGCAGGCTAGTCATCACTACCAGTGTCTATCGCATCGGCAGCAAGCAGCAAGCACAGAAGAGCATTAGAGAGGCTCACCACTACACTCTCAGGGGGAAAAAAGGGTTCCAAAAGGGTTATTCGGCAGTCCCCATAGGACCTTTGAAGAACCCTCTGTGGGAAGGGTTCTTCATGGAACCCTAAAAGGGTTCTACCTGGAACCCGAAAAAGGGTTCTTCAAAGGGTTCTCCTATGGGGACAGCCGAAGGGCCATCTTAGGTTCCAGTGTATGGCTCCTAGAAACATCTCATGGATAGAAAATATGAGTGTTAGAAATGCTGAATGAAATGCGATCATAAGCCCTTAGGAATGTAATGACTTGTCTTCAGCTTCAGCAAACACTGAATGAACACTTAACACTGTTATAACAGGGTTCGGAGAGAGTGCTTCCTTGAACTATTAAAACTACGGGCTTGAATATCAGCTATGTATGTCTACTTAAAGGAGACATATGTGTACATATTACATCATTGTATCCAGGGATCGATGCGTATGCGGGTTATAAAATAAACCGTTTGTTTGGGGAGGAGTGTTATTCTATAAATATCTGACCCACTATGGGTGTGTATCACATTTGACATCCTCCCCTCTGCACATGGTTGCATAATTAACTCAGGAAGGAAGTAAAAGGTCAAGAAGGCTTCTCCTTTACAGAATTGTGTAGCATCTCAGCTACATCAAATCTTGACATTAGCCGGGGGAAATTGTTACGAGGAAACACCCTTGAAAGAATCTTTGCTTGTAATGGTTCAATTTCGTAGTGTTTCCACTGCTGATCTTTGCATGTCTTTTGTGAATTGTCCACAGTAACAGTGCTTAGAGAGAACAACGTAACACAAACACACTCTGAAGGCTGAGATGACCGTTTACGTTTTAGCTCAGCAACGCGGCTGTTTATCAGGCGAAGGATGACCAAAGGTTCCTACTTTTAGTGGTCCCCCCCCCCCTTGCCAACTTCACAGGAGGGGTTTTTGTCTTGATATTGAAAAGTGTCCTAAATCTTGAAGAGACCAGTTTGTCAGTTTGTCTGTGAGTCGTGGACTGATACATCAGAGTAACTGCTGGAGCTTTACTCTCCATACTAACAGACTGGGTTGCATTTGGGCACTTTATTTTGACACGCACATACTCTAAGTAACAACCTGAGAGACCACGAGGTCTGACTGACAATCACTTTGGACTCCCTGCAGCAGCATATAGCACCAAGGACGAATCAAGGTCCCTTTCCCTCAGAAGGTAGGGTTGCATTTGGTCGAGATAACGACAGAATCTGGCATTTATCCATCACTGCTTTTAAAGAAACACAGACATCGTCCCTGCTGACAGAGCAGACAGGCAGACAGACACAGACAGACAGTCCTTCTCTGAGTAAAAGGCTGTCTAACAGTGATGTAAGGCCTACATATGATGTAACGGCAAAATATTGTCCCTACAGATGCCATTTCTTCTGCTACTGCCAACGTGAAAGGGCAAACAAACGAGCATGTGTGATTGGGCTGGAACGCTCTGTTTCAACATGACCTTATCTTTGAAGAATGGCTGTCCATGGAATAGAAACTTCCGACATAGTCTATTTTATCATCGTGAAACATCTCTCAGTGGGAACGTTTTCGGGAATGTTCTTTATGTCTCTTGTTGGCGATCTTCAGACAAACCTGCAATAACTGCCACTTGTCCTGGAGCAGTAGAGCTTTAGGGGTTTGTTCTATTGAAGTGTGGAAGTTCTCTTTACAAATGCAGATACGAGTCTATTGATCATTGATGGAAACGGACCACTCACTCTCATTATATAATACTAGGGATAGACTACTGCCTCTGCCTGGCCGCCAACGTCATGCTACCCACATACAGCAGCATCCATCATCTGATGGCAAAAACCAACACAGAATCTCAGGGATTATCGGAAGTTGTGAAAACTTTATTTTTTTTATACTTGGGGAAAAAAATATTTTGTTACGTTTATTTAAGCAAAGAAAATACTGTTTGTTTTTGGAATTTTCTAAATATTTATAATATTATTAATTTGCATGTCAGCTCTGTGCCAGGAAATGCCCTTGTCCAGAACAAAGGATCCCAATTTCAAACTCCCCCCAAAAGTGTTTACAACTTTTAAAACGGGCTAAAATGAATATTCACTGACAAAGGATCTCATGTAGTTTCTTGCAATAGCCCTCCCTGACTTTAAGGAATATGTTTCTCAAAACTGTGATTCCTAAAAAAATTGTCCAGAGCATTGGTCAACTCTGTCAGATTTGTTCAAAACCGTAAATTAATTTTATAAAATGTGTAGGGTCAGCTATAGGAAGCCCTTCCTCATTTTTTAAAACCTGTCAACTTCATCTACTTTATAGATTAACTACTAACTACTATTACTTTGCCACTATGGCCTATTTATTACCTTAACTTCCTTATCTTACCTCTCATTTACACCCACTGTATATAGACTTTTTTTTTTCTTTTGTTCTACTGTATTATTGACTGTATGTTTTGTTTATTCCATGTGTAACTCTGTTTTGTTGTATGTGTCGAATTGTTACGCTTTATCTTGGCCAGGTCGCAGTTGCAAATGAGAATTTGTTCTCAACTGGCCTACCAGGTTAAATAAATGTGAAATAAAACAAAATAAATAAAAAATTAACATAGAATATGACTTTTGGTTCAAATATGTTCATTTTAATTAGGTTATAACAACTGAAGAAAAACAACATTGCTTTGCAGTATAGCACTTGAATAAAGAAGAAAAATAAGCAGTCCAGGGATATTTTACCCTCGATCTTGATAAGAAATGACCATATCAGACACATTTTTTTTTCAAAGGCAGTTGTATTTAATGGATTACATAAATTGGAATGACTAAAACAATAAGTAGGCTTCAACATTAGTTTTCCAATCATACAACAATGTTCGGTAAATTTCCACAGTCAATTTGCCGTGCTAAACAAGAACATACTTTCCATACTGTGTGAGTAAATCAAGTAAATCGTGATTGAGTTATATAATGTATATTTTTTTAATCAAATGAAAATATAGTTTACAGCCTAAATGTATTTTGAATGGCATATACTATGTTGGCATTTAATGTGAAACGTTTTGATGAAATATAGGCCTTCTAATACTACTACTTCTACACTGAACAAACATGTAAACACAGCATATAACAATTTCAACTATTTTACAGAGTTACAGTTCATATAAGGAAATCAGTCAATTCAAATAAATAAATGGGGCTTAATCTATGGACTTCACATGACTGGGAATACAGATATGCATAGATATAAGTAGAGGCGTGGGTAAGAAAACCAGTCAGTATCTGGTGTGACCACCATTTTCCTCATGCAGCGCGACACATCTCCTTCTCATATAGTTGATCAGACTGTTGATTGTGGCCTGTGGAAAATTGTCCCACTTCTCTTCAATGGCTGTGCGAATTTGCTAGATATTGGCGGGAACTGGAACACGCTGTCGTACAAGTCGATCCAAACATGCTCAATGGATGACATGTCTGGTGAGTATGCAGGCCATGGAAGAACTGGGGCATTTTCAGCTTCAAGGAATTGTGTACAGATCCTTGCGACATGGGGCCGTGGAAGAACTAGGACATTTGCAGATTCCAGGAATTGTGTACAGATCCTTGCGACATGGGACCGTGCATTATCATGCTGAAACATGAGGTGATGCCAGTGGATGAATGGCACGAACATTGGCCTCAGGATCTCGTCACGGTATCTCTGTGCATTCAAATTGCAATCGATAAAATGCTATTGTGTTTGTTGTCCATAGCTTATGCCTGCCTATACCATAACCCCACCGCCACCATGGAACACTCTGTTCACAACGTTGACATCAGCAAACCGCAAGCTCACAGAATGCCATATGGTTGTGAGGCCGGTTGGATGTCCTGCCAAATTCTCTAAAACGATGTTGGAGGTGGTTTATGATAGATCGATTAAGATTACAATCTCTGGCAACAGCTCTGGTGGACATTCCTGCAGTCAGCATGCCAACTGTATGCTGCCTCAAGTCTTGAGACATGTCTGGCATTGTGTTGTGTGACAAAACTGCACATTATAGAGTGGCCTTTTATTCTCCCCAGCACAAGGTGCACCTGTGTCATGATCATGCTGTTTAATCAGCTTCTAGATATGCCACACCTGTCAAGTCGATGGATTATCTTGGAAAAGGAGAAATGCTCACGAACAGGGATGTAAACAAATTTGTGCACAAAATTTGAGAGAAATCAACTTTTTTTTGCCTATGAACAATTTCTGGGATCTTTTATTTCAGCTCATGAAACATGGGGCGTTTATATATAAATTCTGCCTGTTGGTTGCAATCAAGCCGTTGTGTTTTTGTTGGGGATTGTGAAATGTATCATCCATATTTTAAGTAATGTTTGTATTTACATACTCTGTTTTGAGTATCTGTTGTCACCTTGGGCAGTTGCTTGTCAACTCCTCACTGATTGCTAATCATTGTCCTGAAACATATGCTTAAACTATTGAACACTTTGCTGTGCTAGAAAAAAAAAAGCATAATGTTTGCTTTATAAACATTGTTTTAAGTTCTTAATCTACAAAAACATGCCAAAATGCTAACGAAATTAGCCCTGGAGCATTATACAGTGTTCTAAAACAAAACAAAATATTTGAATAAGCTAATGTTAGAATGAAACAATCTAGGCCTTTAAACACTTGTTGTACAATAAATATAAAAATGAATTGGGGGTATGCAGAAGGCATGGCCATGTCAGTTCTTATATTCAGTTGTTATATTCACTGTTGACACTTTCAGATACAAGATACATATAACAGTTCAATGACTGAAAACTGTGACTCTTCCATGCTAAAGATTCAGATCCTACCCTACAGAGCCATAGAGGATTACACATCTCTCTTAAGCCCAGTGTCCATAAGCTCCTTGTCTTTGAACAGCAGGGAGTAAAAGAATAGGGAGGATGTCAGTATGAAATCACTCTTTCCCGACTCTCTCACAAATCATTGGATAAACCCCCAGCCAAGTCAGTGGCTTTAGTCCAAATCAACCCAGTCAGTACAGTATAGTACATTTACAACTCAATCCACTGTGGCCCACTTTCTCTTTCCTCACCTCAATGCATAATCACGTCACTGAGGATATATCGTTCTAAAATATTTCAGTTAATCAGAAGTGCATGAATTCTAGTACACTTATGCCAAGTTCCCACCTGAGAATTACCCCAGTGTTTTACCCAGAAGGCTCAGACTTTTCTGTTTCCATCTCCACAGACCGGCACCGGTATCACACTGGACCATGGCTTCAGGGAACATGCTTTGATTTTAGGGCCAAGGCCAGGCACTTTTCAGCTGCCATTTACATAACAGTAAGTGTGAGCATAAGTTAACATCTTTCTATAGTTAACACCTCCTCATCGAGCGACTGTCTTGATGATGCAGAGGTTGTTGATTCTGCCCTTTACAAGTCATCGATAGTTTACTCCTCCCTGCTCGCCCCGAGTCTTCAGTCAGCCCTTGTTCCACAGATGTGGGAATCAAGAGGCATCGATCAGAAGATCGGGATCCTAATCGGTTCAAATCAAATCAAACTTTATTAGTCACATGCGCCGAACACAACACGTGTAGACCTTACAGTGAAATGCTTACTTACGAGCCCTTAACCAATAACGCAGTTAAGAAAAATACCTACAAAAAATAAGATATAAATGTAACAAATAATTAAAGAGCAGTAAAATAACAATAGTGAGGCTATATACAGGAGGGTACCGGTACAGAGTCAAAGAGTCAAAGTCAAAGAGTCAATCACCACCTTCCAGAGACACCTGAAACCCCACCTCTTTAAGGAATACCTAGGATAGGATAAAGTAATCCTTCTCACCCCCCCCCCCCTTAAAAGATTTAGATGCACTATTGTAAAGTGGCTGTTCCACTGGATGTCATAAGGTGAATGCACCAATTTGTAAGTCGCTCTGGATAAGAGCGTCTGCTAAATGACTTAAATGTAATGTAAATGTAAAGTGCGGGGGCACCGGTACCACTTTCCGTGTGGTAGCAGAGAGAACAGTCTATGACTAGGGTGGCTGGAGTCTTTGACCATTTTTAGGGTCTTCCTCTGACACAGCCTGGTATAGAGGTCCTGGACGGCAGGAAGCTTGGCCCCAGTGATGTACTGGGCTGTACGCACTACCCTCTGTAGTGCCTTGCAGTCGGATGCTGAGCAGTTGCCATACCAGGCAGTGATGCAATGTGTCAGGATGCTCTCGATGGTACAGCTGTAGAACCTTTTGAGGATCTGAGGACCCATGCCAAATCTTTTCAGTCTCCTGAGGGGGAATAGGTTTTGTCGTGCCCTTTTCACGACTGTCTTGGTGTGCTTGGACAATGTTAGTTTGTTGGTGATGTGGACGCCAAGGAACTTGATGCTCTCAACCTACTCCACTACAGCTCAGTCGATGACAATGGGGGCGTGCTCAGTCCTCCTTTTCCTGTAGTCCACAATCATCTCCTTTGTCTTGATCACGTTGGGGGAGAGGTTGTTGTCCTTGCACGAGTGAACAGGGAGTACAGGAGGGGACTGAGCATGAACCCCTGAGGGGCCCCCGTGTTGAGGATCAGCATGGCGCACGTGTTGTTACCTACCCTTACCACCTAGGGGCGGCCTGTCAGGAAGTCTAGGATTCAGTTGCACACCATAGTGCCCTCAAAGCTTAGTGATGAGTTTTGAGGGCACTATGGTGTTGAACGCTGAGCTGTAGTCAATGAATAGCATTCTCCATAGGTGTTCCTTTTGTCCAGGTGTGAAAGGGCAGTGTGGAGTGCAATAGAGATTGCCTCATCTGTGGATCTATTGGGGCGGGATGCAAATTGGAGTGGGTCTAAGGTTTCTGGGATAATTGTGTTGATGTGAGACATGACCAGCCTTTCAAAGCATTTCATGGCTACAGACGTGAGTGCTACAGGTCAGTAGTCATTTAGGCAGGTTACCTTAGTGTTCTTGGGCACAGGGACTATGGTGGTCTGCTTGAAATATGTTGATTTTACAGACTCAAGACAGGGACTGGCAAGTGAAGACACTTCAGCGCATGCTCGGAGTACACATCCTGGTCACACAGTCGTCCGGAACAGCTGATGCTCTCATGCATGTTTCATTGTTACTTGCCTCGAAGCGAGCAAAGAAGTTATTTAGCTCGTCTGGTAGGCTCGTGTCACTTGGCAGCTGACGGCTGTGCTTCCCTTTGTAGTGGTATGGTAGTACAGTGGGACTATTCACCCAGGCGCTATTAGCAATCTAGGGGATCATGTTGAAAATGTTGTTGTTGGTATCCCAACAACACGGTAGTGATTCTCACATGACTAAAATGTCATTTTGAGAACACAAGTACGATTCGGGAACCTGTGGGAACCTGTGTTGCTTTAGCCGACCCAGTCTGATTTCTAACTGACTCCTGCCTCTAAGCTCTAAGCATCATTGCCCTCTGGAAGAAGATAAAGGGATTTAAGAACACATGTTCACATACACTCAGAGATGTGGTTGTGTTCATTATATTTTGAGTCACAATCAAATATAATATAATGACGTTTCCGGATTAGGACACAGTTATATCAACCACTGAACCACATTAATCATCCGAACATTTGAGTTTAGCCTAACAAGAAAATTAGTCTTAGACATAGGCCTAATAGTTAAATAGCCTCTTAACTCACATAGTCCCCATACTAAATTCATATAGCCTACAGTAGCTTATATTAAGAGGATCAACATGATATTAGGCAATGACATGTAAATACTAATAGACAGCTTTGGGTACAGTATTGTTGAACTGTTTAATGAATAGTATAGCATATTGATATGTAATTAAAACTACACCAGAATTTCACAAAATTGACTTTTTTCAACAACAAATATGTGTCATATTTCACTTCTGTCAGTTTGAACGGCAAAAAAACACTGTTCTAAATTCAGAATGTGAAGTTTGCCTTAAAATGTTTATGGGTCGTTCTTGAATTACAGTGGAACTTGGACATAGCATTTTGGACAAAATGTACTTAATTTTTCTTTATTTTATATGGGTACATCTTCCCATTCTAAATCAACTAATATGGTAGCTTAATTTTCTTAAAAAGTGTGTACCTTTATGACAATGTTGTGACATCTGTAGGAGTAGTAACACCAATGAAGGTAACACCAATGAGACATTTGAGGTAAATTAAGATTGTCTGAAATGGAGGCCACAATGCTCAAATCTAAGTTCATCAATCCTGTACTAAAGTGATATGATTAATCATTTCTCTCACAATGATATTTCCCTTCATTTAAATGGACTAACCCCAAGTTGGGGTCGGGCAGGTAGCCTAGTGGTAAGAACGTTAGGCCAAACAACCGAAAGGTTGCTAGATTGAATCCCGAGCTGACGAGGTAAAAAATCTGTCGTTCTGCCCCCGAACAAGGCAGTTAACCCACTGTTCCTAGGCCCGTCGTTTGTTCTTAACTGCCTAGTTAAATTAAAAAGTGACACTTTGGATTTTGACACCGAATGAATTGACGGAATCCTCAAATGTATGACATATTTAAAGGGTGTGATTAGCTAATAATTTCCTTTAATATAGACCACTCCCTGAAAAAGAGTTTGCCCCTGGAGAGAATGCTCAAGGCTCTTGTAGATCTTTGTAATGAGTTATTTTCAAGGTGGTAACCCCAGTGACATAAAACAGAGGCTCACACATTATACCGGTAAAAGAATAGGTATTTTAATAGCCTTCTTTGTTTTGATTCATCTATACAATATATGACATACTTTTGTTCACTTTCTAGCATTCAAATTCCAAAAAATATGTCACTAGAACTCCACTACTGTGACAAGCCTGCTCATAAGTGCTTTAAACAACGCATCAACATAGAGGGTTGCAGTATGAAGGATTTTAGTTATGTTTTATCATTTATAAACAGTTCAATATAAACCAAAACGTGTATTATTTGTGTTTATTTGTTATTTTCAAGTGTGTTTCATGGTTGCAAAGGCAAGGGACTCAAATGCCAAATCAATTTAAAAAAACGACCCTTATTCTACACAGTGTGTGAGCGACAGGACCTATTTTATCGTAACCTTTCCCTAGAGACAACTTTACCGTTTGGAGCAATTGTGCATGCCCATTGGATCTAATACTTCATAGGCCTATATACAGTATATGCAATTCAAATATGTGGACTTGGCCTAGGCCTACTTTAGATATGGAATATAATAGTTTCGAAAAGGTAGGCTACTTTCGTGTCTGGTGTCAAACTACATTTTCAAAAGGAGGCATATCGTCAACTTACGTAAAGACAAAGAATAAAGTGGTGGACCCGACGAGGAGGACTGCAGCGGTGGACACTGGAATAAACGCGCTGGCTTTAATTCTTTCACTGCCGCTGGTGGGCATTCTGTACTTTCCACAAACATCAGCAGTTTATTCCAGCGAAACGATTACACCGAGATACAATACATGATCCATGATACGACGTATTCCCACTATGTTCTGTCCTGGGTCTCCATGGATCAAATGCAACAATTCCATGGTCAAAAAGTCCAACGAGCTGTGCCCGTCTTGGAAATCCCACCGTACAGACTGGGCCCGACCAACCACCAACTCAGCGAAGCGGCTCTTGATTTGATAGGTGGGGCTATCGCCGGGGAAAGGTAGCTTTGGGACACAACATCGGGAGTCTGTCTATTGGTTGGACTCCGTTTAAAGGAGGACTTACGTGAACTACACTATAGCAGAATAGACTCAAATGTGGTGTATGTTTTCAGTGCTAAATATTATTTTTACAATAAAAAAACGTATTTCATGTCATAGTCATACTCTTGATAACAAATGTTATTTGCTTCAACATGGAAATGGATCTGTCATTAGAAATGGACAATAATGTTGCTCTATAGTGACAGATAAAAGTATATAATGTATAAATGTTGAATATTCTAACGACATAAACATAGGCTATTCAAACACTGCTCCTTTACAGTGATCCAAGTTCAGTTTGGTTTTTCGCTTCTGTATTGGGATACTACAAGTCTCTGGCAGGGGCGAACTGGCCATCTGGCATTTTGGGCAAATGCCAGAGGGGCTGGTCCATCTTTAGCCCAGTGGGCCTGTCTAACTTGTTTATTTTTTAATTATCTGGCTGTTGATGGGGGCCTCAACAATTAAAAATGGTCTGGTGTGTTTGAAATGCCAGGGCCGGTTTCTGGTCCCAATCTCTGGTGCTGACCAAGAACTGAAGACTAGATATGTATAGCAAATGTGAGGTTAAGTCTCTAAGGATTTGTTGAGGGGTTGGGCCTGGCTGTAGCATGATATTAACATCCCTTATAAATGTTGAACCAGATAAGGCTCAGACATAGATAGATGAGCCAGGCGTGATGGATGCAACGGAGTGGATCGAAGCCTTCATCCGAGGGCTGATGTGTCTGCTCGGGATCCTGGGGAACAACTGGCTTTGTCTCCGTTCTCTCCCCGGACCCAAGTCCAGTCTCCGCACCAATGAGGTCCTCTTCATCAACCTGGCCGTCTCCAACCTCATCACCAACTACCTGGTGGACCTGCCCGATACCATGGCTGACTTTGTTGGCTACTGGTTCCTGGGGGAAGCCTACTGCTGTGTGGTCCAGTTCTGCTCTGAACTGTCAGAGACCAGCAGTGTCTTCTCCACCTTGTTTATTAGTGTGTTCTGGCACCAGAAGCTGGTGGGCTCTCTGAAACGCGGAGGAGCTCCGATCCAGCTGGATAGCCTCCGTCTCGTAGCCTGTCTCCTGGCTGGCAGCTGGACAGTGGCTGTGGTATTCAGTGTTCCACAATTATTCTTTGTCCGGTTGGAGAGTGGTAATGAGAGCCACGATGACTGTGTAGAACTATTTCCCTCCCAAACTGCAAGGCAGACCTATGAGCCGTTGTATCTGACCTTCGCTAACGCCCTCCCCATCACTGGTATAGCGTTTGCTAGCATCCAGATTGTGATCACTCTGCTAAGGCACCAGGCACATATCCAGGGCCTGACTTCGGACCATCACAAGGGGACAGCTAATTCTTTACCTAACAATGGACCTTCAGTTGTACACAGCTCGATCAGTTCCCCCCTCTCCCAGGTCGAGATCGGGGACAGCATAGTCAGAGCTCCACCCGATCTGAAGAGGTCCTCTCAGCCTCCAGCTAAGCCCAGCCCAGGCTCAGGTACTCAGGTGAGGGCAGCCAAGAGCGTGGTGGCTGTGGCCACTGTGTTTGTGGTGTGCTGGGTGACCCACCTGCTGCTGATGATGGCCAGCAACATCCACACGTCCTCCTTGGTGTTGGAGCTGGCCAGCTACATCGGATCCTCTTACACCTGCATCATCCCCTACATCTTCCTCTATGGAGTAAAAAAACTGTCTTTCTCCTGCAGAGGGTAGCTAGATATAGTCATACAGTCATTTTCTATTTAGTGGTATCAAGTGCTTTGTATAATTGTTGCTCTTTTAAAAATTGTATTTAACTAGGCAAGTCAGTTAAGAACAAATTCTTATTTTCAATGACAGCCTAGGAACAGTGGGTTAACTGCCTTGTTCAGGGGCAGAATGACATATATTTAACCTTGTCAGCTCAGGGAGTTGATCTTGCAACCTTTCGGTTACTAGTCCAACACTCTAACCACTAGGCTACCTGCCGCCCCAGATGTCTTTAGGACATCTGTGTTGCCTGAAAATAAATGAAATTAGATTGGCATATCGCCATGATTTCATTAGTGTAGTTATACTAGTGTAGACACAAATTCAGTATATACACCATCACGTCTGGGTGAATATCAGTGAACTCCAACGACTCTCTGACAGATCGAGCTAGTGATGGTGACTGACAATTAGAAGTGTGTTTATGATGGAAATGTTGTCAACCCTGTAGAATGTTAAGTTACATAAAATACACTATAGATATATACTCACACATTACTTTGATGTTAATGATTTGCTATAATATCTTACATAAAGTTTGTGTTAACAAGCATTTCAACTTCGAGTTTGATTTAAGTGCTTCATGAACTTGGGAAATCAATGATGCATCACTGGATTCAAGTCTACTTTAATTGTTTTGTTTCCAGCACATTAAAATCAAAGGCCCGTGCCTGAGTAATTGGAGAAAAGCATCTCAGCAATTATTGCTAAGTTGCAGAGACAACAACCAGCCCTGGGGCACAATTATCCTCTATTAAGGGGAATTATGCCAACAAAAACAACAGGCACACAACAAAGTATGAACAACCCTCTACAATGGGGTGTCTGTTAATTGTCAACAGTACTATGAGGCTGTGTGCTGTCGGGTCTTCTGAAATTATTCAGACCCCTTTGACTTTTTCCACATTGTTACGTTACAGCCTTATTCTAAAATTGATCAAACCCCCCCCCCCCCCCACCCCCGCCCCATGTACAAACAATACCCCATAATGACAAAGCAGAATACTTACGTAAATATCACATTTACATAGGTATTCAGACCATTTACTCAGTGCTTTGTTGAATAACATTTGGCAGCGATTACAGCCTTGAGTCTTCTTGGGTATGACGGTACAAGCTTGGTAAACCTGTATTTGGGGAGTTTCTCCCATTCTTCTCTGCAATTCCTCTCAAGCTCTGTCAGGTTGGATGGGGAGAGTGTCGCTGCACAGCTATTTTCAGTTCTCTCCAGAGATGTTCGATCTGGTTCAAGTCCGGGCTCTGGCTGGGCTACTCAAGGACATTCAGAGACTTGTCTTGAAGCCTCTCCTGTGTTGTCTTGGTTGTGTGCTTAGGGTCGTTGTCCTGTTGGAAGGTAAACCATCTGAGGTCCTGAGCACTCTGGAGCAGGTTTTCATTAAGGATCTCTCTGTACTTTGCTCCGCTCATCTTTGCCTCGATCCCCACAGCATGATGCTGCCACCAGCATGCTTCGCCGTAGGGATGGTGCTAAGTTTCCTACAGACGTTATTAAAAAAAAAAAAAAAAAAAATATTTCACCTTTATTTAACCAGGTAGGCTAGTTGAGAACAAGTTCTCATTTGCAACTGCGACCTGGCCAAGATAAAGCATAGCAGTGTGAACAGACAACACAGAGTTACACATGGAGTAAACAATTAACAAGTCAATAACACAGTCGAAAAAAGGGGAGTCTATATACAATGTGTGCAAAAGGCATGAGGAGGTAGGCGAATAATTACAATATTGCAGATTAACACTGGAGTGATAAATGATCAGATGATCATGTACAGGTAGAGATATTGGTATGCAAAAGAGCAGAAAAGTAAATAAATAAAAACTGTGGGGATGAGGTAGGTGAAAATGGGTGGGCTATTTACCAATAGATTATGTACAGCTGCAGCGATCGGTTAGCTGCTCAGATAGCTGATGTTTGAAGTTGGTGAGGGAGATAAAAGTCTCCAACTTCAGCGATTTTTGCAATTCGTTCCAGTCACAGGCAGCAGAGTACTGGAACGAAAGGCGGCCAAATGAGGTGTTGGCTTTAGGGATGATCAGTGAGATACACCTGCTGGAGTGCGTGCTACGGATGGGTGTTGCCATCGTGACCAGTGAACTGAGATAAGACGGAGCTTTACCTAGCATGGCCTTGTAGATGACCTGGAGCCAGTGGGTCTGGCGACGAATATGTAGCGAGGGCCAGCCGACTAGAGCATACAAGTCGCAGTGGTGGGTAGTATAAGGTGCTTTAGTGACAAAACGGATGGCACGGTGATAAACTGCATCCAGTTTGCTGAGTAGAGTGTTGGAAGCAATTTTGTAGATGACATCGCCAAAGTCGAGGATCGGTAGGATAGTCAGTTTTACTAGGGTAAGCTTGGCAGCGTGAGTGAAGGAGGCTTTGTTGCGGAATAGAAAGCCGACTCTTGATTTGATTTTCGATTGGAGATGTTTGATATGGGTCTGGAAGGAGAGTTTGCAGTCTAGCCAGACACCTAGGTACTTATAGGTGTCCACATATTCAAGGTCGGAACCATCCAGTGTGGTGATGCTAGTCGGGCATGCGGGTGCAGGCAGCGATCGGTTGAAAAGCATGCATTTGGTTTTACTAGCGTTTAAGAGCAGTTGGAGGCCACGGAAGGAGTGTTGTATGGCATTGAAGCTCGTTTGGAGGTTAGATAGCACAGTGTCCAATGACGGGCCGAAAGTATATAGAATGGTGTCGTCTGCGTAGAGGTGGATCAGGGAATCAATCGCCCGCAGCAAGAGCAACATCATTGATATATACAGAGAAAAGAGTCGGCCCGAGAATTGAACCCTGTGGCACCCCCATAGAGACTGCCAGAGGACCGGAGAGCATGCCCTCCGATTTCACACACTGAACTCTGTCTGCAAAGTAATTGGTGAACCAGGCAAGGCAGTCATCCGAAAAACCGAGGCTACTGAGTCTGCCGATAATAATATGGTGATTGACAGAGTCGAAAGCCTTGGCAAGGTCGATGAAGACGGCTGCACAGTACTGTCTTTTATCGATGGCGGTTATGATGTCGTTTAGTACCTTGAGTGTGGCTGAGGTGCACCCGTGACCGGCTCGGAAACCAGATTGCATAGCGGAGAAGGTACGGTGGGATTCGAGATGGTCAGTGACCTGTTTGTTGACTTGGCTTTCGAAGACCTTAGATAGGCAGGGCAGAATGGATATAGGTCTGTAACAGTTTGGGTCCAGGGTGTCTCCCCCTTTGAAGAGGGGATGACTGCGGCAGCTTTCAATCCTTGGGGATCTCAGACGATATGAAAGAGAGGTTGAACAGGCTGGTAATACGGGTTGCGACAATGGCGGCGGATAGTTTCAGAAATAGAGGGTCCAGATTGTCAAGCCCAGCTGATTTATACGGGTCCAGGTTTTGCAGCTCTTTCAGAACATCTGCTATCTGGATTTTGGGTAAAGGAGAACCTGGAGAGGCTTGGGCGAGGAGCTGCGGGGGGGTGGAGCTGTTGGCCGAGGTAGGAGTAGCCAGGCGGAAGGCATGGCCAGCCGTTGAGAAATGCTTGTTGAAGTTTTCGATAATCATGGATTTGTCGGTGGTGACCGTGTTCCCTAGCCTCAGTGCAGTGGGCAGCTGGGAGGAGGTGCTCTTGTTCTCCATGGACTTCAGTGTCCCAGAAATTTTTATAGTTGGAGCTACAGGATGCAAACTTCTGCCTGAAGAAGCTGGCCTTAGCTTTCCTGACTGACTGCGTGTATTGGTTCCTGACTTCCCTGAACAGTTGCATATCGCGGGGACTGTTCGATGCTATTGCAGTCCGCCACAGGATGTTTTTGTGCTGGTCGAGGGCAGTCAGGTCTGGAGTGAAGCAAGGGCTGTATCTGTTCTTAGTTCTGCATTTTTTGAACGGAGCATGCTTATCTAAAATGGTGAGGAAGTTACTCTTAAAGAATGACCAGGCATCCTCAACTGACGGGATGAGGTCAATGTCCTTCCAGGATACCCGGGCCAGGTCGATTAGAAAGGCCTGCTCACAGAAGTGTTTTAGGGAGCGTTTGACAGTGATGAGGGGTGGTCGTTTGACTTCGGGCACCGTAGCGGATACAGGCAATGAGGCAGTGGTCGCTGAGATCCTGGTTGAAGACAGCGGAGGTGTATTTGGAGGGCCAGTTGGTCAGGATGACGTCTATGAGGGTGCCCTTGCTTACAGAGTTAGGGTTGTACCTGGTGGGTTCCTTGATGATTTGTGTGAGATTGAGGGCATCTAGCTTAGATTGTAGGACTGCCGGGGTGTTAAGCATATCCCAGTTTAGGTCACCTAACAGAGCAAACTCTGAAGCTAGATGGGGGCAATCAATTCACAAATGGTGTCCAGGGCACAGCTGGGAGCTGAGGGGGGTCGGTAGCAGGCGGCAACAGTGAGAGACTTATTTCTGGAGAGAGTAATTTTCAGAATTAGTAGTTCGAATTGTTTGGGTATGGACCTGGAAAGTATGACATTACTTTGCAGGCTATCTCTGCAGTAGACTGCAACTCCTCCCCCTTTGGCAGTTCTATCTTGACGGAAGATGTTATAGTTGGGTATGGAAATCTCTGAATTTTTGGTGGCCTTCCTGAGCCAGGATTCAGACACGGCAAGGACATCAGGGTTAGCAGAGTGTGCTAAAGCAGTGAGTAAAACAAACTTAGGGAGGAGGCTTCTGATGTTGACATGCATGAAACCAAGGCTTTTTCGATCACAGAAGTCAACAAATGAGGGTGCCTGGGGACATGCAGGGCCTGGGTTTACCTCCACATCATTATGCTTGGTATTCAGGCCAAAGAGCTCAATCTTGGTTTCAGCAGACCAGAGAATCTTGTTTTTCATGGTCTGAGAGTCTTTATGTGCCTTTTGGAAAACTCCAAGCAGGCTGTTATGTGCCTTTTACTGAGGAGTGTCTTCCGTCTGGCCACTCTACCATTAAGGCCTGATTGGTGGAGTGCTGCAGGGATGGTTGGGAGAACCTTCCAAAAGGACCTCCCATCTCCACAGAGGTACTCTGGCACTCTTTCAGAGTAACCATCAGGATCTTGGTCACCTCCCTGACCAAGGCCCTTCTCCCCCGATTGCTCAGTTTGGCCAGGCATCCAGCTCGAGGAAGAGTCTTGGTAGTTCCAAACTTCTTCCATTTAAGAATGATGGAGCCCACTGTGTTTTTGGGGACCTTCAATGCTGCAGACATTTTTTGGTACCCTTCCCCAGATCTGTGCCTCGACCCAATCCTGTCTCGGAGCTCTACGGACAATTCCTTCAAATTGGTTTTTGCTCTGACACGGGACCTTATATAGACAGGTGTGTGCCTTTACATATTAATGTCCAATCAATTGCGTTTACCACAGGGGGACTCCAATAAAGTTGTAGAAACAGCTCAATGATGATCAATGGAAACAGGATGCACCAAGCTTAATTTCGGGTCTCATAGCAAAGGGTCTGAATGCTTAAGTAAATAAGATATGTTTTTTTATTTTTATAACTTGTCATTATAGGGTATTGTGTGTAGATTTCTGATGATTCTTATTTATTTAATCCATTTTAGAATAAGGCTGTAACATAAAATGTGGAAGGTCAAGGGGTTTGAATACTTTCCGAAGGCACTGTATACAACTCAGTGGTCAATTAAGTACACCACTCCCTTAACCAAAACGGTTCACTCCTACCGACAGTGAGTCAAAGCAGGCAGACAGGCATCCAGTTACTGTTCGAATTAACATTAGAATGGGCAAAACGAGTGACCCAATCAACTTTTAGAATGGTATGATTGGTGCCAGGCGCACTGGTCCAGTATTTCAGGAACGGCTGTCCTCCTGGGCTTTTAAACAAAAAACATCCAGTCAGCGGCAGTCCTGTGGGCGAAAACAGCTCGTTGATAAGAGAGGTCGAACAAGAATGGCAAGAATCGTGCAAGCTAACAGGCAGGCCACAAACAGGCAAATAACAGTACAAGTGGTGCGCAGAACGGACAACTCGTTGGTCCTTGTCACGAATGGCTATTGCAGCAGACAACCACACCGGGTTCCACTCCTATCAACTAAGAACAACAAGCGGCTCCATTGGGCACACGATCACTAACACTGGACAAAACATGACCTGGTTTGACAATTCCCGGTTCCTGTTGCATCATGCTGATGGCAGTCAGGATTTGGCGTAAGCAGCACCATTCCAAGGCCCCATCCGGCCTGCTATCAACACTACAGGCTAGGGCCGGTATTGTAATGTTTCTGGCAGACGTTAGGTCCCTTGATACCAATTGAGCGACATGTCCATGCCCTGAATAATTCAGGCTGTTGTGGAGGCGTCTCACCCAGTACTAGATGGATGAACTAGATAAACTGTCCAGTGTATCACAACAGGACCCATACATGGATATGTGTGAACATTCACTTGTGCAAAGAGTTCAAATCAAAGTGTTTATTTTTTTATATACTGAACAGGTTGCAAATTTTATTATACATTTTTTTCCAATACAATCTTAAACAAAAAAAACAATGACAAATTGAAATGATTCTATGCATGTAAAATTGTCTTATTTGATAAAATTGCTCACTGCAGGCCTGAGTTCTCAGAGTAAAACTGTTTGAACAGCGCCCTTATACAAGGCATGGATCGAGGATTTCAGTCTCATCCCTGAAATCTCAGTTGAGTACAACACTCATACAGTCAAATAAATGCCATTTAACTAGTCAGCCAAAAGCAGACACACTGATTAAGGTGTTAAGTCATTCAGAAAAATAAGAAATACTAACAAAACATGTAAAAGTAAGGTCAAGTTATTACAAACCTTTGGCAGAGAAGGCATTCTTAGCATAATGTAAGGAGTACCAATATTTTACTCTGTATTACGGAGAGGTTGAGTGGTACAGACAAAGCCAAATACTGTCAGTTTAACAGTCTTCTTGACATCTAAACAGGGGGGTTAATCTGGGTTTAAATGAGTGGAGTGATTAAGACAGCGTCCTCAGCTCGCATCAGAGGCTAATGTCCATGGAACAAATACTTAGGCCTGAATCATGGCAGGCATGTAGAAGGAAAGACACGCATGAATGATATCAGCACGATATCCAGCCATCATGTAAGTGCATTTCTCCTCTACATACGTACATTCTATATATTTTACCCACATAAGTACAGTAACTCCATATGTAAATGACAATCCCATCCCTGTAAAGTATTGTCCCCTAATTATGTGTGTGACAACAGTTCATGTTTGCCTAACATTCATTTGTGAAACTAATGCAATTCCCTCAGACAGACACCAATAAGTTGTCTTCACTTCTAGGCTTATGTCACAAAACAAATGCATACTGTACTTATAAAATAAGTTAAAAATAGGATGTAAAAAGTCTGAAGACAGGGGTGTAGTGAGCTGGTCAATAAACCCTTCATGAGAAATGTGGGGGTGTAGTCCTTTGCGACGCAACTGCAGTCTGAGAGACCGAACTGTATTCTCAATATCACTCCACTATCAAAAACCAGCCAGAACAAGAGATATACAGAAGAGTCATGTTATTCAGAACTGTAAACCGGTTTCATTCTGTCTCTTTACTTGCTGATCTTCCTGTGACCCCTGGGAACCTCCTCAGTGAACTTTCTCCAGCTTGGCCTGCAGGGCCTTGAAGTTGCCGATGGTGAGCCGCAGGGTAGAGTTAGGACTCAAGGACTGCAGCTCCACCAGGTAACCACAGATGTTATCCAGACACACATTAGTGAACCGCCGTCTGACAAGATGGGGAAGGAGGAATAGGAGTTAGATGGAGTGTATTAGATAAATTAGAGATACATTTTAAACATGTTTACAAACAATAATTGGCATGACTACGTACGTATACGGGTTGATATGTTTTCAAATGAGAAGCACGGCCTAATGAAGAGAGCAGCGACGGTTAGCACACGTGGTGATTGGTTAGTTACCGGTCATATGTTGGTACTCTGCTGGGGTCCTCTACGTATCCTGACAGCAGCACATGTATACACTCTACCAGGTGGAGAGGTTTCTTCAGACGCTGCCAACACGGATCCTGGGTGACACAGCCACAGTTCGAGACATTCAGTCTTTTAAGGTCGACAGAACCTTATTAATGAATCAAATAAGGCTCAAGTTGAACAGGTGTAAAATATGATTTTATAATAACCCTTTATTATGAAGAGTATTTTTATCTATTTGTATCCCAAAACTGCCAGCAATAATTGCCCCTCTAGGAGGAATAATGGTCATTGAATTTAATTGAGAGACATACCCGTGTCTTGAAGAGTTGGTCGTAGACCTCCAGCAGACGGGGGAGCTGTACTCCTATCTCCTGCATGGTGAAGGTGACAAAGCCCACGTCCCAATTCAGATGACACACCTCCTGCTCCAAAAACTTCACCAGGAATTCTGGAGACAAGACAGTGGAAAAGTACTGTACATTAAACAATTTGCCCATCTCTGTAGTTCAATGGTAGGAGACAACCTAGGACAGGTGTTGGTGGATAATGAAGCAATTACAGATGAAACGTCCAGACCCTATAGACATAACACCTTAGAGATATACATGTTGACATAATGAACTGCTAATGTAATTACACTCAGTTTGGATGTCTTACATAGAGGACAATCAGAGAATTGGCTGAATAAATTAAAGTAGGCATGTGGTTTTACCTAGTGGAAAGTATCTGGGTGTTCCTGCGTAGATTTTCCCCAGAGACACCAGTTTGAGACTCAGAGCTCTCATCCTGTCAGCTGGACTCATGGCCACACTGTCACCCAGCTCTGGAATAAAGGACAAATAACATAATTCAAGATTTAGGTTGTTTATCTACTTACCCAGAGCCAGATGAACTCATGGATACCATTTGTACGTCCGAGTGCAGTTTGGAGATGATTGAAGCTAGCATATTGTAAGCGTGGCGCAATTCCGTGAAGTCTCCCGGTACAGTATCCAGCTCCTCTCAAAAGCAGGGGAATAGACCTAACTACTCCAAAACTGTGTGGTAGGCCATTTATAGTCTTACAAAGCTATACATCGTTATCAATATTTTACCAATATGTTCATTTCTCTGATAATCATAAAAACTAGATTCTATCCACTTCCTTTTGTCGCATAGAGATGTATGGAGATCTGTCCCATTATGGCCTCTTGAGCACACGGGCAGCACAATTGAGAGATCATTTGCAATCTCCATACATCTCTATGCGACAAAAGGGAAATAATAAGGAAGTGGATAGAATTGAGTTTTTATGATTATCAGAGAAATTAACATTGGTAAAATATTGAGAACTATGTGTAGCTTTGTAAAACTACCCGTATCCAACCACCCAGTTTCGGAGTAGTTAGGTCTATTCCTTAACTACTCAAGAGAAACACGTTGGATAGCGTCACTTGTCTGTACACACCTTTCTCCATGATCTCCTGCCACAGAGAGTGCACCAGGATGGGGTCAGAGTGACCAGCACAGTGGATGATGGCCAGTTTGCATTCAGATAACCGGAAGTGATCTGCAAACTCCCCATACAGCTAGACAGGAGGACAAAGGACAGGGGTATTAAAACATTTACTGTATGGGAGGAAAATGTATTACCAAACAAAACTATTAGAGTGAGGGGCAATGTTAGATATCCATGCACCGTTACCTTGGTGATGTCCATAAGCTCGGAATCCAGTTGTGACATGGCTCCCTGTACAGAGGGATGCTGGGAGTAACGTCTGCTCAGAGTCTCCTGGATCTGGACCTGAATACGCACCACCTGGGAGGCAGGACCAACAATATAAGCTTAAGTTGACATAGCCCAAATCTAAACCTTATCAAAAAGGGGCCAAAACCCCTCGCTGAATTTTTAGGTTATTTCCCCTCCCCCGTACCTCCATCTTCTCCTCCAGCTCATGCAGGAACTCCCCTTCAGCTCCTTGAGCAGAGATGCAGGAAGAGCTCTTGGCTGACAGGATGGCCCTGGAGATGTACTCCAGCCTCTGCTTCAGGGAGATCTCAGTACTGCACACAGACAGACACACATATAATATGTTCGCACTCCTTTTTAACGTCGCTCAGAATCTACATGAATGAGGCCATTTTCATGTCAGTGGTAGCACCGAGCTCTATCACTGTGGAAATGGCCCATCAAGACTCAGGGGGGGGCTGTTAGATCGTACCTGTGCATGTCAGCGAGCCTGGCCAGGACATGAGCTGCCTTGCCAAAGCTACGGCTCTTCTCATAGTACCGCCACAGCAGGTCCATGTTCCGCACCTTACTCTGGTCCTGCTTGATCATGTGCATCAGGTGTTCCTCCAGGTATGGAGAGTTCACCTGGATAGAGGACAGAGAGAGAGACAGAGACGATAATAAACCACAATGAAAGATCAGTTTAATTCAATATACTCATCCACTATAAAGAACAGAACCAGGCATCTCAGGCCGTGACTGTGGGACAATGCCAGAAGGTTCTTACCTCCAGAAGCTTGTCGGTGAGGTCAGCTTGTATCAGCCAGTTGTAGAGGGCTATGTGGAAGAGTTCATCCTGTGACCTCTGGGCCAGACCAATGACCTGCTCAAACTGCCGGGGAGAACGAGAAGATCACGAGGCAGTTCATCCATAGCATGAATGAATTAAAGGCCAAATCTTTGGACCTAAACATTTCCAGCCTTATACTAAACAATATTGAAATTATTATTTTCAGAAACAAATTCCTATTATTGTTATTGGGGGTAACAGTCTCCTCCACGCAGCACTTACGTGGGCGGTGGCATCCTCATTACTCAGCATGTTGGGGTCAGAGGTCATAACAGGGGGTCCTGGCTGCTTAGGGACACTGGGAGACTGAGGAGCCGCTTTACTCTGGTTCACCAGCTCCTGCATGGTGTCTGTGATGCACTTATAACATGACAACCTACAGGAGGAGACGAGGGGGTGGTCAGTCTGTCAGCACAAGGGAGAAAATAATTGGGCCAGGACGTCCCTTAGCAGATATCTATTACCACAGTCTCATGATCAACGTGTACAGGTGGTTAAGTTACCTCTCCTGGAAGGCCAGTGCTCCAGCCTGGTCCTCCTCTGGTTCTCCGTTCTTATAGAAGTGAGGTCCCAGCCTCTGAGGATCCTTCTTATCCGCTGCAGTCAGGCACAGCTCAAGCACCCCCTCATAAAAACGCACTGAGAGAGAGAGAAACACACTTAGTGTCCCATCCACACTAAGCATGAAGAGTCAAGGACATTTCAAATAGCATTAGTGTGATGGCCAAGGTGTGTGTGGAGCCTTACCCTGTCTGTACTGGGAGCAGATCAGTGGCAGGTCTGTGTGTTGGCTGATCAGCTGGTAGAGTTGTAGTGACTCTCTAAGTGTTCTCTCCTTATCGATCTTAGTCTGGATCTGTCTGGAGCCCTGCAGCAACTCATTCGCCTGGGAGGGACAGAGGGAGGGGGGATGTAGTTCTGAGATACATTTATAAAGGGAAAAAGAGGACTGAGGAGGCAACCGTGGATGCTATCAAACTTTGCCCAGGGACTGCAGATGGGAATTAACCTTGTAGTCAAAATCAGGTGGGCATCTTCCCTGTCATATAGACAAATAAAAACACAGCGCGTGTGTTTCTAGACTACCTTTGAGCAGACGCTGTCGTCGCTGCTGTACAGCAAAGGACAGATGTCTCTAAGGTGGTTGCTGATGGCATCGACAGAGGCGGAGTCTTTGATGTAGACGTTGATGAGGGCTGTGATCAGAGCTCCGGTCAGCTCTCGACCCCGGATCACCACGTCCTTAAAACTCGCCCCCTTCATCTGGTCCTGGAACTCCTATTAAAAGTCACACACGGGTTACAAAAAGGAGACATCTTTACAAAAGACTTCAGAAATACACCTTCCTCCATATTGATTTGGACAGTGAAGCTAAAATGTAGAAATTTGTCTCTATACTCCAGCATTTTGGATTTGAGATCAAATGTTTCATTTGCTGTGAATACAAAATGACACCTTTTATTTGAGGGAATGTTCATACATAGCAACAGCTCTGGTGAACATTCCAGCAGTCAGCATGCAAATTGCCCACTCCCTCAAAACATCTGTGGCATTGTGTTGTGTGACATAACTGCACATTTTTGTGGCCTTTTATTGTCCCCAGCACAAGGTGCACTTGTGTAATGATCATACGGTTTAATCGGCTTCTTGATATGCCACACCTGTCAGGTGGATGGATTATCTTGGCAAAGGAGAAATGCTCACACTAACAGGGATGTAAACAAACATGTACACAACATTTGAGAGAAATAAGCTTTTTGTTCATATGGAACATTTCTGGGAACTTATATTTCAGCTCATGAAACATGTGATCAACACTTTGCATGTTGCATTTATATTTTTGTTCAGTATAGTTAAGTGTAGTATTTGGTCCCATATTCCCATCATTCCTTAACTGCATCAAGCTTGTGACTCCACAAACGTCTTGGATGCGTTTGCAGTTCGTTTTGGTTGCATTTCGGATTATGTTGTGCCCAATACAAATTAACGGTAAATAATGTATTGTCATTTTGGAGTCACTTTTATCGTAAATAATAATAGATGTTCCTGAACACGTCTACATTAAATGTGGATGCTGCCATGGTTACGGGTAATCATGACTAATGAGGAGTGAGAAAGTTAGAGGAAAAAAGACCATACCCCACCAAAACGCTAACCTCTCGCCATTACCAATAATAGGGGAGGTTACCAATTTTGGGGGGAGACTAGATACCTAAAGTGCTTACATTTGTAAAAGGTTAAACAGATATCTATTAAAATACCCTCTAATGAACGGTGGTGACATGTACTGTCACCTCATTTGAAACATTTGATCTCAAATCCAAAAATGCTGGAGTATAGACACAAATCGACACATTTTAGCTTCACTGTTCAAATAAATACGGAGGGGAGTGTGTGTTGATGATTAACCAATTAGATGAATTAGTCTGACTGACAGCACAATGTAATCCTGCACATCCTGAATATCCAGCTCTGGTTTCCCAGACAGATTAAGCCTAGTCCTGGATTAAAAATCTATCCCAACGGAGAATGGACTAGGCTTAATCTGTGTCCGGGAAACCAGTCCCCAGTGAGGTTATTGGTGCTGGAAGCTTACCATGGGTAGTTCAGAGATGATGAGGCTAAACTGGTGGTCACACAGCAGCTTCCACAGTGCCAGGGTCTGACAGGAGCGATGCACCAGCTGCTGGATACCCTGCAGGGACATCTTCTCATAGGCCTGAGCCTCGGCTGTGGACGGGGAAGAGAGAGAAACCGTAGTCACAAAGTACAGAGACCACAAAATATAACTATAGTGTTTTCTCATTGGTGTTAGGATTCTACTCCAACAATGCGGTCATTCTAGTTGCTCCTGGATTTGGAATGGCAGTTTAACATCCACACATTACTTACTGTGGTACTTCCTCTGGAGTTCTTGCTGGACCTGCTGAGAACTGGCTCCTCCATCAGGCCGCATGAAGCCCAACAGACGCTGCTGCAGATTGGCTGGAGAGCTGAAACTGCAGATGCGTGGAGTTCAACATGCAAATGAAATACTATTTATTTCACTAGATGACCATAGAAGTGTGGATATATAGTACCTCCCATAAAGCAGCCAGCCCAGGTCTTGGCCATGGGGAGAGGCAGGGTCCAAGGCTCTGTCTTACCTGGCTGCCCCCAGAGACGAGGGGCTGAACTGGGAGTTCTTATCCAGGAAGTCCTTCAGTCCACGGAGCTCCAGAAGAACTGACTCCAGATCAGATGAGCTGGCTGTGCTCTCCAACTGGGGCAGAGAGAGAGAGAGATTGATTGATCATCCTCAAATGAACTTGCAAAGGAGGACTATATTATGCTGTTAATGCAATACTCACAATACTGACAGCCTGATTTCCTTTACTGATGGTCTTCTCAACAGCAAGACTCCCATCCCAGATATTACTGTTAATCAATAACGTTCACAAGTTAGTGAAGCCACTCAAGTCATGCTATAAGTGAAACATGAGTAATGTCTCTCAGTCCAGTACAAAGTAAATTAATTTTTACAAATTCATTTCCCCGAGAATGGAAGTGAGGCCTGAGTACAGTACGCTATCCAGGTGAAGGGACTGACCCCATTATGCGTGCGAAGTAGACACTGATGCCATTGTGTTTCCCTGAGAAGACCACCTCTGGCCCAGAAGACATGCCAGTGATGGGGGCGGAGGGCGTGGCTGGTATATAGGGCGTAGACACACTCTGGGGCATCATACCTGAGAGATTGTTGTCAGGGCACACACACACAAACATTAAACACTTGAATGTTGTTAATATTCAGTGGGTGAATGTGTTGAGTACTGTCGATGGGCAAGGCACTCTGCAAAAAAAAGAAAAAGGGCTGTGTACCTGGAACAGGCGTTGCTAAGAAACTAGGGTTAGGCATTGGACTGCTACCAACCGGCATAGGGGACCCTAAAACAACAGGCAGGCAGGGAGTAAGACAAGTAATGAGCAGTCTAATTGCAATGCACTGTGTAAAACTTATACAGGGGATTTTGACTAGGGCATTATTGCCATGCTCCAAAGAATGGGAATTTGGCTTTAAGCAGAAATCCCGCCTCAGATGCGCCTCACCTGGTACAGGAGAGCCGAACAGAGCGCCGACGTTGCTCGGAGCAGAATGAGCCGAGGGGAACCTCATCTGAGCCTCTCCTCCATACCTAAAGAAGGCTCTGGTGGCCCACTGAGACACCTCTCTGTCGCAGGCAGCATTGGAACAGGCTACTATCAGAGCAGTGGCACACGCCTGCTCCTCCTGAGGTGAAGAGGGTTAGATCAACACAGAAATAAAGAGTGTGTGTAGCAGTGTTTGCAGTAACAAGACAATGAGTAATGAGATTCATACCCTGTGCAGTTTGAAAAAGCGTTCGACTTCTTCACTCTCTCCACCAGTACCGCTCACCAGTAGGTGGCGCAGCTGGTCCACCGGCCGCAACTTGTGGAAGATGTGACTTCCCTGGAAAACCATGAATAACAACCCGTGTATAGATGTTTGTTCACAAAATGACAGACAGGACGGCACAGGTTTCATTGACCGTGTGAAGTTACAGTGCCATACTAAGCCGTAAAATCTTGACCGTACCTTGGCAGAGAGAAGGACAAATTTCTGTGGAGGGACATTGTGTTGCTGCACCACGACAGGAGAGTCAGTGAGGGGAACTTGATCCTTATTCAGGGGGGTAGAGATTTTAGGTGCCTTCTCCTCCTTGATGGCACAAAGCGCCCAGGAGTGGCCATCTACATTGGACATCATCTGCAATGATATACACAGACAATAGAACTATAATGCTCTGAAGCCAAACAAATGCTACATTTAAAAGGAAGCTAAATCATAGCATATGCATTGCAAAGTAAGCCGGGGTTTTGACTACACATAGTAGTGTGTCTAATTTCAACTCCAAAGCAGATGGGTTTTTACATCTCTAATTAACTATGACCCTCACTCCCTCAGCTCCCACCTGAGCCTCCATCAGGGGTTTCTTAAAGGGGAAGGAGTCGTGGTTGATGCACCACAGGATGTCACTGTCCTCAGTCTCAGACGCTGCCATCAGGAGAACTCCTGTAGGGATTAACACCAGAGACACATGAGTAAACCTTTAGGTTTATTACAGGATAGCGTATAGACTGCAGAGTGGGTTTTACCTTTGCTGTGCAGAGCCTTGTGGACCTTGGCAGGCTTCTGCAGGGTGGAGGACGCAGAGAAGCCTGGAGGCAGGCGGACATGGACCAGAGCAAGCAGGCAAGGGCGTATCCCTGGCTGCTTGGCATGTGGTGGGGCAAAGGGAGCGGTGCTGAAGTAGAGACGCACTCCTACAAGCAGAGATAGAGACCTACATAAGGTCTTTGTAGATACTTATTCCGCAATGAAAATAATGTCAGTACGGCCTCTATTTCCTCTCCCATGTCAGTTCGTCTCCTTACCTGCATGAGTGACAGCCAGCAGGTGGCAGTCGGACGACTCCGATCTGTCCATCACAGAGATCTGAATGATGGGTTTAAACACAGAGCGATCTATGGTCCTATAGGGAGCGATGTAAAAGAACAAAGAGATTCATTTTGATTTGTTCTTAAGCAGTGATGAGCGTTGACCATCTGAACCATTCACTAGCACTCTGGATTTAACCAGAGGTGAGGAGTAGCTGACAAACCTGGCAACGTTTCCTGCTGCAGCCACGATGGAACTCTGTGACATGGCCGCCACACGGCTCATACCCTGCCCATCTACACCCAGATCATACACCTGGAACAGACATCATCAGCTTTTAACTCAAGGTCCCAATTCAGCATTTCCCAAACTCGCAACCCCACGTGGAGTCGTCTGATATGAAAATGGGGTCGTGGGAGAATTTCCAAAATTCAGATTTTTTTTTGCGCATTCAAATGACCTATCGTCATTGTATCTCAAAATCACTGTAACGTGGTCAAACTTAAAAATCTAAATGAAAACTATTAAAATCTTAAACTCAACCAGAGTACGCTTAGATCGTGGGGAAATGCACTTGAATCGGAATTATTCAGGTACAACAGTCAAGTGCGGCCTTTCGAGCGGTCATGTGAACATATGCTGCAGACAAAGCATTGACGGGTCCATCACGGAGGAGTTTTGGTTCCTGACTCAGAAGGGAATAGCCTGCAGTCTCTCTCAGAGCGTTAAAACTCATGGTACCCTTTGCCAGCTCATATCTGTGTGAAGCTGGATTAATTGCTCTCGTCTGCATTAAAATCAAATATTGATCCAGGTTGGATGTGACAGCAGAGATGAGGTGTGCACTGTTGACCACGCCCCCTGACTTTCAGCAGCTCCAATGCGACATGAATCAAGCACACCGATCTCATCAGTGGTGATGATAGGATACATTATGTCAGTTCAATTGGCTGTTATAGGCCAAATTAAAAGTATGTGTTCGTGAGTTGACAAGACAATCAGAAATACTGTTACAATGTTTTGCAATTGACTGCAATAGTCCCAAATAAAAAAGTAAACACTGGCTGTTAATCACATCATTTTGAGAATTTTCAGATATCAAAATGGGGTCGTAGATTAAATAAATTTGGGAACCCCTGTTCTAAATAGTACAACCTTTTGAAATGTCTGACAAAGTTATACCCAAAACATCATCCTATTCAACAAATAAACATATTGATATTTACTACAGTGCTACCATTCAAATAGTTGGGTTGTGTACCTGTAGAACCCCCTTCTCTGAGCGGGTGAAGAGTGTGTTACGGGAGTTGTCAATGGCAATCTGCACTACCGGGTCTGTGGGGCACCAAGATTGAAAAATAGTCAAATTCAATTCAAGAACTAGAGCACAAGAAAGTTCCAATTCCACAAGGAGCCTCTGAACTATCCTTACCGTCCTCAGAGAAGGAGAACTGGAGCAGAGAGGGGACTAGGAAGGACAGGCTGCTTTTGGAGTGGTTAATCTTCTTACAGCGTTGGCTGAACCAGCCTGCCTCGGCCTGGTAGGCTACCTCATACAGGCAGCCATCTTTCCCTGCCAGGAAGATGCGGCCCAGGTCGGTGGAGGTGATGGCCAGGAGGTAGGTGTTGTCTGTGGGGATGGAGTACAGCGGGTCTGGTAGTAACTGCATCCCTCCAGACATGCTGTCATTCAACCCTGATAAAGAGAGGGAGAGGGAAAGAGAAGTTGAGAGAGTAAATCAATTTCTGAAGTAGTCCATTGTGGGTTAAAGACGTTCCAGTGATTTTTATACTTTTCCTGTTGAAAAGCGATATCCCAGGTATAAATACAGTAAACACACAGACACTAAAGGGCAGTGGTGGAAAAAGTACCCAATTGTCATACTTGAGTACAAGTAAAAGATAACTTTATAGAAAATTACTCAAGTAAAAGTCATCCAGTAAAATACTACTTGAGTAAAAGTATTTGGTTTTAAAGTACAAATAATTTCGAATTCCTTATATTAAGAAAAAAAGAAAATGGTGCCGTCTGGTTTCATTTAACCAATAGTCAGTGGCACACTCCAACACAATTTACACACGAAGCATGTGTGTTTAGTGAGTCCACCAGATCAGAGGCAGTAGGGTAAGGGCTGGGCGATATGGCCAAAATATATCATGGTATTTTTCACATTTTTGACGGTATGACGGAATTTTATGTTTTTGATTAATAAAAGCTCTAAGTTGGCTTTATGAGTAGAGCGTGACAACACATATATTCTAAATGATTTCAATGGGCCTTTCTCCATTCGGATTGTTTTATTCTGTTCAATTCAACTTCAACCTAAAATTATTTCCTGCACTCATTTGAGATCATTTCCACACTGCCACTATATGGGCAAAAATACTAGGCTTTATTTAACCAAATGTCGCAATTGCGATTTAGATCAAAACCCTTGGGTGAACTTTTGGAATCATGGAAATATAATTTTTATTATAATTCTATAGTTAGAATATAAATAATGGTGGGCACTTTGAATAGTGTTGTTTGACATAACGAATGAAAATGCAATGGACGAGTTATTGTGACATAGGTAGGAACCAAAGTGGTGTTCAGTGTTTCCTAGGGGACCCTATAATCTTTGGCTACATTAAATCTTTATTCATATAGCCAACATATTCATGCTTCACCTATTCCTTTTTGATTTAGAAGATACTGTTGGACAAACATGCTGATTTAAGCCTCCACCAGTACTGGTATCAGGCTGTATTAGCTAGCTACGTTTGCTCTGACTCAGTACTTTTGTCAGCTAGTTAGCTAGCCAGCTAACACTATTTAGCTTAACTTGGTAAGGAAATACTAACTGTTTGCAGATGTAAGAAACACAAACACGGCGTATTATATTTGAGAAACCAAACATTAAAATGCCGTTATAGAAGTTAAAGTAAAAACCCAAACTGGTCCGTGCATAAATACCGGTATATAGTAAAATACAGTGTACCACCCAGCCCTACAGTAGGGATGACCAGGATGTTCTCTTGTTAAGTGTGTGAATTGGATCATTTTCCTGTCCTGCTAAGCATTCCAAATGTATTGAGTGCTTTTAGGTGTCAGAGAAAATGTATTGGGTAAAAAGTACATTATTTTCTTTCAGAATGTAGTAAAAGTTGTCAAAAATATAAATAGTAAAGTAAAGATAACTACAATAGTAAAACATACTTTAAATTACTGCTTACGTACTTTACACCACTGCTAAAGGGTAAAAATATATGTTTTAATAGTGTTCAGGCAAAATTCAAGGAGTAGGGCATTCAAGCATTTGGACTGATGGTGACTTGTGATGTCATCAGCCTCCCCTCTTGCTTGAGGAACAATAGAGAACAAAAAAAGGAAAAGGAGCACCCCCACTTGTGCCATGTCATGAGGATACACGGAAGACCTATTGAGATGTGCCATTTGTTAAAGGGATACTTTGGGATTTTGGCAATGAGGCTCCTTTATCTACTTCCCCACAGTCAGATGAACACCTGGATACCATTTTTGTCTCTGTCAAATATGAATTAAGTTAGAGGTAGTTTTGGGGGCCAATGCTAACTAGCATTAGCACAATGATTGGAAGTCTATGGGTATCCGCTAGCATGATTAGTTAGCAATTCCACAAGAGCTAGTTAGCAACGACACTAAAACTGCACACAGAGACAACGATGGTGTCCAGGGGTTAATCTGACTTTGGGGGAAGTAGATAAAGGCCTCATTGGCAAAATCCTGAAGTATCCTGTTAAGTAAATCAGGTGTTAAATGAGGTGAAATGGAGACTGGAGTAGGACTTTAATACTAATACCAACAACACAAAGATAAATCTAAACCAAATCAACCAATTTCAAAACTGTATGTCGAATTGATGACACCGGGTTGTGTGCTTCAGGTCTAGGAGGATCATCATTACTCACCTGCCTGAGCTTTAGGGAAGCTGAGCCCCAGGATCACTACATCCACAGGAGTGGCTAGGACCAACAGGAAGTGGATGTGTGGCTGGAAAATCCCTGTGGAAAGAATTAAGTAATTTTTTCTCTCCCAATGCAGCCATTTAAAAAAAAAAATCTCAATATCAAATGATATTTGGGTAACAATTAAGTACCATACTCTTAGATTTTTTACCATTTTAAATTGAAAACAAGACACAAAAATAGCTTCTTAGCAAAGAGGAATTTATCAAGCAAGAATTTTTCTAGGACTGTCTGGGAGTGGTCTGAGTGGGGAGGGGAAACGTAGCTGTTATTGGCAGAGAGGTTTGGAACACTTTCTTATTGGTCTATTACCTAAATGTACAGCCTGGTGATGTCACCAGGCAGGCAAAAACTCTATTCCTTCAAAACAGGCTGAAATATCAGGCTTCCCCACCCCCCCATACAGGTCTTACACTAAATGGGCATTATCCTTCTCACAATATTATTCCAGCCTCAGTGTGGGAATAAGTTTATTAGGTACCCAACCCTGTTCACAAAAAAGGCTCGCTCCAACAGAGTCCATGAACCCATCTTGCCTGCTGTCATTGGTACATGGTTTTCCTGTATTTTTCACCATTTTCAACAGTAGTAGAATAGTAGTGAATAGATCAAAATGATTAAATAACACATATGGAATCATGTAGTAACCAAAACAAAGTGTTAAATAAAAAAATATGAGATTCTTCAAAGAAAGTCCCTTTATCTTGATGACAGCTTTGCACACTCTTAGCATTCTCTCAATCAGCTCTCTGGTTACAGCCTCATTCTAAAATTGAATAAATTGTTTTACCCCCCATAATGACAAAGCAAAATTAGGTTTAGAAAACGTTGAACATTTATTACAAATTAAAAAAAGGTCAATATCAAATGTAGATACGTATTCAGACCCTTTACTCAGTACTTTGTTGAAGAACCTTTGGCAGTGATTACAGCATTGAGTCTTCTTGGGTATGATGCTACAAGCTTGGCAAACCTGCATTTATTTGGGGAGTTTCTCCCATTCTTCTCTGCAGATCCTCTCAAAGCTCTGTCAGGTTGGATGGAGAGTGCTGCTGCACAGCCATTTTCAGGTCTCTCCAGAGATGTTCGATCTGGTTCAAGTCCGGGCTCTGGCTGGGCCACTCAAGGACATGCAGAGACTTGTCCCGAAGCCAGTCCTGCGTTGTCTTGCCTGTGTGCTGATGGTCCTTGTCCTTTGTCACAGTCTGAGGTCCTGAGCGCTCTGGAGTGGGTTTTCATCAAGGATCTCGTTTTACTTTGCTCCGTTCATCTTTGCCTTGATCCTGACTAGTCTCAAAGTCTCTGCCACTGAAAAACATCCCCACAGCATGATGCTGCCACCACCATGTTTCACTGTAGGGGTGGTGCCAGGTTACCTCCAAACATGACACTTGGCATTCAGGCCAAATAGTTTAATCTTGGTTTCATCAGACCAGAGAATCTTGTTTCTCATGGTCTGAGAGTCTTTAGGTGTCTTTTGGCAAACTCCAAACAGGTTTTCATGTGCCTTTTACTGAGGAGTGGCTTCCATCTGGCCACTCCACCATAAAGGCCTGATTGGTGGGGTGCTGCAGAGATGGTTGTCTTTCTGGAAGTTTCTCTATCTCCACAGAGGAACTTTAGACCTATGTCCGAGTGACATCGGGTTCTTGGTCACCTACTTGACCAAGGCCCTTCTCCCCCGATTGCTCAGTTCGGCCGGGCGGCCAGCTCTAGGAAGAGTCTTGTAGTTCCAAACTTCTTCCATTTAAGAATGATGGAGGCCACTGTGTTCTTGGGGACCCTTCAATGCTGCAGAAATGTCTTGGTACCCTTCCCCAGATCTGTACCTCGACACAGTCCTGTCTTGGATCTTCCAGACAATTCCATCGACCTCATGGCTTGGTTTTTCCTCTGACATGCACTGTCAACTGTGGGACCTTATATAGACAGGTGTGCCTTTCCAAATCATGCCCAATCAAAATAATTTACCACAGGTGGACTCCAATCAAGTTATAGAAACATCTCAAGGATGATCAATGGAAACAGAATGCACCTGAGCTCAATTTCGAGTCTCATTGCGAAAGGTCTGAATGCTTAAGGTATTTCTGTTTATTATTTTTAATACATTTGCTAAATTAAAAAAAAATAAAAAACTGTTTTTGCTTTGTCATTATGGGGTATTGTGTGTAGATTGCAGAGGATGTTTTGTTATTTAATCCATTTTAGAATACGGCTGTAAGGTAATAAAATATGAAAAAAGTAATGTGGTCTGAATACTTTCCGCAGGCACTGTATACTAGAGGTCGACCGATTAATCGGAATGGCTGATTTCAAGTTTTCATAACAATCGGAAATCGGTATTTTTGGGTGCCGATTTTATTTTTACACCTTTATTTAATCTTTATTTAACTAGGCAAGTCAGTTAAGAACACATTCTTATTTTCAATGACGGCCTAGAAAGTGGGTTAACTGCCTGTTCAGGGGCAGAACGACAGATTTTCACCTCGTCTAACTAGTCTAACGCAATAACGACCTGCCTCTCTCTCGTTGCACTCCACAAGGAGACTGCCTGTTACGCGAATGCAGTAAGCCAAGGTAAGTTGCTAGCTAGCATTAAACTTATCTTATAAAAAACAATCATAATCACTAGTTAACTACACATGGTTAATGATATTACTAGATATTATCTAGTGTCCTGCGTTGCATATAATCTGACTGAGCATACAAGTATCTGACTGAGCGGTGGTAGGCAGAAGCAGGCGCGTAAACATTTATTCAAACAGCACTTTAGTGCGTTTTGAAGGCAGCTCTTCGTTGTGCGTCAAGCATTGCGCTGTTTATGACTTCAAGCCTATCAACTCCCGAGATGAGGCTTGTGTAACCGAAGTGAAATGGCTAGCTAGTTAGCACGCGCTAATTGTCGTTGTGTTGCTGGTTCGAGTCCAGGGAGGAGCGAGGAGAGGGACGGAAGCTATACTGTTACACTCGCAATACTAAAGTGCCTATAAGAACATCCAATAGTCAAAGGTTAATGAAATACAAATGGTATAGAGTGAAATAGTCCTATAATTCCTATAATAGCTACAACCTAAAACTTCTTACCTGGGAATATTGAAGACTCATGTTAAAAGGAACCACCAGCTTTCATATGTTCTTATGTTCTGAGCAAGGAACTGAAACGTTAGCTTTCTTACATGGCACATATTTTACATGGAACATAATGCACTTTTACTTTCTTGTCCAACACTTTGTTTTTGCATTATTTAAACCAAATTGAACATGTTTCATTATTTACTTGAGGCTAAATTGATTTTATTGATGTATTATATTAAGTTAAAATAAGTGTTCATTCAGTTGTTGTAATTGTCATTATTACAAATAAATACATTTTTAAAAATGGCCGATTAATCGGTATCGGCTTTTATGGTCCTCCAATAATCGGTATCAGCGTTGAAAAATCATAAAATCGGTCGACCTCTACTGTATTAACATACAAAAATCACATTTTTGACTGCACTGGGCCTTGAATCCAAACACCTACAGAGCTGTTGTAATTTTAAATATAGTAAACACAGCTCAGGTGAACGTGTGTTGCCATTTTACCTGCTTTAGGTTTGACCAGCCCCACGGACAGGATGGTTTCACTGAGTCCGTCAAAATATGCAACGTCCCCCCTGTGGAACAAAGTGATGACAGTGTCCAATGAAAATGGGTCCATGTTTACTGCTCCTGCAATGTTTTTTTGAACAAAATAACTTAATTTATGAGTGCTTGGTACTCACCCATCCTCATAATTCCACATGAAGATATCGTTGTCAATGGTGAGCCATGCTCGACAGATTTCAGGAAAAACTCCCATCATACAATTGCACTGCATATCTGTTAGGGGAAGGTTAAGGACTAGGCAGCTTTTCTGAAATGGTGGTTAGTTTTACACAATTCACATAATCCTGCACAGACATTTCAGTTATATGGGTGAGACCTGGACAGTTGGACACAGCTCCCTCTGTGTATTCTGATTCAGAGTTGGGTTCAATGCGGAAGACAATTCAGTTGAAGGCATTCAGTTGTACGACTGACTAGGTATCCCCCTTTCCTTCCCCTAGTCTCTGAAAAGGATACGACTGAATTGCTCCACCAGCTCAGGGGGTAGGGGAACCCTTCGGACTGCACTGAGCTCAGGAAGGTTTGGCACGCTGATCAGCCCAGGTCCCTGAAGAGGGTAGTCCATGTCTGACCCCCCAGACAAAGATGGCATGTCTGCAACACAGTGGGAAGTGAACTAAGCCCTGAGATGTGGCTGTAGCCTCCCTACGCACAGTAAGCTGGCTATAGCCAAAATATCAGGGCTAAAGTGTCTTGTGAGATTAATTGATACGACAAACTTGAACAACATATAACCTTGCACGCCAATTACTTGACTTACTGTGTGAGGGGACATTAAGAAGCTCTGAGAGGTCAGGGAAGCAGCGGTCATCCTGGAGGTGTCTGTCTATGAGCCGGCCAGAGCTCTCTAGCGCTTCCGCAAGGGCAGCAGCAGGACTGCTGGGTCCCAAGGTGGACGGCATGTTTGACACTGTGGGACTGAAGAGATTCGCATGAGAAGATGAACATATTTCAGCACCACTGTGACGTCAGCCGTGGTCAAAATCCAACCACAAACAAACCGGACTGTCACCGCAGGTGCAACTTTACGGACAGACATGTCCCCTAACTTGCAAACTATACGACAGATGAAAGGCAGTACGGACATAGACGGTTGATTATATGGCAAACACAGAGAGTAGCCAACTAGCAAGCTCTATTTAGCCTGTCCAACCCCGTCACCACGTTCTGCAATGACTCTAGGTAGTTAAAGTTGGCGAGCTAACGTTAGCTAGCCAATTAAGTTAGTTACACACAACACTTTTGTTTATCAAAATAAGGCTGGTGGAAGTTATAAAAGTACGTGTGAAACTAACTTGTGAAACTGGATGAGTTAGCTATCTAAACTAGTTATATAGTAGGTTAATAGCACATAATAGCACACCTTGCTAACACTAAAATAGCTAAAAACGCGGGCTAAACCCTGTTTATTCTAAGCTGCGAGCTAACGGTAGCTAACGTTAAGTTAGATTTGTTGAATAACGTTCGCTACTTTTCTTACAGCTTACCGTACAGAAAGCAGTCCGGACGTAATTAATTGTTAACACAATGTGTGATAATCAAAATATTCTAGTCTTCGGTGTAAACAAGTGTAGCAGCTAGCCCGCCAGCCTCATGACACTTTTGAACAGGGTGAAAGGTTATAGGATGTACTTCCTGTGTAATTTCAAATACGCTTTAGAAGTGAATTTCTACATGCTCTCTACACTAATGGCATTTTCAAAGGTGTTGAACTTTTCATAATATTTCGTTGCTCAGACTAAAACGACTGGCCTTTTCACTTTTTTTTCAGCCGATAGAATCTGTTCTTGCAGCACAACGGACACTGTAATTACAATTTCTGTCCACTAAGAAGCGCCAGCGTATTAACTATAGGTTTGGACATGGTACACACATACCAGTTGAAGTGCTGAACGCATGTGCGAAATATCCAAATCCTCTCCTTTCGGGCAGAAACAGAGCGCTCTGATTTTGGGCGGCAGATAGCATGGCGGGTAGGAGGAGCGTTGGGCCAGTAACCGAAAGGTTGCCACATCGAATCCCCAAGCTGACAATGTTAAAAGCTGTACTTCTACCCCTGAACAAGGCCGTTAATCCACTGTTCGACGGACGTGGATGTCGATTACTGCAGCACTTCTCTGATTCAGAGGGGTTAGGTTAAATGTGGAAGATACATTTCAAATCATTCAGTTGTACAACTAACTAGGTATCCCCCTTTCACTAACGAGCTACTCCCATTACTTTTTTAGCCTGAAACAACAAAAAAAACAGCCTGGCATTCAGCACTTGACAGATTTGTTGGGACAGGCAACAAACGGTTTCTTTACGACACAAAACCATATTTATATTTTTCTGAATATTAATTTTCTTATGCGGATCGTCCATCACGTTCATAGAGTACATGGTTATACTAAATCCAGTTCATTACAAAAACTGTCAGTGGCATACAGAAACAAGATAACAGATGGATTCACCACTACTTTTTGCAAGGCCCTATCTGAAACTGAGTTGATGAGCGATGGATTTGAGTTCTCGGAGTTGCAAACACCTAGGTAATCAAACACCGTGGACTACTAAATTACCACAATAAACCAAAGACAAAATTGACCATATTACAATTCTACTACTAGGGAATCAAAATACTGTAGCCCTTTCCATCATCCTGGACCCTCCACGCATAATATCAAAAACTAAAACAGAAAAGAACCAACAAAATTGACAAACAACAAATGACAAGTTGACAACAGATACTACATGGTGGCGCACCATCACCATGAAAATAATAAAATAAAGTCAAATGCAAACGAGACAAGTAACAAAGAGAAGTAAAAAAATTTATTGCAGTATTTGCTCCGCCAGAAGTGCTGGGGATGCCTTTTAGTTCTCTTGGGTGACCTAATACATCAAAATCTAAATTTACAAAAAACTCCCCTGCATGTAGGCCACATATACTGCATGCTTCGCTTTCAACTGAATAAATTATATCCAAGAGACTCCATTGTACAGCATGGGTAAACAAAAGGGAATAAAACAAAATAAAAAGGTAAAAGTTTTAAAAGTAGCTTCCCTGGAAACTAAGCTAAATAAATCCATCCGGTGCTAGGTTAAACTCCAAGAACACTTTATTAAGAACATTAACAGACTAATTTTCAACATTCACTTTGTTTATTTTTTTAAACAGAATTTTTGTCAGCGATATAAACATTTTTGTCATTTTTTTTGTTAAACTATGATACAGTGGGAAAATCAAACAACCGAGTTTGCTGCACAACAGCGAAGGAGCTCCCACACAATGTTTTCCAAACATTTCCTTCTTGTGTTTTTTCTGTTTAACTTAAACATATCCTGGATCCAGATTAAATGTTCATCACAGACCAAAAGTTCACAATACTTGCTCTCTATCTCGTGCTTACATTTCATGTTTTGCGTGTCTGTAGTATTTTTTGTATTTTCTGTATTAGAAAAACGTTGGTTCCTCATAAGAGAGTTTGGCTGCAAAGAGTTTATCTGTCTGAGAGTAACCGTAGAGTCGATTAGGAAGTTCCGTCCTTGGCTGAGTACAGTGACCGTAAAGTCTGCACCACTCTGTTCGTCAGCTTGTGTGCACTCGTCAAGGGTATTTTCTTGTAAATAATGTCCGACTCCTTGATAGTGTCCACCCAAGGCACAGTTTTGCGTCCGTCCCGTTTCTTAGCCTCAGCCCAGACTCCAGAGTAGGACCCAGCCATCCAGTGCACCCTGTAGCCCGTGTTGGTCTTCTGGATGACGCGGGCGATCTGTGGCCGGTCCTTGTACTTGGGGCAGCAGAGGGCGATGACGTCCATGGAACCTACCGTCTCGTTCATGTGACCTGATGCCTCCGCAGAGTCGCCGTGCTTCCTGGATCTTCGTGATAACTGGGGAAAGAAACAGCAGTGTTACTACAACACCCAGCTAACTACTGCACCGAGGGCAGTGAGAGCAGATACAGTGCCTTCAGAAATTATTCACACTCCTTGACATTTCCCACATTTTGTTGTGTTACAGTCTGAATTTAAAATGTATTAAAAGTAGTTGTCACTGGCCTACACACCATACCGCATAGTGTCAAAGTGAAATGTGTGGGGTACAGAGATGAGAGAGTCATTCAATATGTGATTTGGTAGGCAAATGTTTACTCCTGACTTTATTTAGGCTATCCATAACAAAGGGGTTGAATGCTTACTGACTGAAGACATTTCAGCTTTAATTTGTAAAAAAAATTTAAAAGAATTTTAAAAAATCTAATTGTGTAATTAGATTTTTTTAAATTCTTTTAAAAAATTTTTACAAATTAAAGCTGAAATGTCTTCAGTCAGTAAGCATTCAACCCCTTTGTTATGGATAGCCTAAATAAAGTCAGGAGTAAACATTTGCCTACCAAATCACATATTGAATGACTCTCTCATCTCTGTACCCCACACATTTAATTATCTGTAAGGTCCCTCAGTTGAGCAGTGAATTTCAAACACAGATTCAACCAGGGATGTTTTCCAATGCCTCACAAAGAAGGTTACCTATTGGTAGATGGGTAAAAATGTAAATAAAATAAAAACATTGAATATCCCTTTGACCATGGTGAATCACGCTTTGGATGGTGTATCAATACACCCAGTCAGGAAGGAAATCGTTCAGGGATTTCCCCATGAGGCCAATGGTGACATTAAAACAGTTAGAGTTTAATGGCTGTGATAGGAAAAAACTGAGGATGGATCAACAACATTGTAGTTACTCCACAATACTAACATAATTGACAGAGTGAAAAGAAGGAAGCCTGTACAGAATACAAATATTCCAAAAGATTCATCCTTTTCGCAACAAGGCACTAAAGTAATACTGCAAAACTTTTGGCCAAGCAATTAACTTTTTGTCCTGAATACAAAGTGTTATGTTTGGGACAAATCCAATACAACACATTACTGAGTGTGTACCACGCTCCACATTTTCAAGCACAGTGGTGGCTGCATCATGTTATGAGTATGCTTGTAATCGTTAAGGACTGGGGAGACTTTCAGGATACTAAAGAAACGGAATGGGTCTAAGCACAGGCAAAATCATAGAGGAAAACCTGGTTCAGTCTGCTTTACACCAGACACTGTCAATAACAAAAAATACAAGGCCAAATCTACACTGGAATTGCTTACCAAGAAGATAGTCTATATTCCTGAGTGGCTGAGTTACAGTTACATCTACTTAAAAATCTATGGCAAGACCTGAAAATGGTTGTCAAGCAATGATCAACAACCAATTTGACAGAGCTTGAATTTTTAAAATAAATAATAATGGGAAAATGTTACACAATCCAGGTGTGGAAAGCTCTTAGAGACTTACCCAGAAAGACTCATAGCTGTAATCGCTGCCAAAAGGTGCTTCTACAAAGTATTGACTCGTGTAAATTAGATATTTCTGTATTTCATTTTCAACAAATATGTTTCCACTATCTGGGTGAGAAAAAAAACAAAACGTGGAATAAGTCAAGGAGTATGAATACTTTCTGAAGGCACTGTAGGTTTCAGTAGCCAACATGGAAGTCAACAGCCTTCTAAAAAGTTATTAACAGGGACAATAACAGCTGTAAGACAGCTGCAATAGGCTGCCTGGGGCTCACCCCTGGGGTTTTCTCGTCTCCGTCGCTCTCGTCGTCGTCCGTCTCTATAGGAGCCTGATGGTGGTTCTTGTGGTCCTGGTGGCTGGACCCTCCCAGCAGTGAAGTGATGGCTTTGTTTCTGGCGTTAGCGCTGGCCGACGCCTCGCCTTCCTCATCCTCTTCATCAGGGTCTAAGTGCTCCATCAGTAACTTGAACTGAGAGAGACAAGAATATTAACCAGTCTGCTGCGCTCAGAGACAACACTAGGTCACCTTACTGCAGGGATCATCAACTAGATTCAGCCGTGGGCCAATATTTTCTTGAGCGGATGGTCGGAACATAATTTCATATAATTTGGACTGCAAATTGACCGCAAGAAACCCAAACAGATATCACATTTGACTAAAACAATCATTTCAAACCTTGCTTACATTTTATATGATCACATGTCTATTATGCGTGGGAATACTTGGGAACAGATTTCATAAATTAAAATAACTTGGAGCTGATTTCCTGGTGTTTTTACAGTCTTATGTCCAACAATAAAACATGAAAAAAATTGGGAGGGTTTAGAAAACTTGGCAAACCCTGCCTTACTGCCTAACCCTTTTAGAAACGACAAAAATAAACCCCATCTGGCTCAATTCCGTTTCAATTCAGGAAATAAACAAATTCCAAACCCAATTTTCCAAAATTCCATTATTTCCTTTATACGACCCAAAACAAAACAACTAAAGAGCCTTTCAGAAAAAAAGGAAGAGTGAGAGTGATCTCTTACATCTAGGTACTGTTTGACGATCCTCCTCTTGATGTCGTAGGTCAGTTCAACGTTGGCCAGGTCAGAGGTTAAAAAATCCAATGTCTGACGTGGGCTGAAGTGTACGTGACTCTTCCTGTTCACAGCCTTCTCGTACACCTTAGCCGATTCCGTCGGAGAGTACTTCTGGATTTTACTACATGAGCGGATGAAGAGGTTAATTTTGGGTTATTTCTTCATTAACTGAGAAATTGGCATGGCAACATAATAAGACAGAATTATTATCAGTATCATATTGTGATCTTCCTAGCTCGGTCTTTTCCAGTGAGACGGTAAGGTGAGATGTTATGTAGTGGCGTACCTGTCTGAGAAGCCATAGAGGTTCTTTAGGTGCTGCTTGAGAACCAGCAGCAGAAGGATACCCTGCGAGGCATTGGCAAAGTCCAACAGGGGGATGGGGTTGTCAGGCAGACGCTGCATCACCTTGTCCAAGTCCTCCATCTCCAGGTCAGAGTCAGAGTCAGACTCCACGTGGGCCTGGGCCCGGTGTTTGGGCTTCTTGGGCCTGTGGACCACCTCATCGTCACTGCTGTTGGAGCGGCTGCTGTGACGCCCCTCTTCTTCAGAGTTATCCTCTTCCGAGTGGTACTTCCTCTCTTTCTGCTTCTTCTCCCGCCGCCTCGGCTCTTTGAGAAGGGACTGCAGAGAGGACAGAGGAGTGAGTCAGTCATTCACAACCAAACAAAAGCTAGTGTTGGGGATTATTATAGGGTATATAACCCACTATAGCTTGTATGTCTTTAAAAGTCACATTATAGGTCGTGTTTTTACAAACCACATGTGGCTAAGTGTGATCTTGTGTGTATGACCTACCTCCTTGAAGGACTGCAGCAGGTTGCTGCCGGACACAGACAGGGTGATGTCTATGTGGTGCATGATGAACAGGGGCTCCTCCTGGCTCTGGTAGGGGAAACAGGCCAGGTTGTCTGCTATGTACAGGAGCATGTTTACCTCAATCTTCTGCAGGGGGGGAAAAGTCACAATAACAACGATTACCTTCACCAAACTCTTACATTTGTCTATCTGTTCATTCTGTCTATGTATACTGCTATAATACTGATTCTTCACAATGTGTATCTAGGGGAACGAGGGACTCACCGAGCTGTCATCAAACAGGTTGAGCAGTGAGATGAGGAAGGCTCGTCGGTGCTGCCGGTTGGTTCGGACCATAGAGAAGAGGTGGGCGCAGAGGGCCGAGGTGGTCTCGTCCTGCCGGTAGCCACGGATCACCGTACCCTTAGCTGACCAGATAGCTTGCTGTACCTGGTAGGACATCTTCATCCCCGCCACGGCCTTCATCTGGATACACAAACAAACACAATGCGTTATATACATTGATAACATACAGTAGATCATCACACTACCAGCCTGTTGAGAGGCCAGGCCACTCTTTCTACCCTGAGACCGGCCCACAGACACTCACATGGATGAAGCCGGTGTACTTCTTATCAATCTCCACCAGCTGCTGGTCAGCCTTGTTCCTCATGGTGGGTTCTGGGTCCGTTCCCATGGCAATCAGGTAGGGCACGCACTGAAAAAGAAGATGGATCAACAGTGATGCTTTTCTCCATTATAATCACATGTATTTTTTACATGGCCAGAGTTTAGGAATGACTTGTCTGAGAAGAGTAGCCCAATGGTATGCTGTATGGGTTTCTGAAGTGTTATGTACCTGCACAGGATGGATGAGGCCCTGGTTGAGCGTCAGGGCGATGACATTGAGGGCAAAGTGTCGTACGTTGGACTGTGTGTGGAAGAAGGCCTCCAGCACCTGCTTCAGGTACAGCTGCATGATGGAGCTGCTCATGCCTGACGAGATGTCCCCCATCTCTTTCAGGTCCTCCTGCTTCGACAGCTTCTTCCCTGCAAACGCACAAAGGCGAGAACCATTAGGAACCCTGAGCCTGGTTCAGTCATATGGAAACTAGCCACTAGACATCATGGAGGCATGCACCTAACTAACACACCCAATATCCTGTGCCCCATTCTAACACTTTATTATATTGCTGTGCTTATGCGTTTTATTTGACCTGTATTGATGTGAATAAATGAACTTTTGCTTGGACCACCAATATGAACATGTATACACTCTATTTTGTAAGTCACTTTGGATAAGGAAATGGAATATATTAGATTGAATAGACGCAGAGGTGAGACTCACACTGTTGGTCGGCCTCCTGCATGCGAGAATCCTCCTCCTGCAGGTATGTCTGCAGGTTCTTCAGCACCTGGATCTTCAGGTTGACGGAGCTCTTCCTGTCCGACAGGATGCCGTTGTACAGAGTCTTCACATCCTGCATGAACATCAGCCCTGGGTACTGGATGAACTGGAAGCCTGGAGAATGGAGAGAGGGGGATGGGGTGTAAGAGAGAAGGAAAAAGATATCAGCCCAAGCACCAAGAAACCAGGGGAACAAAAGCCATTGGTGGTGGATGACAGAAGTTTGTTACAACAACTTGTGGTCTGTGCTAGGGTGAAGTAAGGTTATCTTTACCTAGACCAATGATGGCCTTGGTCTGAACTTCCTCATCTTCATGTTTGGTGAAGTACAGCAGAAGTTCCATCACTTTGTCCTTTATCACAACCTGAAGGGAAAAAGCAACAGTGACCGACAATGCATCAAGTATTCAGGTCTTTAAAAATCCCCAACAATACAAAAATATATCTCCCTTCATTTCCTGGCTCTACCTTGCTGGGCCCCTTGAACTCCTCCTGGTCAAAGTCAAAGTGGCGACAGAGCGCCCCCACAGTGAACAGCGAGCGCAGCAAGGCCGGTTTGTTAGCAGCCAGAACAGGGTTGTTGCAATCCTCTGAGTGCTGGGTCTTCAGCTTGGTCAGGGCACCATAGTAACGGTTGAAACAAGCCCAAACAAACTTGTAGTTGTGAGTGACCCGGTTCACGACAGCGCCAAGACAGCTCACACAGTGTTGCACAACCTGCGAAAAAAAAAAATGATGACAGAACAACTAAAAACCGGTCCTTCACATTTGATTTTGTTTCTTCACGGTTATTTTAGGATTGAACCTGGCTACAAGCTGTAGCCTTTACTAGAGATGTACCGTCATGCCGTATTTGATGGTGAGCTTCATCAGGTCTTCCTCTATGGTGGTGAGGAAGGTCTCAGAGGGGTGCTCCATCAGAGGGATAACCAGCTCCAGGATCTTGGCCACGTTACAGATCACCATGAAGTCACTCTGGGTCTGAAAACAAGATCAAATTCATATTGATACAGTCACAGAGATTTCTAATGTGAGAGAAAGCTTGACCTGTTGGTCATGTTGTTGTATAAAACGTGTAACGACAATAATCAACCACTAGATGGCCCTAGAGCGCTGTGTAAAATCAGGTGGCTAATTTTTGCTTGAACTTTCTTACACCGGTCTCAGTGTTTCAACAAATTGAGGAGAGAAGGTTTGCGTGGGTCCTTACGTTGCACTTGGTGGTGAGGTAAGGCTGCATGGTCATGGCATGTTTGACCATCAGCTGGGCTCGATTCTTACTGAACAGGAAGAGGGTGGTGATGCAAGACACCAGACGATTAGAGTTCACCCCCTTGTTCTCAATATCTGAAACAGAAACACAGATCCTTCCTTCAGTCTCAACTGGACTTTCTATCATATCATAAATCAACAGTACATTGATGTGTCAGGATAAATGGCGATTCGCAATCTAAACTGTGAGTGACCTCCATACCAGCGAGAGACTCTTCGTATTTGAGGATGTGTTCCACTAGATTGTCCACCAGCTGAACGCAGGCCTTTCTGGCTGGTTTATAGGAAGCATCTTCCTCCGTCTTCAGCAGCTAAGTAAGGGGGAGGTTTTGAAGTGAGGCACACAACGTAAATCTTTCGGGAACCTGTTTGTAACAGCTCTCACAAGAGAAAAGTGATATATATGAACAAGTCACAGTAGACCTGGAGTAAACAGCATAACTTCCCCCTGTGCTTAAAACTTTCCACGACCACGAATAAATGGGACAACAATGAACCTGAGCCAATGTGAAAAAAGTTCTGAATGTGACTCGAGGCCAACTACCACCACGTAACACACGACGACAACTGGAAATACTCACGTTTTGAAGCAGCTGCTCAAACCAGTCATAGCCTGTATCTTTGCATGCAGACACCTAGGAAAGATGATGTCAACAGGTCAAAAAAGACATGTCGAACAGGCAACCCTCAAATACAGACTGAGATGTACATTGGAAAGATGTACATTGGAAAGTTATTTGACAGTTTGATAGTTTGAGCCCTGGAACTCACCACGTCTGTGATGTTGAGGATCTTACGGGTCATGGCGTCTTTATCGTGATTGGGTGTAGGGGTGAACCAGAGTTTCTGGAAGGTCTCATTCACAAGTTTCTGAAGAAGAAATTGGAGCAAACTTTGAAATTTGCACACAAATGCGCACACAACAACAGGTAACGTTCTGCAGCCCTGTGAAGTATCCATCTGCAAATGAAACACGGACATTTATTACAGACGCAGACAGATACACACCTTGATGCCCTCCTCGTCGTTGACCCTGCGGATCATCTTGACACACATCTCAGTGATCTTGTTGAAGGTGGGTTGCTCCAGACAGATGTCTCTCAAGATCTTGATCACCCTCTTCCTCACACTGATACCCGTGTCCTAGAAACAAGAGGGGTGCAATGAGGTCAGATGGGAATGCAACATTCACCATATATTTACACACTTTCACTCCAGGGCTACCTCTGCCTTACAAGCGACCATATTATCAAAAATAAATGAAACATTAAATAAGTAATGTCATATTAACAAAACGACAATCTGAGTTACTTTCGTTGAGTAGAGGAGAAATGATAGCTGTTCAAATGCATTGTGTTTACGTTTGAGAAGCCTGCAGTTCTCCAGCAGAGCCCTGGGTGGCAGTGTGGAGAAAATAATATTACCTTAGGTGAACTTTTACACTTGGAATGAACTCTCAGCTAGAGGTGGGAAGTGTCATCGGCCCAGTTCCATTTCTCACTACTCTGTCTCAGCTGATGCCTTCTCATTCTCCTAGAAAAGGCTCTGAGCCGTGTTATCCTCTTTAACAGCTTGTTTGCACATTGCTCAAAGAGTTGCACTTCACAGCTGTGTTTAGGGTGTCACGCTGTGACTCTGTATCTGTGCATAAAGATGTGTGATCGTCTGCTTGCTCAGGTGTGTATTATGGCGCGTGTGTGTTCGTTACCAGTATTCTCTCGATCAGCATGTCGTAGTACTGCTCTGTGAGTTGGGGTCTGCTCAGCACAAAGCGTCCCAGCAGCTCCACTGCAGCCTCGCGAACACTGGTGGAGTTGTCCATCAGACGACCATGGACCCCACGCTGCATGTCCAACTGATGAGAGGAGAGGATGAGGACTGAGGAGACACTTATGCACAGACAAACAGGTATATATATATATATATATATATATATAGGTATATAATTCACCCCCCCTTGACATTTTTCCTATTTTGTTGCCTTATAACTGGAATTAAAATAGTTTTTTGGGGGAGTTTGTATCATTTGATTTACACAACATGCCTACGACTTTGATGCAAAATATTTTTTATTGTGAAACAAACAATAAATATGACACACACTAAAAAAAAAATACATACATAACTATTCACCCTCCCAAAGTCAATACTTTGTACAGCCATCTTTTGCAGCAATTACAGCTGCAAGTCTCTTGGGGTATGACTCTATAAGCTTGGCACATCTTGCCCATTCTTCAAGGCAAAACTGCTCCAGCTCCATCAAGTTGGATGGGTTCTGCTGGTGTACAGCAATCTTTAAGTTAAACCACAGATTCTCAATTGGATTGAGGTCTGGGCTTTGACTAGGCCATTCCAAGACATTTGATTTTTTTACATTTTATTTCACCTTTATTTAACCAGGTAGGCTAGTTGAGAACAAGTTCTCATTTGCAACTGCGACCTGGCCAAGATAAAGCATAGCAGTGTGAACAGACAACACAGAGTTACACATGGAGTAAACAATTAAACAAGTCAATAACACAGTAGAAAAAAAGAAAAAAAAGAGAGTCTATATACATTGTGTGTAAAAGGAATGAGGATGTAGGCGAATAATTACAATTTTGCAGATTAACACTGGAGTGATAAATGATCAGATGGTCATGTACAGGTAGAGATATTGGTGTGCAAAAGAGCAGAAAAGTAAATAAATATAAACAGTATGGGTATATTTACCGATAGACTATGTACAGCTGCAGCGATCGGTTAGCTAAAAGATAAAAGTCTCCAACTTCAGCGATTTTTGCAATTCGTTCCAGTCACAGGCGGCAGAGAACTGGAACGAAAGGCGGCCAAATGAGGTGTTGGCTTTAGGGATGATCAGTGAGATACACCTGCTGGAGCGCGTGCTACGGGTGGGTGTTGCCATCGTGACCAGTGAACTGAGATAAGGCGGAGCTTTACCTAGCATGGACTTGTAGATGACCTGGAGCCAGTGGGTCTGGCGACGAATACGTAGCGAGGGCCAGCAGACTAGAGCATACAGGTCGCAGTGGTGGGTGGTATAAGGTGCTTTAGTAACAAAACGGATGGCACTGTGATAAACTGCATCCAGTTTGCTGAGTAGAGTATTGGAAGCTATTTTGTAGATGACGTCGCCAAAGTCGAGGATCGGTAGGATAGTCAGTTTTACTAGGGTAAGTTTGGCGGCGTGAGTGAAGGAGGCTTTGTTGTGGAATAGAAAGCCGACTCTAGATTTGATTTTAGATTGGAGATGTTTGATATGAGTCTGGAAGGAGAGTTTACAGTCTAGCCAGACACCTAGGTACTTATAGATGTCCACATATTCTAGGTAGGAACCATGCAGGGTGGTGATGCTAGTCGGGCGTGCGGGTGCAGGCAGCGAACGGTTGAAAAGCATGCATTTGGTTTTACTAGCGTTTAAGAGCAGTTGGAGGCCACGGAAGGAGTGTTGTATGGCGTTGAAGCTCGTTTGGAGGTTAGATAGCACAGTGTCCAAGGAAGGGCCGGAAGTATACAGAATGGTGTCGTCTGCGTAGAGGTGGATCAGTGAATCGCCCGCAGCAAGAGCAACATCATTGATATATACAGAGAAATGAGTCGGCCCGAGAATTGAACCCTGTGGCACCTAAATGTTTCCCCTTAACTTCTTATGGCTGCAGGGGCGGTATTGAGTAGCTTGGATGAAAGGTGCCCAGAGTAAATGGCCTGCTCCTCAGTCCCAGTTGCTAATATATGCATATTATTATTAGTATTGGATAGAAAACACTCTGAAGTTTCTAAAACTGTTTGAATGATGTCTGTGTGTATAACAGAACTCATATGGCAGGCAAAACCTGAGAAGAAATCCGAACAGGAAGTGGGAAATCTGAGGTTGGTCGATTTTCAAACCCAGACATTATTGAATACACAGTGGGATATTGGCTATGTTGCACTTCCTAAGGCTTCCACTAGATGTCAACCGTCTTTAGAAACTTGAATGAGGCTTCTACTGTGTTGTGGACCCGGATGGGAGCTGTTTGAGTCAGTGGTCTGGCAGAGAGCCAGGTCCTGGTCACGCACATTTCACATGATAGCGACCTGCGTTCCATTGCTTCTCTACAGACATAGGAATTCTCCGGTTGGAACATTATTGAAGATTTATGATAACAACATCCTAAAGATTGACAAGTTTCTTCGACCTGTAATATAACCTTTTGAAGTTTTCGTCCGATGTACGGCTGTACCTGCACGAGCGTTTGGATTTGTGTACTAAACGCGCTAACGAAAGTAGCTACTTGGACATAAATAATGGACATTATCGAACAAATCAAGCATTTATTGTGGAACTAGGATTCCTGGGAGTGCATTCTGATGAAGATCGTCAAACGTAAGGGATTATTGATAATGTTATTTCTGTTGACTCCAACATGGCGGATAATTTTTTTTAAATTCTGAGCGCCTTCCCAGATTATTGCATGGTTTGCTTTTTCCGTGAAGGTTTTTTGAAATCTGACACAGCGGTTGCATTAAGGGGAAGTATATCTATATTTCCATGTCTAACAATTGTATTTATCAACATTTATAATGAGTATTTCTGTAAAATGATGTGGCTCTCTGCAATATCACTGGATGTTTTTGGAACTAGTGAACGTAACGCGCCAATGTATACTGAGATTTTTTAAATATAAATATGAACTTTATCAAACAAAACATTCATGTATTGTGTAACATGAAGTCCTATGAGTGTCATCTGATGAAGATCATCAAAGGTTAGTTTTTATCTCTATTTGTGCTTTTTGTGACTCCTCTCTTTGGCTGGAAAAATAGCTGAATTATTCTGTGAGTTGGTGGTGACCTAACAATCGTTTGTGGTGCTTTCGGTGTAAAGCCTATTTGAAATCGGACACTGTGGTGGGATTAACAACAAGATTACCTTTAAAACGGTATAAAATACATGTATGTTTGAGGAATTTTAATTATGAGATTTCTGTTTTGAATCTGGCGCCCTGCACTTTCACTGGCTGTTGTCATATCGATCCTGTTAACGGGATTGCAGCTCTAAGAAGTTGTAAACCATTTGAGTGTTGCTTTAACAGAATGCTTAGGGTCATTGTCCTGCTGGAAGGTAAACCTCCATTCCAGTCTCAAATCTCTTTAAGACTGGAACACATTTCCCTTAAGAATTCCCCTGTATTTAGCGCCATCCATCATTCCTTAAATTCTGACCAGTTTCCCAGTCCCTGCCAATGAAAAACATCCCCTCAGCATGATGCTGCCACCATCATGCTTCACTGTGACATAGCGTTTTCCTTGATGGCCAAAAAACTCTATTTTAGTCTCATCTGACCAGAGTACCCCTTCTTCCATATGTTTGGGGAGTCTCCCGCATGCCTTTTGGCAAACACCAAACATGTTTGCTAATTTTGTCTTGAAGCAAATGGCTTTTTTTCTGACCACTCTTCCGTAAAGCCCAGCTCAGTGGAGTGTACAGCTTAAACTGGTCCTATGGACAGATACTTCAATCTCCGCTGTGGAGCTTTGCATCTCCTTCAGGGTTATCTTAGGACTCTTTGTTGCCTCTCTGATTAATGCCCTCCTCCTTTTTTGATAATGGTTTTAAATGGTGTTCAAAGTTTGATATTTTTTATAACCTAACCCTGATCTTTACCTCTCCACAACTTTGTCCATGACCTGTTTGGAGAGCTTCTTGGTTTTCGTGGTGCCCCTTGCTTAGTGGTGTTGCAGACTCTGGGGCCTTTCAGAACAGGTATATACTGAGATCATGTGACAGGTCATGTGACACTTAGATTGCACACAGGTGGACATTATTTAATTAATTATGTGACTTCTGAAGGTAATTTGTTGCACCAGATCTTATTAAGGAGCTTCATAGCAAAGGGGTATGAATACATATGTACCCATCACTTTTCGTTTTTTTATTTTTTCAGAATTATTTGAAACAAGTTCCTTTTTTCATTTCACTTCACCAATTTGGACTATTTTGTGTATGTCCATTACATGAAATCCAAATAAAAATCCATTTGGATTACAGGTTGCAATGCAACAAAACAGGAAAAATGCCAAGGGGGATGAATAGTTTTGCAAGGCACTGCAGGTAGATCAGTTTTCGTGTTGGGTAGAGCAGACTCACCCTGGCTAGAATACTGGGGTCTACAGCCACCACCTCAGACAAACACTTCATGGCTTTAGTTCTGACAGCTATGGCACTCTCCCCCAGCACTCTCAGGATCTGTTTGAGAGGAGAGAACAGAGATCCATTCTTTACCAACCATACACAAAGCACCAAGTTTACCATATGCTGGTTCACAACACGCAGGAATTAAACAAAATCCACCCTCTTACCTGTGTTAAATAAATATCGAAGCTCTGCGCGAACGGCCTCATAGAGGCCAAATATCTGACAATCAGGCAGGAGTCGTCATAGTCCACAGTGTCAGAGTTCATCCTGTGGGGGAAATGAGACACAGGCCAACATTGAGGATGAGCCACATTTACACTTGAGTCATTTAGCAGACACTCTTACCCAGAGTGACTTACAGGACAAATTAGGATAAAGTGCCTTGCTCAAGTGCTCATCGACAGGTTTTTCACCTAGTCGGCAAAGGGACGGGACCCAGCAATCTTTTGGTTACTGAGTGGGACAGCGAGGGTTGAGTCCTACCTCAGTGTGCTGAACTGCGAGGGCGCGGTCTTGATGATGTTGCGGAGGTACTTCTTGCGGGCCTCAGCTCTCTGCATGATCTCGCCAGTGCTCTCGATGTCCTTGGCGTGATGCTGGCCTTCAGAAGAGTCCTCGTCCCCTCGCTGGTTCTGAGACTTCATGGCCTTTTCTGTCTCTGTCAAAGTGTCCCTGAACCACTGAGCTATGTAGAACTTCCTGGCAAACTGAGGAGCAGCAGTGGAAATTAAGAGTTACACCTCCCATCTGATATGTAAGTAACGGGCAGTTATTACTACGGTATGTGCATTAAACACACTCACAACGAGAGATGGATCCGTCTCTGCGTTCTCATCCATGTAGGCCAGCAGGGCTTTCTGTAGCTGCTGGGTCTCATCATTGCCTTGGGTCTGGGTTGGAAATACAGCAAGAACATTGAGGATGAGGTTGAGCATTGTCACGGTCAACCTAAAAATGTGTGCGTGTTCAGATTGTTCTGTGTTTGACTGAACGTTTACCTCTTTGAGGATGCGGTCAATGGAGCGCTGGTCCATCTGGCTGGTGACTGCGTCTTTGCGCAGGCGGGCAGCGACCGTGCCCAGGTAGTCAAGCGATGCCACCCTCAGAGCCATCTCCGTCTGCTTATTACTGAACTGGTGCACCTGGAACAGTGGATAGGGAGAAGAGTGTCATTCAGGCTGTTCTTTTTTCCGCACAACAGCAAAGAACTCACCAGAGTAAGGACGGGCATTTTAAATAACGTAACTATTTTTGGGGGATATCCGGATAGTCAAACTACAAGTGTTTTTAAATGTGTTATGTTTTTAACCTGAGCTTCTGCTACAGCAGCGGGCTGGGGAGTGACTGGTGTGTGAGACGGAGAGAGAGACCAGGAAAGTAGCAACGCCATCTCACGCTAGACAAACTTGTAACGGTTGCCATAGCTTATCTATCTGACAGTGTATGTCTAGACTGCATCAAATCAATGTAGAGATGTAGATAGCTAGCTACTTGAGGCTATAATATGCCGCGCTCCCCATCCTAGTCAACAAATAAGAACAACTCCATTCAGATTAAACAACAGCCTACCTGTCGGTTGTAAGCCCACGCCTTCTCATTTAGCAAACTTTTTACTCAATAATTGTTTATAAAATGTTGGAATGCTTAGAGATCTCTCACTTCACTTGCTACACATGGAACCTCTGCTGCTTTGAATGGCCGACAAAAACAAGCAGCTACCCGCGTGAAACGCTACCGGTATGTCTATTTTGTGGAGCACACGTCATTTAAAAAAAAACTGTTAAAAGTTTGTTTTATTAAATTAAGAATTTCAAAATGTCACGGTACTATATATCCTTGTATGGAACAATGTCACATAGACAATTTAACATTTTGACAAAGCCTTTTCATTGTTAAAATAGTCCTATATTATTTTCTTATTTTTAGGATTACTCACAAGTAATCCAATACTAATGTATGTTGGGATATCTGGATAAAACGTGCCCATCCCTACACCAGAGGAGTCCTATGTGCTTTTTATCTCTACTGCTAGTCAATAACTGATTGATTTAGCCGAATCTTTGTTTCTATGATGGATGGACTCACCAGTAGACGTCCCAGCAGACTGAGGAGAAGCTCTGAAGCTGGCCACTCTGGTTTGTTCACCGTAGACAGCAGGTCCTGGACAAAGTTCTCAAACAGCGGCCGGTAGTCCTCCTCTCCCTGCTTACTGCCACACCTGAAACACAGACAGAGGGAAGTTTGATCGAAGAGCTTACAGTATCACAACAGATATCTTACGCCATCTTTTTTTGACCCCTTTTTCGTGATATCCAATTGGTAGTTACAGACTTGTCCCATCGCTGCAAAGGCCGAGAGCCACGCGCCCCCCAAGACACGACCCCGCCAAGCCACACTGCTTCTTGACACACTACTCGCTTCACCCGGAAGCCAATCGCACCAATGTGTCGGAGGAAACACTGTACAGCTGGTGGCTGTACACTGTACAGCCACTAGCACTGCGATGCAGTGCCTTAGACCGCTGCGCCACTCGGGAGACCACACCGTCTTCTCATAACAGTTCGGATGTAGTTTGATTTTGAGAATGAGAGATCAACTTACTTCTTTAGGAAGACGGACAGGAAGTTCTGAGCTGCTCTCATGGCCGTCTCATAAGAGTTAGTGATCAGGACATCTTGATCCACCTGGGAAAATAAAACAAACGAAATACGGAAGTCTTTGGCTTGAGAATTCTGTCGAATCATCACTAGCCCAGGTAGTACATGGCATCTCTAACGTACCTTCTTGTTGTACTCATCGTCGTGACTGTCCCTGTTGCTGGGGAGGTGCACCACACACTGGATGAGCTGAAGCACCAGAGCTGTGACCATCTGGATGTACATGGGCTCCCCATCCTTATCACTGCTGTTCAGCCTAGGGACGCAGACATAGACAAAGAAACACGGACAATTCATTTCAGCAGATAAACACGCTGAAAATAACCAGAAAAGCATTTGAAAAATAAGGACTGTTTCTTGAGAACTACGACATGGTCTCTCGTGGCGCATGTTCTCTACAGGTACAGTTACCTGAAGTTCCTGAGGCTGCGTTTGCTGGTGGGTAATCTGGCCAGAGAGGTGAAGATCTCTTCCAGGATGAGCTGCCTGTGCTTCTCATAGCGAGAGAACACCTAAGGGAGATCAGGAGAAAAGGCTCATCATCGGAGTCACACACACACACTCTATACACACACACACACACACACACACACACACACACACACACACACACACACACACACACACACACACACACACACACACACACACACACACACACACACACACACACACACACACACACACACACACACACACTCTATACACACACACACACATTGTAATATTGTAAAGATTATATTGTACATTTGTAATAATAGAGTAATCATGTATTGTATGAGGAATTGTTTTATTTGATGTAATTGTTCTAATCCTGTTTGGACCCCAGGAAGTGTAGCTGCTGCCTTGGCAGCCGCTAATGGGGATCCTAATAAATACAAATAAATGAAAGAGTTACCCTGACATTGCTATACATAATACATACACAATGAAAGGAAATATATTCTAGAACAAATCCAGACTCCATGGGAACCCTGGTTTGAAGCACCACATCAAGAGCAACCCTGGCACTGCTATACAAGGGCTGTATGGATGCACAATAAAGGGAAGTGTATTTATATTGACTCTGTACCGGTACCCCCCTGTATATGGCCTCCACATTGACTCTGTACCGGTACCCCCCTGTATATGGCCTCCACATTGACTCTGTACCGGTACCCCCCTGTATATGGCCTCCACATTGACTCTGTACCGGTACCCCCCTGTATATGGCCTCCACATTGACTCTGTACCTTAACCCCCTGTATATGGCCTCCACATTGACTCTGTACTCCACATTGGTACCCCCTGTATATGGCCTCCACATTGACTCTGTACCGGTACCCCCTGTATATGGCCTCCACATTGACTCTGTACCTTAACACCCTGTATATGGCCTCCACATTGACTCTGTACCGGTACCCCCTGTATATAGCCTCCACATTGACTCTGTACCGGTACCCCCTGTATATAGCCTCCACATTGACTCTGTACCGGTACCCCCTGTATATAGCCTCCACATTGACTCTGTACCGGTACCCCCCTGTATATAGCCTCCACATTGACTCTGTACCGGTACCCCCTGTATATGGCCTCCACATTGACTCTGTACCGGTACCCCCCTGTATATAGCCTCCACATTGACTCTGTACCGGTACCCCCCTGTATATAGCCTCCACATTGACTCTGTACCGTAACACCCTGTATATGGCCTCCACATTGACTCTGTACCGGTACCCCCTGTATATCGCCTCCACATTGACTCTGTACCGTAACACCCTGTATATAGCCTTCACATTGACTCTGTACCGGTACCCCCCATATAACACCCTGTATATGGCCCCGCTATTATTTACTGCTGCTCCTAAATTATTTGTTATTCTTATCTCTTACTTTTTGGGGGATTTTCGTAAAACTACATTGTTGGCTAAGGGCTTGTAAAGTAAGCATTTCACTGTAAGGTCTACCTACACCTGCTGTATTCGGCGCATGTGACAACTCAATGGGAACCCTGTTTTGGATTCTTACCGCGGTCACTAGTTTGATGGCACACAGCTGTAGCTCACTGACACTCTCCACAAAGAATGGAGTGATGCCCATGGAGGAGACCTGAGGTAAGGAGAGAGGGAGAGATGGGTCACAAGGTGAGCAGGGGTCAGAGGGCATGACCCCCAGGGATAGCACTAGGAGCCGAGTCTCACCTGTAGGATGGTGGTGTCCGTCAACAGCTGGATCTCCAGGAGCTCAGAGATGTTGCTGACGATGTCACACACCTTGTTGTAGAGCATGATGATCACCCTCTGCTTGTGTGTGGAGCTTTTAGCTCTCTTAGCCCTGGAGCTCAGATAGCCACCTGGGTGGGAGACGGGAGGAGAGACCATGAGAAAATCAGTTAACAGGGAATGTAGAGCAAAAACCCTTTCCACAGTCAGTCAGTCAGGAATATGCATAACAGTGGCCCCAGTAGTTCAGAGACGGACCACACTGCCTTGAATATACACACTATGCTTATTCTTTACATGAACTGTCTTTCAAACGTTCTGGGTGCTCTGGTCTTGAACAGAGTGTATCAAGACTGTGACTGGACATTTATATGGCCTGTTCTCTCCACATTATGCTATGGCTTTGCTCCAATTGCTTTTGATAGTAAGGTGGGTTTTGGGTGCTGACCTCCATGAGGGTTCACTCTGTAGACAGGGTCATACTGAGGGTAGAGGGTGTTCTGCAGGTGAAACTTGGTGTACTGCAGCACCCTCTCAATCACGTCCTCGATGTACACAGCCTTGGGCATGCGGGACGACGTCATTATGTTGAGGGCCGTCAGACAGGCGTCAGCAGACTTGGTCACGCGCTCCATGATGAGGTCACGCCACAGCCGCTCCTCGTCTTCTGCGTCTGCGTCCTGTTGGGACAGAGAGGGAAGACGTTCAGACAAGTGGAACTTGCTTTTTAAGTCAGGAGGAGACAATCTGTGTCCGGGAAACCATATGAGAGGACAACTTACATGGTTCATCAGTGTGGAGAGCTTGGAACCGTCCTGAATGTTCTTCTCCAGGATGTTCAGGACCTTCACCAACTTATCAGATGGAAGCTATGGATGAGACAGATGAGAAAATACATAACAGAATACAGTATCCAATTTAGGATTGACAAAAAGACTGACATCTCCCTGCATCCAGTGTTCCCCTTTCTTACCCTGAAGGTGATGCCCATGGCCTTGATCTTAGCAGATTCGCTGCCCAGCTCGCTCAGCTGGTGTTTCCCCAGCAGAAGCTCCTGTGGGATCTCATCATCATCTGTTGACAAGAGTACTGGAGTTAGAGGAAGCAGTTCTGTCACCGTCATTTGTCACTGAACATTACTACGGCCGAAATCGAATTACATTTGGAAAATAATTCCAACAATCACAAGGTTCTGTCCCATCCTTGGTAGAAGGTATTAAAAACACTGACTCAAACCGCTGAGGATAAAACATAAAATAAAAAACACCTGTAAAAGTAGATCATGAATAATGCATACCCATGGCGTTGAAGTCAATGTCCTCCAAGCTCTCCAGAATGTTGTCCACACTGGCTGAGAACCTCTTGAACGTGGAGGAGTCCATCAGTTCTGTTGAGTAAACACAGAGAAAGTGAGTAACCTGCGTTAATGGGACAAAAGTCATACAACAAAGACACGGCTGAAGTTAGGACGAAATTACCTTCTGGTGTCAGCTTGGGCTCGTATGACTTCCTCTTCTTCTGTTTCTCCTTCTTCATCTTTCTGGCAACTGGACAAGATAGATGCATGTTCGAAAAATACATTGGACAGCAACACTTATCGAGTGAAATATTACTACAGATCTAAGATCTTCATTTGAACGATATCGTCTAAGCAAAATAATCATGCAGCAACAGGATTTGAATGTTTAGTCCGTAATGTTGCTTGATCGGCGGTTAGGCTATTAGCTGGCCAAAAGTAGGCTGTGTGAAAAGTGCAATACTGTTAATATAACAGTGTGTTCGTGGTGGTTTTCAGTGAATTCGCGTAAACTACAAAGCTCAGCAACAAAAGGGTGATCAAATGATGATCTTACATCTCATCCTCTGCATTTTTTTACCCTGCATCTAATGCCCAGGTATAGTCTGCTGGTTTAAACTATTCAGACAGTGGAAAAGATAACCATTGACGCACATGCTGGATGGTCAGTCGAAGACAGTGCCAGACTTACGGTCACTCATGCTGGGTGGTGGGGATTCCTCATCCGATTCCTCCGGGCTGCGTTCTCGGTAGCGCCTGCCAGATCCCTTGCGCCGCTCCTGGGAGCCCCCACTACTCCTCCGGTGCTCTCCTGAGCCTCTCCTCTCCCGCTCATCAGGCGCCCACGTCTTTTCTCGCTCCTTCTTGTGACGCTTCCGTGCAGCTGCAGGGAGAGAAAGAAGGAGCAACATGTCGCAGGATGTTGCTTTAATCATCAGGGGTTTGTTATCAACCATTAGCCCGCACTACTGGGATTGGAATGACCACAGTTTTTGGATATGGCTGTAGGGGGAGACAGCAATGTTGTGTGAAACTCACACTCCGTGACAGAGTCGTCGTCTGAGTCGTCGGAGTCGACTTCGGCGTACTTGGGCTTCTCGTTGACGGTGCTGCGCTTGCGTTTGTTCATCTTCACTCTCTCACACAGTGGCATGGTGGACTCTATCTCAGCAATGAGATGAGGAGGCAGTTCTTTCAACACTGATTCATCAAGACCTCCTAAGGAGAGGTCACCCAGTCATCTATTAGCCCTTGTATGAAAGGGCTAAATACACTAACAATGACACATTACGCGCCACAATTAAAACCAGTAGTGTCTTGTATACAGGATCATTAGCAAGGCCGCATGACCAAATCAAATCAACCCCAAAATAAATCAGAATCCCTTCAAGGGGAGTGAAATACAGTACGTGATTCTGTGCTGCTAGTGGATCAATGTGCAAAGTAATTAAAACTAAAAGTTCTCAAATTAAGTTTAAAAAAACGCATGATGTCAAAACCATAGTTAAACCTTAACTTCACCCACACAATAAGCTGACCCAGTCAGTCACGCAGACAGCAGGATGTCTCTTACCTTTCCCAGACTTCTCATGTGAGTGTCTGCTCTTGGAGGACTTGGAGCCGCGTGCGTTCCTGTCCTCTCTTTCCCTGATGATTTTCTGCACCTCGTCGATGCTGAGTTTCTGCAGCACCACAACAGGTTTGGCTCCTGTCTTCATCTCCTCTACCAGTCCCAGTCGCTCCAGCTTGACCCGGGGCTCGCTCCAGCCCTCCATTACAGGCCCCAGACCAGACCCAGGCTTCCTCATCTCAGCTGCCAACACATGCCCATCCTTATCCCGCTTCATCTTGGGAATCACAAAGTTCTTAAAGCCTCCAGACTTTACCCCCCCTAGAAGGTAGGCAGGGAACTCCTGTTTGCTTTCAACAGGCTGCTGTTGCTGCTTGGAGTCCTGTCGGTTCCTGCTGCCGTCCCCACTCCTCTTCTCCTCCCCGCTCCTCCTCTCCTCTTTATTAGGGGGTTTGAGGTTGGGGCATGGCCGGTCAGTCCTCTGGCGCCCACTGGGGTCCACCACCCCTCGTCCCTCCTGCTTAACCCGCGGGCTCTCTGGCCTGGAGCGCTGCTCTGGAGACCGGCGGTCCCGTGGTTCCCCTGCCTCTGTCCTGTGTTTCCTCTCCCTGTCTTTATCCGCCCGCTCCCTGTCTCTGTCCCGTCCATGTTTGGAGTCGTGTTCCCCTCTGCTGGACTTGCTGGGGGTCTCTGGCCTGCGGATACGGGATGGGTCGCTGTCCCGAGACCTCTCTTCCCTGTGACCAGAGTCTGAGCGGCCCTCGTGCCGTTGTCGTGGCGTGTCAGGCGTCCTGCTGTCAGGTCGGGCCTTGCCATTGTCAGGTTTTCCGTCGTGTCTGTGTTTGGACGAGTCTCTTCTGTTTTCGTGCTTGTGTTTAGGGGTCTCCGGTCGGCCGTCGGGGCCCAGCTTCTTGGGGGTGTCGGCGCGCTGCTTGATGACCTCTGGCCGGCCGTCTGCAGTCTGTAGTCGCTCTCCATCCGTCTTGGACTTTAGCCGCAGGACTCCGGTAGTGTCTGAGCCTTCCTCTGGACCCAGGCGTTCCTCGGGCCAGCGCCGGGCCTCCACGGCTGGGGTGGGGGTGCCCATGTTCACCTCTGGCTGCCCGTCAGCTCTGCCTGCTTGCTGCAGGTCGATGCTGACCATTAGGGCTGGCCGGCTGGCACCATTACTGGCTGCACTAGCCTCCTGGGGTGCCAACTTGCTGCCAACATTGCCCCCTCCCACGCCAGGCTGAGTTGCCCCCGCTGTCCCACCAGCGCCAGGCTCCTGGGGATACGAGTCCTGCTTCCGCTTCTTCAGTGGCTTGTCTACAATGAGGAAACCATGGGTAAGGAAATTGACAGACACCCACAACTATCAAGTTCTTTCTCCCATCTCTCTTTATTAAGTGAAAAATATTGCCAGTCTGTGATAAATCAGTAAGTGTAAAACTAGATGAAGCAAGATGTGCACACTCACCTTTATCCTGCACCTCTTTGGAGCAGCGCTCCCTTTCTATGAGCGTCTCTCGTTCTATCCTCTCGATCTCAGCGAGAGCGTCCATCTCAGCATCGTCGTACACAGCTCCGCTGATCACCCCTATTGCCTGTTTGGTGTTCTGGAGCACAGGGACCTGCTGGTAGCCTGACTGCTCCCCCTGGCCCGGGGCTAACCTGTGGGCAGGGTCCTGCTGCGTCCGGGAGAACTGCAGGCTGTTGTAGGCCAGGTCAGTGTCCTGGTCCTCTACCCCGGATAGGAGCTCTCCGGACTGGTCCAACTCAGAGGACTTCACCCGGGACAGTTTGAGGGTCAGCTTGGTGGAGTCTTTAGAGGGAGAGCTAACGATGTCGTACATGGCAGCTTTTTCCAACTGCTCTTTCTCCTCTTTAGTTAGCTTCTTCTGCTTCTTCTTGTGGTCAGGAGAGTCCAGGAGGAGGTCGGGAGCGGCGTCACGGGGGGGAGCATAAGGTGGAGGGGATTGCAGAATGAGGCCAGGTCGTGACCCTGCCAAAACCAAAAAGGTGAGTTTATTTTTTAACAAGGATTTTTTTCAGAAGTGGTGGCAAAGTCAGCTTGGTGGGGAAGCTCAAACGTTATTTAAAAAATCTATGGGGCCCCATGGCATTTTTTAAATCTTACATTCTCCTTCTGTAGATTTGTTTGAGTGATTATTACTTCTCAAATAAGATCTTATTTAAATATATATAGCTCCCTTATCTATTCTACATATTTAGATATCTGGTTTAAGTTAACACTGAAAACGTTTTACCAACTTTTTTGGAATCATTATTTGAAGTGGTGGGCAGCGGCTACTAAATGAATATAGGGGAAACACTGCTTGGCATAGAATAAGTAAGTTGACTCGTGATTTCCAGCCCACAGCATGATCATGCATAATACCTTTTGGGGTCCCTTCACTGCCCACAGGGGAAGAAACAGACTGGGGCGATCGGAGCGGGAAGGAGGCATTTCTCATGGAAGGATCACTCTCCTAGGGAAAACACATGTCACATAAGTATCTATATTTCAGATCTTTAAAGCAGCAATGGTGGATACAACAAATACATTCAGGCAGTGTACAAGCAATGAGGATCCACGCGAGAATAGTCAAAATAGTCTCTTTGCTAGGTAGAGTTTCATTTTGGTATGAATCATTTCTTGTGTTTACCTCATTCCCTAGTCTGTGGACTATGTTCATGTAGTCTTCGTTCGAGCCATGTCTGGCATTGTGATTGGCTGAGTTGCTTGAAATTTGCCCGGAGACCTTGTTGTCGTGGATGTTCCGCATGCTAGCAGGAACCACGGGACTGGCAACTGAACAGACACAGACAGACACCCAAATAAATCTCAGATACAATCAATCAATAGTTTAACTGCCTTCCAGCTAAGCCAAAACCCATATTCAACCACTGGTTCACCTGTAAATCTTGTTTAAAAGCTGGAATGAATGCAAATAAAACAAGACATAAAACAACAAAACAAAAGAAAGAAAACATGAAATATTATGCCAATGTACAGGAATCTTGCAGCAAGTGTGCATCGCAAACCAACACTGCATCCTGTATTGTTACACACAGAGTTTGCGTCGACAGAGCATGGATATTCGGTGCTGCAAATAATAAGGAACAGACACATGAGCCGATGGGTCACAGCTTGGAGGTGATGGGGCAGGATAGCGGATGTTTGACATGATGTCCCCAGGTGACTCCCGTACCTAAGGTTGGGGTGGAGGGGTTCTGGTGGGGGGAGGCCTGGGGCTGGGTCTGCACCTCTAGGCAGGGCTGCACAGGCCTCTTGGGGCTTCCTGAATAAGAGGGTGCAGCCGGAACGACAGGGGAACCATGCAGCTCTACGACCACAGAACATCAACACAACACACCAGGGTAAACCATGGGTATATATCCATGTTAGTTTGACTCGTTATTGTTATTCATTATGCACTGTGTATCTACTCCCCGTTTCACTATTTCTACTTTAATCTTCAACTCTGCATTGTTGGAAAAGAGCCTGTAAGTAAACATTTCATTGTTGTTTATGAAGCATGTGACAAATACAATTTGGTCTGTTGGTTTAAGTGTGTTGGTTCGACACAGAATCAACATCCTGACATACAGCACCAGTCAACAGTTTGGACAGACCTACTCATTCAAGGGTTTATCTTTATTTGGACTATTTCCTACATTGCAGAATAATAGTGAAGACATCAAAACTATGAAATAACACATATGGAATCTTGTTTTACAACAAGTCCCATAGGGCGGCACACAATTGTCCCAGCGTCGTCCGGGTTAGGGTTTGGCTAGTGTAGGGTCTCATTGTCAACAACAAGTATGACTGCCTTGCCTAGTTAAATAAAATAAAAATGTAAAAGCTGGTTGAGAGAATGCCAAGAGCGTGCAAAGCTGTCATCAAGGCAAAGGATGGCTACTTTGAAGAATCTCAAATATAAAATATATTTTGATTTGTTTCCCACTTTTTTGTTCACTACACGATCCCATATGTGTCATTTCATAGTTTTGATGTCTTCACTATTATTCTACAATGTAGAAAATAGCAACAATAAAGAAAAACCCTTGAATATGTAAGTGTCTCCAAACTTTTGACTGGAACTGTACATAAAAGTTAGGTACAGTACGGTTACCTGAAAATCACTTTTGTAGGTTTCATGCATCATTTCCCTATACAAACGCAGAGGTGCAGTCTCACCTTGCTGGATCTGTTGGTGCTGAGAATAGCTGGGGGGGTGAGGGTACTGCTGCATGTAACTTGCAGGGCTTTGGGGGGCGTAAGGGCTAGACACAGGGCTGTTCTGCTGGGGCGTGAACCTAGCGCCAGACCCCATCTGTGGAGATGCAAAGCGACTGTAGAGGCAGAGGATGAGAAGAACATGTCAATTCCAAGGGAACTTTCTACTCTCAAAAGCTAACAGGAGTCTTGAATGAACCATCAGAGCACCCACTGTACCATTACACCAAATTGAATGAGAAATGTATCGTTATACCTAGAAGGGCTGTGTGAGATAGTGGATTGCTGGTAGTTTGTCGACGCCGGACTCCCATGCATGGAATTCTGGGACATCTTGTACTGCGGCATTATTGGCTGCTGCATTATATCTTTAAGATGAAAAGAAGAAGTGATTGAAGAGGAGTAGAGAAGGCCAGTGCACAGCACCAGTACGGAGGCAACCTCCAGGCCAAAGCAGAGGGGTCCTGTTTATGTCAGTGGGAGATAGAAGACCTCACTTAAAGAACTATTAAGCTACTTCGGGAGCGAGACTGCATGAGATCACTTTCTGATCCTCACTCAGTTATCTGGTGGATTGACAAAATGCATTTCTTTACAAAACACTAGTATTTAAGAGTTCTGGGGAGTGCAGGAGATTACAGTAACAGAACAGTTTTCACAGAGTGTACGACAAAGTCCAATACACACATTGCACGATTCACTGTTGAATACAACAGCACAGCGTCAGGCCAGAGGTTTGGGAGACATTTCACTGGAGGACATGCAAATGGTCGGGGTCACTTAGCCAGCAGAGATGACACAGGATACAAGTCTGTGTTATCATCATAACACACGTAGCTTGCCTAATCAAGGTCCTTAACCAAACATGAACACACAAAAAACTGCTTGGAAAAACAGAGCATGACAGGGACAGTGATAAGCTATTTCAATTATCCGGATAATGAATGCAACAGCAGCTAGGGAAGAGGTTAGCAAACTCATTTGCATGTCTACTATGGATAACAAACTGTCTCAGACATGACGAGGTTCCAAGTCTTGTGCTGTATCCCAATCTCAGCACAGCACTACACAGTACAGCGGATCCCTACCCTCACCAGCCTCAACTGTCTGTGCAGACACCACTTTCCCCCTATAGCACCAGCAACTAGACACCAGTTTGTCACCAGTTTGTCACCGACTGAAATCGCTTCTTGATCTGTCCATAGATCACAGAGCAATTCAATGTTTTATCAACTACACTCAAGGCACTAAGTACCAAATCAAATCAAATGTATTTATATAGCCCTTCTTACATCAGCTGATATATCAAAGTGCTGTACAGAAACCCAGCCTAAAACCCCAAACAGCAAGCAATGCAGGTGTAGAAGCACAGTGGCTAGGAAAAACTCCCTAGAAAGGCCAAAACCTAGGAAGAAACCTGGAGAGGAGCCAGGTTATGAGGGGTGGCCAACACATACCACAAGCTCTTTCCAAGCTACAAGTACAGCGCTAACTCTAAAAATCACCCAAGACAACAAAACTTGCCTTGCAATGCCTCACAACGCTGTTTTGACCCAGGAAGTGTTTAACAGGTCAACAAATCAAGGCCATAAGAAGAAGGGACACAGTCAGTGCTGTATTAGGCCATACAATGTGCTACAGAGCAGCATCCAAGACACTCTTCTCCGTACCACCCTGAACCCCATGCCAGGCTGACTTACTTTTCTCCCTGAAGATGTTGGGGTTCCTAGAGAGCACTGTCTGCAGCAGCACAGGCACGTCACCCTCCGGGTCATCACTGCCCAGGTTGTCCTTCAGCTCTCTGCAATGGGAGGGGAGGGGGGTGGGGCAGAAAGGTTACAGTCAGCACATCAGAATAAATCACACACTTTATACATGAATCAACTATGGCAACTGTGGCTCATAACTTTCTCTACTCAGCTGTTTTGAAAACTAGCGTAGAAATGTGCAGGGGTGGGGAGGTACTCACATGTGCTCGGTGGAAACCTGGTTGAGGCTGTGAGCCAGCTGGGACACCAGGTTCTCATCCCGGCAGGCCAGCAGACAGTTGACCTCCTCCGCGATCCTCCCATTGTACAGCAAACTCTTAGTGGTGGTGGCAGGGAGAGGGGATGGCAGGGGCAGCTGGTTTAACACTGCAAAGACGAAGAGGAGACTGGTTAGCCTGAGTGAGTGGGAGGTTGGGTGAGCGAGAAGACATCAGCCATAATGAAGAGACACTGAATATCCATTTGAGCACGGCCAAGTGAATAATCAAGCTGTGGATAGTATATTATACCACCCAGAAAATAAATATCCCACCTTCCTTCCTAACTGAGTTGCCGGGTAGGAAGGAAACTGCCGAGGGATGTCAAGATTTTTTTATTTCACCTTTATTTAACCAGGTAGGCTAGTTGAGAACAAGTTCTCATTTACAACTGCGACCTGGCCAAGCAAGATACAGCACAGCATTCCAACACAAACAACAACAGAGTTACACATGGAATAAACAAAACATACAGTCAATAATACAATAGAAAAAGTATATATACAGTGAGTGCAAATGAGGTAAGATAAGGCAGGTAAGGCAAGAAATAGGCCATAGTGGCAAAATAATTACAATAAAGCAATTAACACTGTAGTGATAGATGTCCTGAAGATGAGTGTGCAAGTAGAGATACTGGGGTGCAAAGGAGCAAAATAAATAACAGTATGGGGATGAGGTAGTTGGATGGGCTATTTACAGATGGGCCATGTACAGGTGCAGTGATCTGTGAGCTGCTCTGACAGCAGGTGCTTAAAGTTAGTGAGGGAGATATGAGTCTCCAACTCCAGTGATTTTTGCAGTTCGTTCCAGTCATTGGCAGCAGAGAACTGGAAGGAAAGGCGGCCGGCCAAAGAGGAATTGGCTTTGGAGGTGACCAGTGAAATATACCTGCTGGAGCGCGTGCTACGGGATGAGGCCAATGGTGATAAAACACCTATAGTTCTCTGTTGATGTGGATTTACGACACCCTTTAACAACACATGCGGTGTATGTGCACTAAAACTAGTTAACTTTGATTTGTGATAATGGTCGTCTCTGCTCGCTGTAACCAACAAAGGCTGAGATGGGAAAAATGTGCATGCAGGGTTCAACATTAACGATGGCCAGTGGATCTCGTCAGTCACTGGACCGACCTGGCCATTAACTTTTCTGCTCATTTTTTAACATTTATCTTCTCTGTCACAGTCTACCATTGAAAACCAATGAAGACCACAGGCAGGATACTCAAGCTATTTGTATTTGAGCAATATGATTGGCCATTCATTCAAGCACCACCATGCTACTGATGCCTTCACACAGCACACGCAAACTGTCCAGAGCAAAAAGAAACGCACAAGAATACATTCGCTGAGCATATTTATTTTACGGAAAGGAATTTATAAAATTAAACTTTCTGCTTTGGCTGGAACTCAAATTGTTAGGTGGCTGGCCCACATTTGTATTTTATTTATACCTTTATTTAACTAGGCAAGAACAAATGATTAAGAACAAATTATTATTTACAATGACGGCCTACCAGGGAACAGTGCCTTGTTCAGGGGCAGAATGCCAGATTTTACCTCGTCAGCTTGGGGATTCGATCTAGCAACCTTTCGGTTACTGGCCCAACGCTCTAACCACTAGGCTACCTGTTGCCCCATGGGAGGAAATGTAGGGAAACAGTTGATTTCAAATGAGGGATTTCGTGGCTAATTGAGGTAAAACAGTAATTCTGCTCAAAGATTATGTATGTATGAACTACACATTGAAACATCCAGCCCAAAGAGGATGTTCAATAATGTCTTAGTCGCCAAAGTACTGGAGAATATCTTTAATATTTAATATAGAGAGAAGCATACCAACCTATAGACCAGTGTTTCCCAAAGTTGTTCCTGGGGACCCCAAGGGGTGCATGTTTTGGTTTTTGCCCAAGCTCCTCACAGCTGACTCAAATGATCTAAGTTTGATAATTAGTTGATTTTTTTTAATCAGCCGTGTATTGCTAGGGCAAAAAACTAAATGCACCCCCAGAGGACCGAGTTTGGGAAACGCTGCTAACGGCCCTGCATGACCCCAATGCGTTTAAAAAACTGTCCGGGCCAGTAGAAATTCTGTTTGGGACAGTACATTTTTGGCCAACTGGCCTGACGAGAAAGAAAATAAGTTAAGATTGGACCCTGGCATGGTTCAACACATCCCAGCTACTCAACAATATTGGTTTCACTGAATAAGGAAGCCTATATGGAAAAGCCTCCTTCCAAATTAAATTTAAAAAATGAAAAAACATTGTATAACCTAAATGCAAAGTATTAAGTTAAGGATAAAATCAATACTGCACATTACTGCATAAAACCATCCATAGTTTTAGGGTGTTTTCACACTTGGTTCCTTAAAATGTTTGTGCTCAGTGCAGTTCACTTCATTTGTTGTGCAGTGTGAACACTCCAAAGGAACTCAGAACCCTCAAAAGAGACCCCGAAGCGAACTGAGACCATCAGGAGAGGTGGTCTGAGTTCGGTTCGCTTGAAATCCACGGTCCGGTTCTATTTCAAGGCCTCAAAAAAGGCAAGACCTATAAAAAAAAATTGTAGACCTCTGATTCATCCTTGGGAGCGATTTCCAAATGCCTGAAGGTACCCCGTTCATCTGTACAAACAATAGTACGCAAGTATAAACACCATGGGACCACGCAGCCATCATACCGCTCAGGAAGGAGACGCGTTCTGTCTCCTAGAGATGAACATATTTTGGTGTGAAAGTGCAAATCAATCCCACAACAGCAGGAAAGAACCTTGTGAAGATGCTTGAGGAAACAGGTACAAAATATCTATATCCACAGTAAAACGAGTCCTATATCGACATAACCTGAAAGGCCACTCAGCAAGGAAGTAGCCACTGCTCCAAAACCGCCATAAAAAAGCCAGACTACAATTTGCACATGGAGACGAAGATTGTACTTTTTGGAGAAATGTCCTCTGGTCTGATGAAACAAAAATGTAACTGTTAGGCCATAATGACCATCGTTATGTGAGGTGAAAAAAGGGGGAGGCTTGCAAGCGGAAGAACACCATCCCAACCGTGAAGCACGGGGGTGGGAGCATCATGTTGTGGGGGTGCTTTGCTGCAGGAGTGACTGGTACACTTCACAAAATAGATGGCTTCATGAGGGAAAATTATGTGGATATATTGAAACAACATCTCAAGATATCAGTCAGGAAGTTAAAGCTTGGTCGCAAATGGGTCTTCCAAATGGACAATGGCCCAAAGCATACTTCCAAAGTTGTGGCAAAATGGCTTAAGGACAACAAAGTTAAGGTATTGGAGTGGCCATCACAAAGACCTGACTTCAATCCTATAGAATATTTGTGGGCAGAACTGAAAAGGCGTATGCAAGGAGGCCTACAAACCTGACTCAGTTGCACCAGCTCTGTCAGGAGGAATGGGCCAAAATTCACCCAACTTATTGTGGGAAACTTGTGGAAGACCACCCGAAACGTTTGACCCAAGTTGAACAATTTAAAGGCAATGCTACCAAATACTAATTTCCTGTATGTAAACTTGGAATGTGATGAAATAAATCATTCTCTCTACTATTATCCTGACATTTCACATTCTTAAAATAAAGTGGTGATCCTAACTGACCTAAGACAGGGAATTCTTACTATGATTAAATGTCAGGAATTGTGAAAAACAGTTTAAAAGTAGTTGGCTAAAGTATATGTAAACTTCCGACTTCAACTATATCTGCGTCATTGCTCTGTATCTACGTCATTGCTCACACTCTGCTGTGTGGGAATCTTGCTTGCTGTCACTCAAATACTGAGGGGATGATGCTCATTGGCTGGAACTATAATTGCTAGGGGGCTGGCCCACGTGGGGGAAAATGGCGCAGCACAGCTTTCAGTAAACAGTTGGTTTCAAACTCAAGTGTTTTCCATAAACACCGCCCATAGGCTAATCAGCTGATAAGACTCATTTTCAGCCAGCTACTTTTCCACTTCATATTAACTAGGCTACTTTTAACTTAGAAAAGTATATTTCGCTAGTCCGTCAAACCCTCTCCCTCCAGAATGAACGATATGCATCTTCTAGCAATCTATTGATAGGATAGGCGACTGTCAGTCACAAAGCGAACGAGGACAGGGAGAAAGTGTCATGTCTGTTCTCCCTCCCAGTAAAACTGATGTGGTTAGTAAACAAAAGGATTTCTTAGGTGTCCTTTCCTAGGATGTCAGGGCTTGCCATACAAATCAAATCAAATTTATTTATATAGCCCTTCGTACATCAGCTGATATCTCAAAGTGCTGTACAGAAACCCAGCCTAAAACCCCAAACAGCAAACAATGCAGGTGTAAAAGCATACAGTGACGCTAAAGTGAGTGACTCTCGTCTCGTCAGTCAGTATAGCCTACCGAATTGAATCTGTGAGAGAGCCGTTCATAGGCTATTGGTAGGCCTAGGCTTTTTGGTGAGTATCTGCAGATAACTTATGAAAGCATTCGATGAAGAATCAATACTACAGAAACTATAAGTTGAGGAGAGCCTCATTTTGGTCCAAATATGATAATTAGGGCCCTCGCGGAATCCAGGCATTAAAACGGAATTCAACAATTTAAAAAAAAAAATGTATTGACCTCAGTCGGGAATTAACTACAGTGCCTTCAGAAAGTATTCACAGTCCTTTACTTTTTCCCCACATTTTGTTGTGTTACAAAATAGGATTAAAATGGATTGAATTGTAATTTTTGGTCAACGACCTACACACAAATATGAAAAATATCTTGATAAGTATTCAACCTCTTGGAGACAATACATGTTAAAAACACCCTTGGCAGCGATTACAGCTGTATGTTCTTTGGGGTAAGTCTAAGAGCTTTGCACACCTGGATTGTACAATATTTGCCCATTATTATTTTTCTAATTCTTCAAGCTCTGTGAAGTTGGTTGCTGATCGAAGCTATTTTCAAGTCTCGCAATAGATTTTCAAGCTAATTTAAGTCAAAACTTTAACTAGGCCATTCGGGAACATTTAATGTCATCTTGGAAAGCAACTGCAGTGTATATTTGGCCTTGTGTTTTAGGATCTTGTTCTGCTGAAAGGTAAATTTCTCTCCCAGTGTCTGTTGGAAAGAAGACTAAAATGATTTTGCCTGTGCTAAGCAGTATTCCATTTCTTATTTTTTATTGTAATTTTTACCCCACTTTTCTAGCCCAAATTCGTTATTACGATCTGGTCTCATTGTTGCAATTCTCCAACGGGCTTGGGAGAGGCGAAGGTCGCGTCATGCTCCGAAACAAAACCCACCAAACCGCGCTTCTTAACACCTGCTCACTTAACCCAGAATCCAGCTGCACCAATGTGTCGGAGGAAACACTGTTCAACTGAGAACTGAAGTCAGCCTGCAGGCGCCCGGGCCGCCACAAGGAGTCGCTAGATCACGACTCCTTGTGGAACACCAGGCTGTAGTGACGCAGCAACACTGCAGTGCCTTAGACTGCTGTGCCACTTGGGAGGCCCTTATTCAGTTTCTTTTAATCCTAAAAAACGACAAGCATACTTATAATATGATGCAGCCACCACCATACTTGAAAAAATTAAGAGTGGTACTCAATGATGTGCCCCAAACATGGCACTTGTATTCAGAACAAAAAATACATTTCTTTGCCATTTTTTTTGCAGTATTACTTAAAGGGATACTTTGGCAACGAGGCCCTTTGTCTACTTCCCCAAAGTCAGATGTGTCAGATTATGTCTCTGTGTCAAGTATGAAGGAAGTTAGAGTTAGATTTGCTTACAAGCGTTACCCATATACTCCCAGTCATTGCGCTACTAGCAACGATTATTTTCTACACATCTACCAATCGGTGCCCTTCTTTGCAAGGAACTGAAAAACCTCCTTGGTCGTTGTGCTTGAAATTCATTACTAGATTGAGGGACCTTACAGATAATTGTATGTGTGGGGTAAAGAGATGGGGTAGTCATTCAAAAATCATGTTAACCACTATTACTGAACACAAAATGAGTCCATGCAACTTATTATGTGATTTGTGAAGCACATTTTTACTCCTGAAAGTATTTCGGCTTGCCATAACATAACAGGTTGAATACTTGTTCACTCAATACATTTCAGCTTTTCATTTTTTATTAATCTCCAAAATGTTATACAATCTAAATACCACTTTGACATTATGGGGTATTGTCAAAATTGAGGCTGTAAAACAACAAAATGTGGAAAAAGTAAAGGTGTGTTAACACTTCCTTAAGTCAATGTAAATGTATTGACAATTAATTAATTTGCCCAAGTTTGTCATAAAACATGAACAGAACGCATCAGTAATTCATATTTCCTGCAACTTTCTAAAGAAGCAACAAGCATGCCCCTGTCTGTGTCTGGTGTGTACGTCTACCACTTTTTGTAGCCGTTAGCGATGATGCGAATGAAAACAGTCTTCTGGTAGATGGGAAAGGCTTTAACAAAACCTTCTCATTTAAATATGAACTACAAAGTAGCCTATGCTTACCTGGCAGAAGTATCAATTTATTATTTTAATCAATCCAGTGGGTATTTCTTTTGCAAACTCCGCCATCACGTGCACTACAAAAACACTTCTAAACAACAGCCTCTTGTGCTAGGTGCACACTTGAATTAAAGGGCAACTACACCCAAAAATCTAAATTACTTAAATTTTTTCCAGGCCTCAAACGTTAGCTACTGACGTAGTGTAAACATTGTTGTGGACTTAAAAAACAACAACAGTGGATGTTCTATAAAAAAAAATGTTATTTTTAGAGCGAAAACCATAAACCTGGAAAAACTCAATGGAGAAAACAGAATTTCGGAAAGAACAAAACGGAACCAGGCAAAAACTAACCATACCTAAATGTAAAATGTTCCAATCATTTAGGTTATGCAAATCAGAAAGATACAATACTTAAGACTGATATAACTCTTATTTTAATATATTTGACCTTTAATAGATTTTTCAAGATAATGTGGTCTATATAGCTCCTTTTTCAGTTGTAATAAATTACATAATTTCAAGAGCAAACATTATTGTGGCAATTCATATCTTGCAGTAAAACTGTAAATAAGACTAATCAAGAAAAGACAGATGAAATGTTTTTAAAAAGGCTTAGTAGTCCTGATCAAATAGGCCTACAACTAACAATACACTGAAAGTTTTTTGTCATTTAAATTGTAAAGTCATGTCTTTCTACACAATACCCCAACAAATTGTTCCAATCTGGGAAGTAAATCATTTCGCTATTTATCCTATTTTGGATGGAATCAAGCCATTAGAATGTACCAGAGGCCACCAAAATAGAGCTACTTTGGCAAAACATTTTGACCCCTGGGGGGGAAAGACCCCCGCCGCAAACTACTTTTTCCATCTAGCTGGCTCTATGTACGTGTCCTTGTGGCTAATTGAGGTAAGACAGTAATTCTGCACATGTATGAACAACACATTGGCACATCCAGCCCAAAGCAGGATATTTAAAAAGTACTTACTAGTAGCCAAAATGGCAGAGCATGTCTTTAATATTCTTGATCAACAATAATATTAAAGACAGAAGGATACTATCAACAAACTACTTGTTGATAAGCAACTGCTTGTTAGGGTAACACTTAGAATAAGGGTAAGGGTAAAAGTTAAGGTTAGGGCTAGTAGATAGTTAGTTAGTTGAAGTGACTACTGGACTACTAGCTACAACCTTATGAACTGTCAAACTCAGGCAAATGGCCACGAACAATGTAAACACGTGCCACGCATGCACAGAATGTTTGCCTAGATTTGTAACCCAGAGACATTTACATCCAGGCTTGGACACTTAACCACTGTGTAATGAATTGCATTGAAAGTTGAGGCACTAAGGCAACAAAATGTGCAAAGGCGGATACTTTCTTGATATGGGCACTATACATCATATTCCACTACCAATGCAATTCTAAAGCAAGGGCTATGGAAAAGTGCCATCAATCATACTCAGTTGTAGGAGTGTCCTAAATACCAAGACTGCAATATTAATGTAGTGAACATTAATGCTTCATTACAACAAGGGAAAAAAGGAGTAATCAAACAAAGCTCAATTTTTTTTAAATCTGTCTAACTTGGTAAATGAATAATCTAAATACCAATAAACGGGCTTTGAGGCAGGCAGCACTGACCATAAAGCAAGCAAAATGGTTGTGATGTATTACTGTTTAAAGGATTGTATACATTTTGAAAACAGCGTTGTATACTAAAGATGTATTAGTATAAAAAAGCTTGCAGCGGGAATAAATGTCAGTAGACTCGGTACATCAAAAATAGCTTGGCCCCACCAGCATCGTTTCACTTGCTTTCCAGGAATCCACCATATCAGTAAATATGTGAGTGGCAGTGTAATACTTACAGTCTGTAAGGCTAGCGATCCCAGCAAGAGTAGTAATGGGAACATGAGGCATATCCCCATTCATGCTGAAGATGGGGGTGGGGGAGTCGTGTCGATGCACAGGTTTGCTCAATGTCGTCGCTCTCCGACTGTTCCTCACATCTCCCGACCGCTGCAGAAGACAGAGGGCTTCATTAGAACAGCCAGCGGCAACGAGAGATGGACAATTCACAATATCACACAACACTCCTCAATGTGCAACACTGCTCAGAAGAGCCGGCGCATGTTAAACCAAAGCCTTGGTGAACATAGAATCAGGGGCTTTCATATCAAAAGTCAAAGTGATGGAGGAAGAATTCTCAGGGATGAACTAACGGGGCTATATTAATTAGGCACCATTGTTAAGCTAAGGCTGAGGGGAATGACACAGATGTGAAAGTAGTGCAACAGGATACAGAGGGTTACACTGGTTAGTACAAGGATATAAAACTCATACAACACTCACTGACAACTTTCACTCAGGCAGCAGCTCAAGGTTTTACTTGCATTAGAAATATGACCTAGGCATTTTCCATTAACGAAACAGGAGCAATAGAAACATTAATTAATGAAATCGCATGTGAAGTAAAATAGGCTACTTGTTGTGCAGATGGAGAAATAGGCTACTTGTTGTGCAGATGGTGAAATAGGCTACATGGGGAAATTGGTCAATGGCTGCTAGAGCAAACACACTAGTAGAACACATTAGCAGACATGCATCAGTGGGGAGAAGGAATTGTAGAAAACCGAGTACAGTACTGGTGGTGCCCTTACTCTGACAAGTTCCAGGGGTGTCATCAAAAACAGCCCATACAAAATAGTCAGATCCTTTCCTACTGATAATGCAGTGGCTTTGAAGCATGCAGAGAGTGTTTTTGAGGAGGACTGAGTGAACCCCAGTGCATTTAAAAAGTGTGTGCACTTCTTGCAGTTGGACGGAACACCTCATTATCATTCACTACTATTATCCTTGGCCACCGACAAGACAGCCACTGTCAGAGAAGGCAACAAGAGGAGTAATTATATCCCTATAGCATGCTCAACACCAGACTGACAGTAGAGACCAGGAACGGCAACACATAGCAATGGGCCTAGATGACTTGACATGGCACAGGTCTATTATCAGTAGTTACTGGGGTAGTACCTTGATAATCCTAGGAAGAGGTGTGAACCCATGCATGCGTAAATGAAAACAGCTACCCCTTTCCGGACCCAAATGCTCATGGTCACTCTGAAGCTGTGCTGGTTGGGTAGGAAGGTAGACGAGCAAGCAGCATATAGGATTATCTGGTTTAGGGAAGGGAGGCAATTTCTCTGGCGCTGCAGGATCTTCTTGAAAACACTTGACTTTATATGTAGCGCCCTATAAAATGTGTCCTACCGCGGAGAAGTTATGATATCTGCCACAGAGGAGAAAACCATGCACATGCTTCAAAAAACATATTCTACTTATTGTTTTATCTATAAAACTGTCTTGCACAACTAACTTCATTCGTTTTTATTACCTTTGACCTTTTTCAAAATGAGGTGAGAGAGGTCCGAGAGAGGACGCAGGAGATGAGCAAATCCAATTGAGGAAAGGCCCCTGTCTGTGAGTGCACGTTTGTCTACGACTTTCTATAGCCGTTAGCAATAACTTTAATATATTGACAAGTCTTCTGGTAGATGGAAAGGCTTTCCAAAAAACCTTCTCAAATCACGAGTACTACAGAAACATCGCTTACCAAACAACCGTCTCAGGTTGGTGTACAGTTGAATTAAAGGGCAACTCCACCCAAAAACAACATTTCTTCAATTGTTGTGGTCTTCTGATGTGATTTAAGCATTGTTGCGCACTAAGAACATCCTTTTATTTTTTAAGTGTGATTTTGAGAGCGGAAACTGAAACCTGGAAAAATAAAACAGAAAACGGAATCAGGCAACAAAAACAACCAGATATGCTGTGTGAATTTGCAGCTAGCTACTGGGCAATTCCATGGTAATTGAATTTCATTTAAATTGTATGCCAAACAAAAACCATTGATTTCAAAGTTTAACAAAATCATACAACTCTCTGCACAAGGACTACTTTTAACAAATTACACTGAACATTTGACAAAAACACATTTACTGGAAGAACTGAGCAGATGAAAAGTTTGGTAATAGAATTCCTTAAAATCTCCCTCAGATTATGTGCCCATGTTTTCCAAAAATGTGTAAAATATCTGCTCTGAATTAAACTCTGAAGTAAGATTCAACGATGTCTGCATAAAGAATGGGGTGTCCTCTATAACATGACACAATGGCTTTCAAAAAATCTCCGTTGGTTATTGAACGAGAGTAAGTGAACTGGATTTACACATGGTAACGGAATTGCGGTAACAGAATGTCATCATGTGTCCCTGATCTGCACTACAAAGAAATCTTGGTCGCCCGAAAGTAGTCTGCTCTTTCGACTAATTGTTAGTGTATTTTTCCATATAAAATCAACTATATGCACTGAGCTTGTTTGATACTTTAAACACACCGTTTGATTAAATAATTAAGACACACAAATGACTTGAGCCAGCGAGTGCCTTCGACTGAGCCTTGGGGTGAGTTGTTTGAGCCTTGGGGTGGTTGTTTCCCTTGCTCAGCATGGTTAACGCTGCTTCGATGTGGTGGCTGTTGTCGTTGTGTTGCTGGTTCGAGCCAAGGGAGGAGTGAGGAGAGGGACGGAAGCTATACTGTTACACTGGCAATACTAAAGTGCTTACAAGAACATCCAATAGTCAAAAGGTTAATGAAATACAAATTGCATAGAGGGAAATATTCCTATAATAACTACAACCTAAAACTTCTTACCTGGGAATATTAAAGACTCATGTTAAAAGGAACCACCAGCTTTCATATGTTCTCATGTTCTGAGCAAGGAACTGAAACGTTAGCTTTCTTACATAGCACATATTGCACTTTTACGTTCTTCTCCAACACTTTGTTTTTGCATTATTTAAACCAAATTGAACATGTTTCATTATCTACTTGAGGCTAAATTGATTTTATTGATGTATTATATTAAGTTAAAATAACTGTTAATTCAGTATTGTTGTAAATTGTCATTATTACAAATACAATTCGTTTTTTTTATTTTTTTTTATTTTTATTTTTATTTTTTATAAATCGGCCGATTAATCGGTATCTGCTTTTTTGGTCCTCCAATAATCGGTATCGGCGTTGACAAATCATAATCAGTCGACCTCTAATTGGAACAGTGTAAATAATGCTAAATAAATTACGTGTACCAGAGAGTCTGTTCTAACGGGGATTTTTTTGAATGCAATTATTACTGCAAAGACTAAAAACAGTTGCATGCATCCGTGAATGCAATTGCTGACATGTTGCATTTCATTTGTTGTTTTGGCTAATTATTCGAGAATCCCGTTGTTATATCATTTGTAAACTAAAATACTTGATTGCATTTCAAAACATGAATGACTTGTATGCTGTGTGATGACATGAACGAATGAATGATTGTACGACGCCCTCTTAGGCCATACAGCTCGATGGTGGTTATACAAGGCTACTATACTAAGACTACTAATGATAATGACATTACTTATTATTATAACAATGATTGTAATTACAATTGTAATAATAACAATAAAAAGGAGGTCAAGAAAAGGAGGGTGTGGGAGCGAGAGCTACGTTGCGTATTGTGTGTAACAAACAGGTGCTTTTAGGTTACAATCGGGGCATAAAATAAATGTTTTGGTCCACCAGCCTGCTAAAATTACACCAAGAAAACACAAACAAAGAAAATTGATGAGCATGCTTTGTAATGTTTCTAAAACAATAAATATATTACTAGTAAGAAGTAATGTGTGTATATTGATACTATTTATTTTTTTGACCCAAGACTTTTAACTAAAATATCACAGAGAAATGTTCAGGGAGGTTATCGTGGTAGCACAACTGGAGTCATGTTTGTGCCTGTGAGATTTGAGTCTGACTATTACAAGCGTTGTCTTCTCTTCCCTAGCAGTTGATCTCAAACCTAGAGAAACAACCTAGATTGTGAACAATGTAAATAGCCAAGAAATACAAGGACAAAGTCTCACTTCAGTAGACTTTCCTTTCAAGTAAATTAGACCAACTTTTATGCCTGTGCGCAGCGCTTCCGAAAATGAATATTTCACTTAGTTCTTCACATGCTTTATAGATCGGCAGGTAAGGGTGCTCTCGAGTGGCTAGATGTTCTTTACCATTCAGCCATCAGATTTGCCACAAATGCTCCTTATAGGACACAACACTGCACTCTATACTCCTCCGTAAACTGGTCATCTCTGTATACCAGGTACAAAACCCACTGGTTGATGCTCATTTATAAAACCCTCTTAGGCCTCACTCCTCCCTATCTGAAATATCTACTGCTGCCCTCATCCTCCACATACAACACCCGCGACTGAAATGAGCTGCAAAAAACACTCCGGACACTCTCGGACAGTTTTATCGCAATCTCTTCATTCAAAGACTCAATCATGGACACTCTTCGTGACAGTTATTGCTGCTTCGCGTGATATATTGTTGCCTCTGCCTTTTTGCCCTTTGTGCTGTTGTCTGTGCCCAATAAATGTTTGAACATTGTGTTGTGCTGCTACCATGTTGTTGTCATGTTGTGTTGCTACCATGCTGTGTTGTCATGTGTTGCTGCCATGCTATGTTGTTGTCTTAGGTCTCTCTCTATGTTTTGTTGTGGTGTCTCTCGTCGTGATGTGTGTTTTGTCCTATATATTTTATTTTTATTTTTATCCCAGCCCCCAGCATTGCAGAGCGAGGTGGAATAGGCTATATAGGATTTGAAGTTCTTTGATTTTGTGCAATTAATTTACCAGCTATGAAACTAAGCAACAGAAATACTTTGAAAAAAGCTATAGCAGCATTTATTTGACTATAAATGTGATCACACTTGACTATTTCTATCCACAAATGTGAGTGACATTCTCCAACTGTGGAGCCCTGACCACCGGCCAACGTGGCTGGTGAAATAGACATCTTTTACCCACCAATGCCAAAATCTACCTGCATTTGGCAGGTGTTAATTATAGGCCCTGATTACAATATGATAATCTTTCTGACCGTTTGGAACAGTGTAAACAGCACTAAATAAATTAAAAGCAGCCTATACCAGAGATATAAATCCTAGCAAAGAGTTGATTTTTAAAACTTGTGAAATGGCTTTTGCGTGTTGCAGTGTCGTGAGGCTTGGAGCTCACGGAATCAGTAGGCTATTAAACAAACTCAAATACGCAACAGAAGCATATTTATATTTATTTCTGTAGATATATATATATGATTTAGAAAGCCAGGCACATTTAACAGATAGGCTATTGATTATAGACCTAATTAAGTTGGGGTTTCCTCTCTCCTCAATTTTCATAGACATTTAAAACGCCTCACTCCACTGCTGCCTCCGCCGCATTGTTCTCAACACCATTATGCTGGTTAACTTTGCTATTATGCACATAGCAACATGCTCTTGGAAAAGGTGGCCATTCAACAGCGTACCAAAGATTGTTTCAGAACCGCAGACAGCAACCGCTATCCAATGCGGGGAAAACCGCATTTGTTATAAAATATATATTTTTTATTAGTGTTGCACCATTGTTCTTAAATAATATAACCATATACATTTTCAGTAGCATATGTCAGAGCGATGGACTGTTCCATCCCCGTGGCCTCAGCAATGGATTAGTCCACTGAGACAAGCATGAATCAGACGGCTGTCTAGTGCGCCGTGAAATATATATATATATTTATGATTGCTCGACTAAAGAAATCTCAGTCGACCAACAGCCTATCGACCAAATGTAGCGGATTTGTGAAATGGCTAGCTTAGTTAGCGGTGTGCGCTAAATAGCGTTTCAATCGGTTACGTCACTTGCTCTGAGACCTTGAAGTAGTAATTCCCCTTGCTCTTGTGGAGCGATGGGTAACGATGCTTCGTGGATGACTGCTGTTGATGTGTGCAGAGGGTCCCTGGTTCGCGCCCGGGTATGGGCGAGGGGACGGTTTAAAATTATACTGTTACATTGATGCTGTTGACCCGGATTACTGGTTGCTGCGGAAAAAGGAGGAAGGTCAAAAGGGGGGTGAGTGTAACGGATGTGAAACGGCTAGCTTAGTTAGCGGTGTGCGCTAAATAGCGTTTCAATCGGTTACGTCACTTGCTCTGAGACCTTGAAGTAGTAATTCCCCTTGCTCTGCAAGGGCCGCGGCTCTTGTGGAGCGATGGGTAACGATGCTTTGTGTGGTTTGTGGTTTGTGACTACTATTATTTTCTATTGTAGCCAACTGCAGAAGGTCCCTGGTTCGCGCCCGGGTATGGGCGAGGGGACGGTTTAAAAGTATACTGTTACACAAACAATCAACTAAATGGGGTCAGCCCTAACAAACGCATAAATATGAATGTCATTCTGTTCATGGTGATGTGTCCTATATAGGTACACAAAAGGTATAAATATGCAATATCCTCCTTTGCATATTTGGGTATTATTCTACACAAGAATAATTATTCTAATAATTATGCTGTTATTCTAATGAGCTCTGCACCCAAACAAGACCAAATTTGGTTGGTCCTGACCGTACCAAATCTGAACCAATCATAGAGCTCTATGTTTCACAAGTTTGGACATCCATGTGCAGCACAGTAGAGCTCAGTAGAGTACAGTAGAGCTCAGCAGAGTACAGCACAGAACAGTAGAGCTCAGTACAATATAGTAAAGTATAGTTCAGTACTGTAGAGTACAATTCAGTAGATTATAGTGTACTCAACTCTAGTGTGCTCTACTGTGTACCATACTGAACTCCAGTGTTGTACTGAACTATACTCTACTTTTCTTTACTGTACTCTACTGTCCGAACTTGTGAACCCAAATGTGGTTTGTGACTACTATTATTTTCTATTGTAGCCAACTCAATTGCCAAAAATTCCATTACCACATTTTCTGAAATTCTGTTACTGATTTGGTAACAGATTTTTTTGTTTTAATCACTTAATAATTCATAAACAAAATTGATATCAATAAAAACTAGAGGATCGGCCGATTAAATCTGCATGGCCAATTAATTAGGGCCTATTTCAAGCTTTCATAACAATCGGTAATCGGCATTTTTGAACGCCGATTACATTGCAATACACGTGTTACGTGAGTGCAGCAAGGAGCCAAGCTAAGTTGCTAGCTAGAATTAAACTTATTTTATAAAACAACAATCAATCTTAACATAATCACTAGTTACCTACACATGTTTGATGATATTACTAGTTTAACTAGTTTGTCCTGTGTTGCATATAATCAATGCGGTGCCTGTTAATTTATCATCGAATCACAGCCTACTTCGCCAAACAGGCGATGATTTAACAAAAGCGCACTTGCAAAAAAATGCAAAATTGTTGCACTAATGTACCTAACCATAAACATCAATGCCTTTCTTAAAATCAATACACAAGTATATTTTTTTGAACCTGCATATTTAGTTAAAAGAAATTCATGTCAGCTGGCAATATTAACTAGGGTAATTGTGTCACTTCTCTTGCGTTCAGTGCAAGCAGAGTCAGGGTATATGCAGCAGTTTGTTGCGAACTGTGTGAAGACCATTTCATCCTAACAAAGACCGTAATTCATTTGCCAGAATTTTTCACAATTATGACATAACATTGAAGGTTGTGCAATGTAACAGCAATATTTAGACTTAGGGTTGCCACCCTTTCGATAAAATACGGAACGGTTCCATATTTCACTGAAAGAATAAGCATTTTGTTTACAAAATTATAGTTTCCGGATTTGACCATATTAATGACCCAAGGCTCGTATTTCTGTGTGTATATTATATTATAATTAAGTCTATGATTTGATATTTGATATAGCAGTCTGGCTGAGCGGTGGTAGGCAGCAGCAGGCTCGTCAGCATTCATTCAAACAGCACTTTCCTGTGTTTGCCAGCAGCTCTTCGCAATGCTTGAAGCACAGCACTGTTTATGACGTCAAGCCTGTCAACTCCCGAGATTAGGCTAAGAACATCCAATAGTTAAAGGTATATGAAATACAAATGGTATAGAGAGAAATAGTCTATAATTCCTATAATAACTATAACCTAAAACTTCTTAACTGGGAATATTGAAGACTCATGTTAAAAAGAACCACCAGCTTTCATATGTTCTCATGTTCTGAGCAAGGAACATAAACATTAGCTTTTTTTTTAACATGGCACATATTGCACTTTTACTTTCTTCTCCAACACTGTGTTTTTACAACATGTTTCATTATTTATTTGAGACTAAATTGATTTATTTTATGTATTATATTAAGTTCAAATAAAAGTGTTCATTCAGTATTGTTGTAATTGTCATTATTACACACACACACACACAAAAGAACTGCCGATTAATCGGCATCAGCTTTTTTTGGTCCTCCAGTAATCGGTATCGACATTGAAAAATCATAAATCCATCGACCTCTAGTAAAAACACTAACTAATTGATAGGTCTACCTTTACTTGTTACTTCTGTGAACTTTTATTATCCCCCCTCCTCATAAGGGAGAGACATTTTTTAAATATCTTTAAGATATGTGGGTTTTTGGTAACGGGATTTCAAGGCACATGGCAATGTTCCTTAAACTTACAGAAGGCAGAAAAATGTATCTAAATGTATCCAAATATAAGTGTTGATATTAGTTGGCAGAGATCTTTACTTCAACATGCATGTTTTGATGCATTTCTAATACCGTTTAAGACTTTCTGATAGATGTTTTCTTAAAACCCTTTTCCACCAGTTTGACCAGAAAAAAATTATAGACTCTTAGCTGTCATTTGACACCCAATTTGATATGCTCCTATGAACTTTACATGTTGGTGCTCATGGGAAATTTCCTACTACTATAGTTGTTACTATTATTTTAATGTGTAATTCTTTCTGGTCGATAACCATCATTCAAGCAGTAACATTCCCCCATAATCAACTAGTCCATACAAAACTTTTACACAACTACATTTGCCATGAATACAGCAGACATGCAGCCTGTATGTGTAGACTAAAATATGTTGGTAAATGAAAAGCCAACGCTGTAAACAAATTTCAGTCATATGGGATAGTCACAACATTTTCCACAGATAATGGGTCATTTAGCTTGCTAGTGTACTTGGTAGATGAATTCGATAACATTGAAAAAGTAGCTATACTCAAGTTAAGCTAGACATGGTATCCGTGCATTAAGTGCTAGCTAGTAGCGAGCAACATACTACGTTTCCATTAGCAAGAAAGTCCTCTTCCCGGCAGCATTTTAGACGGGTGATCTTTGCCATCATTTGCATGCACTACTAAGTAAACATGGTGCATAAATAATGAGGTTGCTAATTTAGCTACGGTGTGCACACAAGCTTTTTTTAGGTAACTACCTAGCATTAGCTGCAGAACTAACTATTTAATATATTATAATAACATATATAATACATTCAATTTAGCAGACATTTTTACCCAAAGCGACTTACTATTACGCGTGCATACATGTTATGTATGGTGGTCCCGGGAATCAAACCCACTACCCAGGCCTTACAAGCGCTATGCTCTACCTACTGAGCTACATGCCTAGCATTGGCCAAATTAGCCATCTAGCTAGCAAAGTTGAATGGTGCTGAATTGTATTTCTGCTTTATCCCAGTGATGCTTAACCATCTAGTCAGTTAGCTAGCTTAGTTACCACCTTGACAGAATCCGACTTCTGTTAATTTCTTCTCTCTCGTCGGAATGGTGTTATGCCGAAATGTGGAGAGCCAGAGCGGTATATGGCTTGGAAAACCAACCTCAATCCAAGGATGGAATATGTCACTGTACTCCTAATTATCCTGGAATGATGAATGGTGAATCAAGAAGATTGGAATACTGCTAGTTTTTTAATTAAACTGCTGTTTTTGGCAGCATGCTAGGCTAGCTAACGCTATAGTAGCCCATTCGATTCCGTGAAAATGCAACGCCTAGCATTGGGATGAGTAGTTACTGGAAGTGTTGTCAAATCCAATGGGCTGCTTTAGCATTAGCTAGCATGCTGACAAAAATGACAGTTCAATTAAAAACAAGCAGAATTTCAGTCTTCTCAGTGTATCGTTTTGAATAATGGGATAATTAGGAGTACAGCGCCCTCTCACATCCCTGGATTTTAGGTACATTGTCCGAGCCATATTTCGCACCATCTCCAAGGTGTTCTGACCACAGCTGCCTACCATTCAGACTAGAGGTCGACCGATTAATCGGAATGGCCGATTAATTAGGGACGATTTCAAGTTTTCAGAACAATCGGAAATCAGTATTTTTGGGCGCCAATTTTGCAGATTTTTTTTATACCTTTATTTAACTAGCCAAGTCAGTTAAGAACATATTCTTATTTTCAATGACGGCCTAGGAACAGTGGGTTAACTGCCTTGTTCAGGGGCAGAACAACAGATTTTCACCTTGTCATCTCGGGAGATCCAACCTTGCAACCTTACAGTTAACTAGACCAACGCTCTAACCACCTGCCTCTCATTGCACTCCACGAGGAGCCTGCCTGTTACGCGAATGCAGTAGAAGCCAAGGTAAGTTGCTAGCTAGCATTAACCTTATCTTATAAAAAACAATCAATCATAATCACTGGTTATAACTACACATGGTTGATGATATTACTAGTTTATCTAGCGTGTCCTGCGTTGCATATAATCAATGCAATGCTGGGGGATGATTTAACAGAAGCACATTTGTGAAAAAAGCACAATCGTTGGACGATTGTACCTAACCATGAACACCAATGCCAATCTTAAAATCAATACACTTAAGTATATATTTTTTAAACCTGCATATTTAGCTAAAAGAAATCCAGGTTAGCAGGCAATATTAACCAGGTGAAATTGTGTCATTTCTCTTGCGTTCATTGCACGCAGAGTCAGGGTATATGCAACAGTTTGGGCAGCCTGGCTCATTGCGAACTAATTTGCCAGAATTTTACATAATTATGACATAACATTGAAGGTTGTGCAATGTAACAAGAATATTTAGACTTAGGGATGACACCCGTTAGATAAAATACCGAACGGTTCCGTATTTCACTGAAATAATAAACGTTTTGTTTTCGAAATTATAGTTTCCGGATTCGACCATATTAATGACCAAAGGCTCATATTTCTGTGTTATTATGTTATAATTAAGTCTATGATTTGATAGCGCAGTCTGACTGAGCGATGGTAGGTAGCAGCAGGCTCGTAAGCTTTGCAAGCACAGCGCTGTTTATGACTTCAAGCCTATCAGCCTAATGGCTGGTGTAACCGATGTGAAATGGCTAGCTAGTTAGCTGGGTGTCTGCTAATAGCGTTTCAAACGTCACTCACTCTGAGACTTGGAGTAGTTATTCCCCTGGCTCTGCAAGGGCCACCGCTTTTGTGGAGCAATGGGTAACGCTGCTTTGAGTGTGGCTGTTGTCGATGTGTTCCTGGTTCGAGCCCAGGTAGGGGCGAGGAGAGGGATGGAAGCTATACTGTTACACTGGCAATACTATAGTGCCTATAAGAACATCTAATTGTCAAAGGTTAATGAAATACAAATGGTAGAGAGAGAAATAGTCCTATAAATACTATATTAACTACAACCTAAAACCTTGGAATATTGAAGTCTCATGTTAAAAGGAACCACCAACTTTCATATGTTCTCATGTTCTGAGCAAGGAACTCAAATGTTAACTTTTTTACATGGCACATATTGCACTTTTACTTCTCCAACACTTTGTTTTTGCATTATTTCAACCAAATTGAACATGTTTCATTATTTATTTGAGGCTAAATTGATTTTTACTGATGTATTATATTAAGTTAAAATAAGTGTTCATTAAGTATTGTTGTAATTGTCATTATTACAAATAAAAAGACAGTATTTTTGGGTGTGTTTTTTTACCACTTTTTTTATATTTTTAAATCGGGCGATTAATCGGTATCGGCTTTTTTGGGGTCATCCAATAATCGGTATCGGCATTGACAAATCATAATAGGCCGACCTCTAATTCAGACCTTACATGGAAGATCTAATTACAGTGACCGTATGGTCTGAATCTTTAGACTAGTTACAACCTAACCTAGTCAGTTACCTCATTCACCAGCACCAATTTACAGAGCAGTGCAAAAGAGTAAAAACTAGTTAATGAGAGCTGACATGCTAATGTTGCTGGCTAAGTCAGTTGAGAGGGCCTTCTAAGCATAATTTTCTAGTCAGGAGGCTAAACATAGTCAGCAACAGAGACTTACTCCTTGAGTAATGTTAGCTGGATGTGTACATAGTTAGTTAGCTCACCTATAGTTTAACTATGATCACCTAGATTGAAGGATAACCGTGTGACAAGCTGGATGCATGATTACAGACATGATTATTCTCTCTGCTGCTCTGGCTGACAACATAGCCGCACTTCTGTCTTTCTCTCTCTCTGGCAACACAGTAATCGGTCAGATACAGTAGGCTGCTAATTGCTCAACCAACACCAATTAGGGTCCAATGTATTTAATCAACTTTCTTTTCATCAGCTACGCAATAGTCTAACATAGCCCTGATTTATACATGTTTGTGTTTTACAATAACCCAGTTTTTCACATCCCTTTTCCTGATGATCTAGCAAGCTTTCCAAGCAAGGTAGCTATATTTATTTGCTTTATCAAGTTACATTAATATCTACAACATTGGATAGATTGCTAATTTCTCTGTAAACAAATGAATCTAAGTTGGTTGAAGTTGCCAATCCTATGCAAAGGGAATAGCTATAGGTATGTTTAACATGTTATCAACTAGACAAGGGGTGGTCTCATCACAAATTGTTATGTTAAATCTCTGTGGTGTATCTGATGATTCCATTTGATAGATTCTAGCTAGCTAGATAACTTGGTGGATAATACATATGCAGCTATTACTTTATAAGCGACTAGGTCAATTATGCTTAATGTGTACAATTTGGTAGCCTCAAAACGGTGAATAGCAAGCTTGCACAGTTATTAGGCAAACGTTTAAACCAGTTTAGTTGACATTGCAAAAAAATATACTAGCCACTAGCTAGTGTGTAGCATTGGATAGCAAGAGCCTATTTCTCAGAACATCTGACTCCAACATAAAACGTCAGAAAACATTACCCTGCTGAGAAAACACTGAAGTTGCACTTGTTGGTTTTGTCTAAATAGCTAACAAGTAACGTTAACTAGCTAGGTAACACTACGCACATACTGTAGCAGCTAGTTAGCTATATTATTCTAACCTTTGATAGCTAACAAAAGTTAGCTATGGCAAGCTAGTCAACGTTAGCTACCGAGACTGCAACCGAATCCATGTTTGCCTTGACTCGCCCACACATAATCATTCCTTTGCAACCGTATGACCATCCCTTTTGGTTTGTTATCATGATTGCGCGTGCGGATTAGGATTTTATTTTCAGTTTCAATGGCCTACATCGGCCTATTAGCTTGCTAACTGGACCTCGGACTCGCCTGAGGAAGCGTAACCCCGACCCGACGCCTATATGAGCGGATACAAGGCAACATAAAATGTAAAAAACACATATCGGTGCATTCCACAACGTCTATCCAGTTTCACTGAATATAAACAACACCCGTGTAGCCGATCGGAATTGTTTTGTTATGGTACTCCTAAATCTATATTGTACAATCATATTTACCTCTGGATGTGTTGATAAAAAGAAATGGTTGCAAGGGGGTTGGATCCGTGTCTCTAGCTCCCTCTCCGTTCTATCGCTCGAACAGCTCCTCCGAGTAATAATATAACAACAATAATCCGGTTCGGGAGGGTTCGTTCTTCCTTCTCACTGCAAACATCTATGCTTGGAGAGGGGTAAACATTCCCATAACCAGTCCTTGCACCGGTTTATCCCCAACACCGGCAGAAGATGAGTTTAAATTCCAAAGGGTTTCGGAAAACAATCAAATGTGAAAAACAGAAATACTATTGACGCGGTGATAAAAGGGATCCACTCAGACTCTCCTCCTTCTCTTGCAGAACAAAATGCCGACCGGAAGAACTGATGCAGGAATAACTCCCTCCACCGGCGCCAAACCAACGAGCAGGAGCAACCATAGCCAGCAACCCAGTTACTTCCGCCGCTTTCTGCATTACTACTATACACCGATACCATCCATTCCACACAGCTGCTGTAAATATTTTGGAGGACGAGGTCATCCTTGAGTATGCAACCGGCTAAACCAATGTAAGCAGTTAATAAAATAAGATAACTAGCATAATGATAATTCAAATACATACATAGCAGTTGTGTATGAATTGCATTATTTGATGTAAAACTTTTTTTTAAAGATATTTAGAATTTGGGCTGACATGAAAACCTATCAGTGCTTGGCTCAACACACACACACACACACACACACACACACACACACACACACACACACACACACACACACACACACACACACACACACACACACAGGGAACAGTTACTTTAAGTTGGTTCTCTAAAAAAATAGAAGCATGATGACCACCATGGCAGCAGAGAATTCCAGATATGTTGGTGTTGTCTCCTGCTGCATGCACCCACAAGCACCCACTTTCACACTTACCTTTGATTGACAGGTAGGTAGTTCAAGTAAGATTCTACCTATGAAAAATAATGAACAATAAGAAGGTTAATTTAATAAGCATAACATTGATGGAAATAGGGAAAATGGCAAAGGAGTCAACAGACATTAATCGATCAAGGTATTAACATGCCCAAACAACAAGAGCTGTTGATCTTTTGTGGAAGAAAGCGAAAGTGAGCGAACTGACATAATTGATTGAACAGGTCTGATTTCAGAAAATCAATAAACAAATAAATACTTTTACTTTCTGTCTTACCTTTATTTGATTTCTTCCTCACGCTTGGCATCCCATTAACATGGATGGGCCAGCTGTGTATTCAGTTAGCTCGAGACCTGGCAAAAATGTTTCCCAGTAAGATCGTTGTTAGCTAACTTCAGCTAACGCGTTAGCTAGCAAGCAAGCAGAGAACGGACTTTTATTTATTTAACGTTTAACAAATGGACACTGAGAGCAAGTAACAAAGTTCATTCAGAATTTACCAGCAAAACAATTTTGCAACCAGATACAGATAGCTAACTAGTTTAAAACTGTTTCGGCGCTAGCTAACCTGGCCAGTGGCTGTTGTCCTCGGGATATAATTATATTTAGGAAAGGATGTTGTTGAAAAAGTCGCGCTCTTCGATTTTCGGTGGAGTCTGACATAATTCTCGTTGCCAACTAACGTTTCAGCAACAGCATCTCTGAGGCTTTTCCTCTCTGGTTTCAACTATATAAGGCTACCATATGCAAACACAAGTTGAAATGAGGTAAATATGGATATTTCATGTAAGTATGAATGGTTTTATCTGATTTTACCTTCTGCAGGTGCTTTGTCGGCCAGAGCATCGGCCAGAGTTGGGTCAACATTTGAATTAAATGCTAGCTATGATGCAGTCTACATACCGGTAGATATTTAACTATAGTATGTAGATGGCCTGCCCTGCTCCTTTATTTCTGTGTATCTACACTTTTGACAAGAAAACACCCATGTTGAATTTGATCTCATATTTCTTGTGACATTGCTATCACCGATTCATACCCATTATTGACTTGAAATAGCCTACAGTGGTACCATTATGTTGTTTCCGTAAAGGTTCATAATAGGAATGAAAAACCCAGGGGTGCTTGTGGTGTCCCCCAAAGTTATCGCCACAGATGAAAGGGAGAAGTTTGCATTAAGTGCTGCTCAAATCTCACCACAAGATGGCAGCAAACGTCCACAAACGATTTAGCCGGGTTTCCCAAGAACCGTTTCATTTTTTATTTTTTTATTTAACCTTTAATTAACTAGGCAAGTTAGTTCAGAACAAATTCTTATTTACAATGATGGCCTACCCCAGCCAAACCCTAACGACACTGGGCCTATTGTGTGTCGCCCTATGGAACTCCCAATCACCACCAGTTGTGATACAGCTTGAAATCAAACCAGGGTCTGTAGTGACACCTCTAGCACTGAGATGCAGTGCCTTAGACCCCTGCGCCACTCGGGAGAATAAAGAGGGGGCTTTTTTCTCCTTTCTCTTTCAAACTCCATTTTATTTTGCCAGAAAAGTCACATTGATATAAATAATCTACTTTTTTTTCTTACATCCATCAAAAATATAATTTGATCTTTTTACATACATATCTATGCCACTAGATTATTCAGTGTATGATCATCATCATGATCATCATTACATTACTAGTATATTACTATTACATAACAGTATATTACTTTAGCCTATTAAAGCCACAGTCTGTACTTTTCCGGTCATTTCAACTAATGAAATATACCCCTTGATTGAAAAGACCACGACATGTAGTTCGTACCATAGTACAACTGTCTTTATGACCTCATCATAACCAATTCAAATCAAGACCTAGGCCTATTACTCCATTAGTATGGTTGTATTGTCATATTGTGTGCCGTGTAAGATAATATCCACAGTTATCATTTATATAACAAATGTTATGTAACTGTTTATTACTGTATGTGTGTCATTGAATACAAATCACCCAAATCAAACCCTGATTCCTTTAAAACATTTATTCCAAATTGTATTCACCAAAGACAGATCTGACAGTCTATTTCCCTTTTCACCACAAATGATGCATTTACAGAAAGTGAACAACAATATCAGAAACCATGAAGGGAAAAAAAGAATATCACAGTTTCTATTTGAGTTAGTTCACACATGCTGTTATTTATCACACACTGAGTTCCTTGATTTAACTTTCCAAGGCTTTGGAGTGGCATTTCAGCCCTGGAAATGAATGTCTTTCAACATTTAGATGAAAGAAAACACATTCAAGTAAACAAGTATCAAGTTAACTTCTATAGTTCATTTACACAATAGTGTCATACAATCTCTACAGGCAAAAACATCTTATACACCTGCTATTTTAACAGAATTATATACTAAATAGTGAAGGATATTTCAAATACTAATTTTTCTTAGGGCCGGCAACAAAATAGTGAATATACTGTATAGTGATAACAATGGGATTGGTGGATACATCTCATATACATTTTAACAATATTGTCAGCATCACAGCACCAACTTCCCAAATTGTTTCAATCCTAATAAAGTAAAAAGTAAATTGGAGTTCTCATATTGACAGCATGAAGAAAGGGAAAAGAATAAATAACAATCCTCAAGTGCTGTGCATTTTTTACATTTAAATGACTCTTTATTGAACCCACGGTAAGAAGTTGTTTATATTTCCACAGAAGCAATTTACACTACATGGCCAAAAGTATGCGGACACGTGCTCGTCGAACATCTCAGTCCAAAATCATGGGCATTAATATAGAGTTGGTGCCCCCTTTGCCGCTATGGGGAGGCTTTCCACTAGATGTTGGAATATTGATATGGGGACTTGCTTCCATTCAGCCACGACAGCATTTGTGAGGTCGGGCACTGATGTTGAGCGATTCGGCTTGGCTCGCAGTCAGCGTTCCAATTCATCCCATAGGTGTTTGATGGGGTTGAGGTCAGGGCTCTGTGCAAGCCAGTCAAGTTCCTCCACACTGTTTGGACTTCACTTAGTGCACTGGGAGCATTTTCATGCCCAAACAGGAAAGGGCCTTCCCTAAACTGTTGCCACAAAGTTGGAAGCACAGAATCGTCAAGAATGTCATTGTATGCTGTAGCATTAAGATTTACCTTCACTGGAACTAGGGGGCCTAGTCCGAACCACGAAAAGAAGCCCCAGACCATTATTCCTCCACCATCAAACTTAATAGTTGGCACTATGCATTCATGCTGGTAGCGTTCTCCAGTCAGGTAGCATTCTCCAAACCCAGATTCATCTGTCGGACTGCCAGGTGGTGAAGCGTGATTCATCACTCCAGAGAACGCGTTTCCACTGCTCCAGAGGCCAATGGCAGCGAGCTTTTTACACCACTCCAGCCAATGCTTGGCATTGCGCATGGTGAGCTGAGGCTTGTGTGCGGCTGCTCGGCCATGGAAACTCATTTCATGAAGCTCCTGACGAACAGTTGTTGTGCTGACGAACAATTCACGTGATGACGTTACTTCCAGAGGCAATTTGGAACTTGGTAGTGAGTGTTGCAACCGAGGACAGACGATTTTTACGTGCTACGCGCTTCAGCACTTGCCGGTCCCATTCTGTGAGCTTGTGTGGCCTAGCACTTCACAATAACAGCATTTACAGTTGACTGAGGCAGCTCTAGCAGGACAGAAATTAGAAAAAAACGGACTTTCTGGAAAAGTGGCATCCTATGATGGTGACACACTGAAAGTCATTGAAAGTCACGAAGCTCTTCAGTAAGGCCATTCTACTGCCAATTTTTGTCTATGGAAATTGCAAGGGTGTGTGCTCGATTTTATACACCTGTCAGCAACGGGTGTGGCTAAAATATCCAAATTTGAAGGGGCGACCACATACTTTTGGCCATGTAGTGTATATTAGGGCCTAATGTCATTAGTATCAAATGAAATGTGTTCTCTGTTGCATTTTGTGAAGGATATCGCTTGTCCAGTCATTCAAACATATGTTATCTTTCGATCTTTTTACAAAATACCTTTCTGACACCAACGCCCTCATCAACTTCCTCCTTATACCATTATACCACGTACTTATTCTAGGCCAAGATGACTTAACTCACAAAAATAGCCAGAAAAACCACAAAAACAGGAAGCCTATCTATCTTGTAGAGCGGCAGCAGATGTAAGCAATTTGATTGGGCCACTTCAGGGAGATAATTATTTGTTTGTTTTGTAAAAGGAACTTTATGAATGACAAAACAACAAAGGAAATATGGCACAGTGGCAATAACTGGAAAAATATGACAAAGAATAAAAACTGAACTAAACCAAAACGTGTATATGTGTGTGTGTGTGTGTGCATTGAGCTACATCTTGGTTTCAGTGCCCGGACGTTTGGCGTTCTCGTAGTCGTTTTCCTGAGAGATGAGCTGGTATGGTTTCTTCCTCTCCTCCAGTACAGCGTTCCCCATCTCCACATCCTTGGCCTGCAGCTCGTGTCGAGATAGGAACTCCACAATGCCTGCCCCAATGGAATCGCCCAAGACGTTTGTCGTGGTACGCAGCCGATCACTGCAACGCAGAAATAAGGGAAGAAGAAAAAGGTTAACCAAGGGGAGGGAGTCATATACAGTGGGAGGAGAGGTAGAGAGGGTTGCGGGACATTCATTCATTTAGAAAATAAAACACTATGTCCCCTGGGATGTTTGGTCATGTTAAATGGAACAGTCAACAACTCAAAACCTTCACCTATTTTCTGCTTTTGTTGAAAGATAAACTAAACTCTTTAGAATTCTCAGCAAAATAATGTAGATGGGAAATAGGCCACAGCGCTATCAACAGGGATATTTACCATCTACTGTGAAAGAGTAACCAGAGCACTCTCTATAGGCTATCTCATATTCTAATCACTGTGAGAAACATCCATGTTTTCAGTAAATGAAGCTTTGACTCTGTCTGCACATTCCGTCCATCCTAGTTTAAGGAGAATGGGGTTTTTCTCACTACCCAATTAGCTGTGTAATTTCTGTGAAGGGGATTCTAATTGAAATTATTAATTTGGGCAACCTAATTATGTTTCTATGTTAAAACTCATTGCAAAAAAATATGTAATTCAAAAAAAAAAGTGGACCAAGACCCTAGGGATAGTAGTTAAAGGGATAGTTCACCCAAATTACAATATTACATATTGGTTTCCTTACCCTGTAGGCAGTATATGGACAAGGTATGACAGGATTCCATGCTTTGGTTTAGTTTCTCTGGCACTGTTTCCAAATGCTAACGTTTTAGCATTTGTGGCACAAATCCCATTCAAGTCATTGGACCGATATTAACATTTTTCACACAGCATGTTCAAATAATCTATAAGTGACTTTGTTGAGCTTCACAATCAATTTTAGATATTTTTGGAATTTTGAAATGCTAATATCGATCCCGACTTGAATAGGATTTGTGCCACAAATGCTAAAATATTAGTATTTGTAAACATTGACTGGGAAGCTAAACCAAAACATTGATTGCTGTCATACCTTGTCCATAAACTGCTTACAGGGTAAGGAAACCAATATGTAATTTTGTAATTTTGGTGAACTAGTGTCAAAGGGTTGTAGTTGATAAAAAGTTTGTCCTTTAAAATGAAAGATAAATGATTTTTGTTTCAGTTCAGGTCATTAGACAAATTGTATTTCACAAAAACTTGTATGTGGATTTGCACCATAGTAGCCTAATCATTAAGAAAATCTAGTTAATGTATTCTAATTTCTCAATCTGAAAATGGGAAAAATTACTCACAGGAACCAATCAACCGCAATGATGAGGGTGATGTCATCAGTGGGAAGTCCAACAGAGGTCAGCACAATCACCATGGTGACCAGTCCAGCCTGTGGGATCCCAGCAGCTCCAATACTTGCTGCAGTGGCTGTGATGCTGTTTGATAACAGAAAATGACACGTTGATAAATCTTGATAAATCATGTAATTTAGTTGTAAACATATCAACACCCTTTGATTCTGTAAACATAAACCTTAGCTTATTAACCTTGGATACTCATTCGCACCTGATTGTGATGATCTGACCTATGTTCATCTCCATGTTGTTAACCTGGGCTATGAAGATGGCTGCCAGAGCCTCGTATAGTGCTGTTCCATCCATGTTGATGGTGGCGCCCACCGGTAACACAAACCGTGTGATGCGCTTATCCACCTTGTTGTTCTCCTCCAGACACTTGAAGGTGATGGGCAGAGTTGCTGAGCTGAGATAAAGATGGAGAGAAACAGGTAGTGTTTGAGTTTGACGAGTTGTTGTTTTTTCTATTAAATCTATTATCCGTATTCGCCATATAAACAAACGTAAGTAATCCCACTAATGGGGGTGATGATGCCTCCTAGGTTTTTCTGAACCACACAATCTGAGCAGGAACCTCTACCTGGCCCTACTACTTTGATATGAGTCGGCCAAGCGAGGCATGGCTACAGTGTCGGTAGTCGGAGAATAGCAGCAGTGTTCGGGGAACCTACCTGGAGGAGGTTCCCAGGGCTGTGATGAGGGCCTCCACAAGCCCCATGATGAAGATGAAGGGGTTCAGCCGTGTGATGGCGAAGTACAGGCCTGGGAGAATGATGAAAGCGTGGATGGAAAGGCCTATGATCACCGTGATGGTGTACATGGCCAGCTGACCACCCATCTCAGTGATGTCATCCATCTCCACGATTTTCCCCGATATGAGGAACAGGATACCGATTGGGGCATACCTGTAGAGCAGAGGGAGGAGAAGGAGTTATGCCAGGGAAGGATAAGGTCACAGTTCAAATGGCCCTACATTCTCAGGATCTTACTTATTTTTCTGTGTAATAGGCCTGAATAGGAAAACAATTAGTGAAACCATCAGTGCCTTCTGAGACTGCAAGCACAGGCTATGAAATTGCCTTTATTCATAAACAACTTGATTTATATCTGTCAGATATCTGACTGGGAATATTTTGTTTTAATTGGCACAGTGAACATGTCACTGGTTTTGATTGCAAGCCTTGTTATTCAGCTGTGCAACCACTTAGCATCAGGAAGTTATGTCCTGAGGCGGTTCTGTGTTGGCCAATTATTAGGTGGTTCTCATGCAATTATCTCAGTAGACCTAAATACCTATATCAGATCTCACCTGTATAGAGTTACCAGAGAATTCACAGCAATGCCTCAAGCAAGAGGCTAAATGAAGCCATTTGATTGAATTGAGAGGGAGAGATAAACATAGTACCGCCCCAACTCTGCAGGGACTCCATAGACTTAGCTTTCCAAAGCTAAGATTTCTCTGTAACAGATGCATGGGGTTCACATACACTTAATGAAGATGGGGATTATTGGACCATCATCATAACACACACACACATCATCTTTATAAACACCCACACACAAACACACACCAAATACTTACCACATGATAATGGCGACCAGCCTCATGATGGCCTCATTGAGACTGTCGAAGAACTCCCTGAGGGGCTGGCCCTGCTCCTTCATGTTGCCGATGATGAGGCCGAAGCACATGGAGAAGACCACCAGCCCCAGGGCGTTGACCCCGTTCACCATGCCCGGGATGGGGATCACCTCCTCCCTGGTGATCTGCTCGGTCAGGTTGGTCAGGTTGAAGACAGAGTCGTTCACTGTCATCGTCACATGGACGATTCGCTTCCCGTATTTGGTTTTGAACTGGAGGGAAAGAGCCAGTTGTCGTAAGTGATGGGTTAACATTGTCTTGTTAAAGTGATGATAGCATGCCATCTCCTTTGGTGAGAATTGTACTGAAATATTGTTTTTTGTAATGTTTACTTTATAATCGTTCAGCCATCTATTCAGTAGAGCTCATAAAAAGCCAAGCTGATAGATAAGGTATCGAGGGATTGTAGTCAGACGTGTGCCATTTCCAAAGACTAGAGAGCAAAAGTCTAAAGGCGCCTGCTCCGCTCATCTCAACCTCATGAATTAAACAATAGGCCTCTGTATGGCTGGAGTAGTATTCTGTACGGTCCAGCTGGCTCACTGATGGCCCTGTCTGGACCACAAAGCGTTTAGCCCCCTGTAGACATGGTATTCCATTACTTATATGGTCCTGCCCCAGCAGCCTCTATATCTCAGTTTCCAGACCATCCTGCCCCCACCATGCTACTATTGGAAGTTGGTCCTGTCCCAGCAGCCTCTATATCTCAGTTTCCAGACCATCCTGCCCCCACCATGCTACTATTGGAAGTTGGTCCTGCCCCAGCAGCCTCTATATCTCAGTTTCCAGACCATCCTGCCCCCACCATGCTACTATTGGAAGTTGGTCCTGTCCCAGCAGCCTCTATATTTCAGTTTCCGGACCATCCTGCCACCACCATGCTACTATTGGAAGTTGGTCCTGTCCCAGCAGCCTCTATATCTCAGTTTCCGGACCATCCTGCCCCCACCATGCTACTATTGGAAGTTGGTCCTGCCCCAGCAGCCTCTATATCTCAGTTTCCAGACCATCCTGCCCCCACCATGCTACTATTGGAAGTTGGTCCTGTCCCAGCAGCCTCTATATCTCAGTTTCCGGACCATCCTTCCCCCACCATGCTACTATTGGAAGTTGGTCCTGCCCCAGCAGCCTCTATATCTCAGTCTCCAGACCATCCTGCCCCCACCATGCTACTATTGGAAGTTGGTCCTGTCCCAGCAGCCTCTATATCTCAGTTTCCAGACCATCCTGCCCCCACCATGCTACTATTGGAAGTTGGTCCTGTCCCAGCAGCCTCTATATCTCAGTTTCCAGACCATCCTGCCCCCACCATGCTACTATTGGAAGTTGGTCCTGTCCCAGCAGCCTCTATATCTCAGTTTCCGGACCATCCTGCCACCACCATGCTACTATTGGAAGTTGGTCCTGTCCCAGCAGCCTCTATATCTCAGTTTCCGGACCATCCTGCCCCCACCATGCTACTATTGGAAGTTGGTCCTGCCTCAGCAGCCTCTATATCTCAGTTTCCAGACCATCCTGCCCCCACCATGCTACTATTGGAAGTTGGTCCTGCCCCAGCAGCCTCTATATCTCAGTCTCCAGACCATCCTGCCCCCACCATGCTACTATTGGAAGTTGGTCCTGTCCCAGCAGCCTCTATATCTCAGTTTCCGGACCATCCTGCCCCCACCATGCTACTATTGGAAGTTGATCCTGCCCCAGCAGCCTCTATATCTCAGTTTCCGGACCATCCTGCCCCCACCATGCTACTATTGGAAGTTGGTCCTGTCCCAGCAGCCTCTATATCTCAGTTTCCGGACCATCCTGCCCCCACCATGCTACTATTGGAAGTTGGTCCTGTCCCAGCAGCCTCTATATCTCAGTTTCCAGACCATCCTGCCCCCACCATGCTACTATTGGAAGTTAGTCCTGTCCCAGCAGCCTCTATATCTCAGTTTCCGGACCATCCTGCCCCCACCATGCTACTATTGGAAGTTAGTCCTGTCTTCTCTTCCACTGGTGAATTGTTTTTATTTACACATGGCAGCAGAAGTCAGATTTTGTCATTTGTTCCGAGTCGTCAGAATATTTCTTCCAGTGTAAGTCAAATGTCCCCCCCCAGTCCTGCGTTTCTATGTCTCTTAGGGTGATGATTTATCGCTGCTCAGAAATGCCAAAACCAGCAAGTTTCCTCTCAATACAAGCATTTCCTTTGGCAGAATTTGTCAGACCATTTTCCCCATCTGCTTATTGAATGTGAAAATCTGTTTCATTTAGTAACAAAGTCATTAGATGCTTTACCTGCTGTGTGCAGGCCTGGATCATGTTTGGTGGAAACATGTTCCTGAAATTAAAGAGCACGATCATCACAACCAATGAACACTCCAATATTAAGGCAGGAGTACAATGGCAAAATACAGTGCATCTTTCCTCCACTAAACCCCTGACCCTCTTCCTACAGTAGCAGGCAGCTAGCTACCTGATGAGATCCAGGAAGGCGTCGGCAGGGCTGATGTCCTCTATCTTCGACTGCTTCATGAACTCATCCTTAGATCCTTTCCCAGGGTGGATGATGAGCACCACGATGATGCCTATGATGACAGCAATAATGGTGGTGGTCATGTAATACACCACAGCTCGCATGCCCATCTTTCCTGAAGCCTTACTGTCCAGCGCTGCCATGCCTAGATGGGAGAGACAGCGGAGATGTTGTTTAGAAGAACAGCATTATCCCTTGGTGCAATAGTTCAAACATTTCTTCATAGCAGTGGCATGACAACACTTGAAATAGCAATTGCTTGTAGCCATGTTAGCCATGCGTTCTGGCTAGCTCCTGAAGCTATGCTGATGTGTTGGATGTTGTCTTCACTGACAATTTCAACCTCTCCCTGACTGAGTCTGTATTACCTACATGTTTCAAGCAGACCACGATAGTCCCTGTGCCCAAGAAAGCGAAGGTAACCTGCCTAAATAACTACCGTCCCGCAGCCCTCACGTCGGTAGCCATGAAGTGCTTTGAATGGCTGGTCGTGGCTCACATCAACACCATCATCCTGGGAACACTAGACCCACTCCAATTCGCATACCGCCCCAACAGATCCACAGATGACGCAATCTCGATCGCACTCCACACTGCCCTTTCCCACCTGGACAAAAGGAACACCTATGTGAGAATGCTATTCATTGACTACAACTCAGCGTTCAACACCATAGTGCCCACAAAGCTCATCACTAAGCTAAGGACCCTGGGACTAAACACCTCCCTCTGTAACTGGATCCTGGACTTCCTGACGGGCCTCCCCCAGGTGGTAAGGGTAGGCAACAACACATCAGACATGCTGATGCTCAACATGGGGGCCGCTTAGGGGTGTGTGCTTAGTCCCCTCCTGTACTCCCTGTTCACCCACGACTGTGTGACCAAGCACGACTCCAACAACATCGTGAAATTAGCTGATGACACAACGGTGCTTGGCCTGATCACCAACAATAATGAGACAGGCTATAGGGAGGTCAGAGACCTGGCAGTGTGGTGCTAGAACAAAAACCTCCTCCCCAATGTGAGTAAGACAAAGGAGATGGTTGTGGACTACAGGAAAAGGTGGGCCGAACACGCACCCATTCAAATCGACTGGGCTGAAGTGGAGCAGGTCGAGAGTTTCAAATTCCTTGGTCTCCACATCACCAACAAATTATCATGGTCCAAACACACCAAGAAAGTCGTGAAGAAGGCATGACAACGCCTTTTCCCCCTCAGGAGACGGAAAAGATTTGACATGGGTCCCCAGATCCTCAAAAAGGTCTACAGCTGCACCTTCGAGAGCATCCTGACCGGTTGGATCACTGCCTGGTATGGCAACTGCTCGGCATCCGACCGTAATGCGCTACAGAGGGTAGTGCGTACAGCCCAGTACATCACTGGGGCCAAGCTAACTGCCAACCAAGACCTATATACTAGGCGGTGTCAGAGGAAGGCCCAAACAAATTCAGCCATAAGACTGCTGAACAATTCATCAAATGGCCACCCGGACTATTTGCATTGACCCCCCGAGCTGCTACTCGCTGTTTATTATATATGCATAGACACTTTACCCCTACATACATGTACAAATGACCTCGACTAACCTGTACCCCCACACATTGACTCTGTACTGGTACCCCCTATTTATAGTCTCATTATTGTTATTTTATTGTCTTCTTTTATTCATTTTTTACTTTAGTTTATTTACTCAATCTTTTCTTAACTCTATTTTCTTAAAACTGCATAGTTGGTTAAGGGCTTGTAAGCATTTCACGGTAAGGCCTACACTTTTGTAAACGGCGCATGTGACAAATAAAATGTGATTTGATATTTATCATTTATCAAGATATAAGCTGACCTGCTGGAGGATCTAGCCTAATAGAAAGAGTAAATGGGTGTGCAAATTAACGGGCTGCCTGACAGTCATCTGACAGAAGTCCTAGTGTGATTGCAAACCAGCCTAGTTGCAAAACACACAGGCAGGTGAAATAATGATGTTCTGCATCTGAAAATAGATCATGGTTATGGTTAGCTTCTGCCTACTGACATCTCTCTCTCACAATCTTACAAAAAGGTCAAGGGGGAGAGAGACGGACAACGAGCCATTATAGAGACCTAAACTTCACAAAGTGTTGCAATAAAGTTAGCTTTGGATTTTCCAAGGTGTCAGGGGCCGTTCTGGTGTGTTTTCCCCATTCAGTGGGCTGGAGTAAGTATTTTGTTTGTGTAAGCGAGATGTATGTGCTCTTTTAATCCTGTTGGGGGCACTGCCATTAGACAAAACCCTCCCACTCTTTCACACTCTTTCAGCTTCCACTCTCCTGCTTCACGCCTCGCTCTCCCACAATCACCTGTTCCACTGTGCTGCTCTCTCTGTTTGTCTCTCTCTCTCCATCCTGTCTCTCAGTTCCGGGAAACTACTTGCCATGCGCCCATAACAACATTGCCATGGAAACTGCAAACAAGCCTGTGTGACCACTTTCACAGGACTAAAGGAATGACTCACGTGGCTTATTTTCAAGGGTTACTACAAAGAGGGAGGATGAAACAAAACTGTACCCCACACATACTTCTCCTTTTCTGCCTTTCTCTCCAGAGTTCTACTTTTCCAAGGCAAAAAAAAAAATGTTTTTAGGGTGTTTCAAGTGAGATCAAATCTAAATATACTTAATAATCATTCACAACTTCTTTCAAGCGAGTGTTAACACAAATTAGGTTAATTTAAAAAGAGGTTAGTTTAAAAAGAAAATTAAGTACAGTACAGATAAGCTCAGTCTTTGAGAAAGGACTAGAGCTTGCTGCTCCAGGTCTAGTTTCAAGATCATGCTGCACATCATACCAAGCTGGGTGCATCATGTGGATCCCAACCTTGTGGAGGACTCCAGATAATATAGATGGCATAGTTACATGTCCACTTGTGTACCTGGGCAGTGTGCCTCTTTTCTGGGCCGTGACCTCTTACCCCACCACCCTCCAAACCACTTACGGTATTGTGGTGCTGGGTGGGCATGGAATTCCACAAAAAAATACAGCTACGAAGGAAGAGGCGGAGGGGCACTTTGCATGCTTTTATCCGTGTGAAGCGAAGCAGGAGGTAGAAGTGCAGGGGGGTACCCATCCCAAAGCCAGCCTCACAGATCCACAGGCAGTGGGCTTCCGACTGAAAGCTACCTCATCCTTCCGTCTCTCCTCCCTCATTTTAATAGCAAAGAATCACAATGAAGTAACTGTCTCCGTGCCAGAAAACTAGAGGACCGAAGGGAATCTGGAGAAAAATGGTGGCAAATGTTTTTTCTCGTGGATCAAGCATAAGTTACAGTACCTGAAAAGTTGTGCCTCGAGCTCCATTGGCATTCCCCCTTTGGGCATCCACACCTGTCTTTCAAACACCACTAAGTCTACCCCTCCTCTTTATCATATGTCTTTATTATATCTAAATTTGCTTCTGGCGGAGGGCATCAGTATAGTGACTTGGTGTACCTGTGATGAGACTGGATACCAGCAGGGGAAGCACCAGCATCTGCAGCATCCTCATCAGCAGCTCTCCAGGGAAAGAGAAGTACTTCACCTCTCGGTAGGTCATTTTATAGGGACGCAGTGCAAAGCCAAGGATTATACCTGGAGAATCAGAAGGGCTGATCAGTGTGCTGGAAACATGAACATGCAACTGCATATAAAGCAAATGACAATGAGAGGATCTGTCTCTCAATCACATCTAGAATGAGGTTTGTAGGTGAGTCCTCCCTATGGGATTGGGATTACAATAAGAGAGTGTGTTTCAAAGTGTGTGGGTGTGTTTGCGTGAGTATGTTGGCCCATACGCCCCTACGTATTTATTTGGACAGTGAAGCTAAAACTTTTCATTTGGCACGATACTCCAGCATTTGTATATTCATCTTGATGCTACCATGATTACGGATAATCATGAATGAACCGTGAATAATGATGAGTGAGAAAGTTATAGATGCACAAAGATCATGTGTCCAAAACTGAATGTTTTTTGAGGGGGTATGAGCTTTGTTCCTTTAACTTTCTCGCTCATCATAATTCACTATTCATTCATGATTATCCATAATCGTGGTAGTATTCACATTGATGTAGAAGTGTTCAGAAACATCTTATATTCAAATTCAAAAATGAAAATGACTCCAGAGTGACACAATACATTATTCATCGTTCAGTTCCTATCGGGCAAAAAAATATAATCCGAAACACAAACAAAACAAACTGCAAATGCATCCAACAAGTGTGTAGAGCTGCAATCTTGATGTAGTCATTACGTGCTAGGAGTATGTGACAAAATAATAAACCTTTGACTACTTTAATACACTGTAAGTGCATTTTTCCAAATACTTAAATAAAACAAACAAAAGGTGACATTCAGTGCGGTCGCCTCATAAGGAAACATTTGATCTCAAATCCAAAATGGTGGTGTATAGAGCCAAATTTACACATTTTTAGCTTCACTCTCTAAATAAATACGGAGGGGAGTGTGTGAGTGGACTGGGGTGTGGTATTGGAGGCGTGTGTGTTCACTCACCTACAACGACGGCTGCTACAGTAAAGAGCACAAAGGCGTTCTTCTTGAAGAAGGCCTGGACGTCTTCCTTAGAGATGTCCTCCACTTTCCTCTTGGCCTTCATGGTCCTTATGTGGATGCCCTCCCGGATCCGCTGCATCCTAGTGTGGGAATCTGAAGCCGGAGGGGGGGGGGGCTTAATTACTTTTGGTCATGACTGCAGACAGGACTAGAATGTTACTTACCCTACATTATTCATCTCATATGCATACGTATATACTGTACTCTATATCATCGACTGCATCCTTATGTAATACATGTATCACTAGCCACTTTAACTATGCCACTTTGTTTACTTTGTCTACATACTCATCTCATATGTATATACTGTACTCGATACCATCTACTGTATGCTGCCCTGTACCATCACTCATTCATATATCCTTATGTACATATTCTTTATCCCCTTACACTGTGTATAAGACAGTAGTTTTGGAATTGTTAGTTAGATTACTTGTTGGTTATCACTGCATTGTCGGAACTAGAAGCACAAGCATTTCGCTACACTCGCATTAACATCTGCTAACCATGTGTATGTGACAAATAAAATTGGATTTGATTTGATTTGGAGTGTCTCACACACCTTTTAGACAGCCAGACAACCTGAACCAATGGGTCTGACCAGCCCTTACTCTGGTGATAGCTGCTGGAGAAGAGATGAAATGACACAGAACAAGACACATGCAGTTGAAGTGACACATGCAGACATTCACATTGACATTGCAATGCGGTTGACAAGATTAGAGAAAGAAGATTAGCTTATTCAAATCAAATTTAGCAAATCTGGACCATGTAGTGTGTCGTCAAAATAACAAATGTTTTCATGATAAAATAGTCACACAATCTTGAGAAGAAAGCAAGTATTTTATTCTTAGACAAAAGCTAGCATTTCTTCCCCATGATGAATCCCTCCATGACAAGCATCAAAGCCCCTGAACACAGGAAGCATGGATGCTGCAGGTGCAGATCTGCATCACTAATACACCCTGGCAACTCATCAGTCTATCCTGGAGAATATTTATTCATAAAAACACCTGATTAGGAAAAACGTATGCGCACCTGAATAATGGAATAACAAAAACAATCAACTGCGCTTTCTTTAAAGAGATGCACTGCATACTCAACTAAAAGCACCCTACACAACACAACTATGTAATCCTTTCATTGGAAAGGCATACTTTTTCAATCAATTGTTTGATTGAAAATGCCAGTTGGTAACACTCTGAACAAACTGCAAATTTTGCTACAAAGATTTTGTTTGCACTTTAATGAATTTAGAAGACGTGGACATGAAAATCTAAACAAAAGGATGATACTTTTCATGCATGGCCACATCAACAGTATGGACCCCTGGCATACAGCTAAAACATCACAAGGGCCACACAGACCTGGTCATTCCATTGGACAACAACACCAACAACTATCTCCTCCTCAAAAGTGGCAAAACAAAACACTGACCTTTCACCAGTGTAGATGTTCCTTTATTAGACAAACTCCTCTTCCTGATGAGTTATCCTCAGCCTGAGGACAGGTCAGGCAGGCAGAGAGCAACAGTGGTAGAGGCAGGCAGTGGGTCCAGAGGCAGAGAAGGGAGGAGAGATAGAGACTGGGAGATGGAGTGAGATAGACAGGCACATAGAGAATGGGAGGTGTACATATGTTCTCTGAAGACAACTGAGGCAATCCCTCATGCTCCCATTCTCTGAAGAGGGAGGAGACTTTCAAGCTCAGAAAGAGAGAGGGAAAGATAGAGAGAGGTAAAGGCAGTGGGAGGAGATGGTAGCCCTTCCTATCTCTTTACAATTTGGGGGATGTTATGTCCCTCATTCATTCCAATAAAAGAGTGCCCTGAGTGATGCTCAGAAAGCATAAATTAGTAAGAATATACAGTAGGATATGCTGTATGCAACATGGAACACAATAGGGTTCTACCTGGAACCAAAAAGATTTCTGGAACCAAAAAAAGTTATCCTATGGGGACAGCCAAATGACCCTTTCGGAATCCTTTTTTTCTCCTCTCCTCCCGCTCCCATTCTCCTCCAAGCTCTCTTTTCCTTTCCCATCTTCCCTCCTCCCCATCCTCTCGTCTATCCTCTTCCCCTCTTTGTCGGCCTATTCAACCCTTACTGGAGTGCTTCAGAAACAGATAAAGCCTGTGGACCCGTAATCAAGATCTGCTCGAGGTGTTTAGGGCTCTCTCCCTCTGCTTCAGTGGAGCCTCTCCCACAGTCCTGACAAATAAGAGCTTTCATCACCAGCAGCAGTGGTTGCTGGCCAGGACTGGACAGTCAGTGCCTAGGGCCATAGGATCAGCATTTGTTTCAAGATACTGTACTTTGAAGTGTTGAAGTATCATTCTGAGTGTTTCCCAAAAAGAAGTGTGATGTGCGACAGCGGTGCACCATTTCAAATGTGCAGTTAATCTCTATGTCAAATTGGGGCGGCAGGGTAGCCTAGTGGTTAGAGTGTTGGACTTGTAACCAAAAGGTTGCAAGTTCAAAAATCCCGAGCTGACCAGGTACAAATCTGTCGTTCTACCCCTGAACAAGCAGTTCAGGGGTAGAACTGTTCCTAGGCCATCATTGAAAATAAGAATTTGTTCTTAACTGACTTGCCTGGTAAAATAAAATAAAAATACTGAGCTTTACAACGCTCACCTGTGCAACTAGAGGCAAAAAAACTCAAGATCACCTTTACTCCATACACAGAGATGCAAACAAAGCTCTCCCTCGCCCTCTATTTGGACCATAACTCTGTCCTCCTGATTTGAGCTTACAAGCAAAATCTCTTAACAGGAAGTACCAGTGACGCGCTCAGTCCGATGAAGTGGACCCAAAGTTACAGGACTGTTTTGCTAGCATATCATGGATGGCATTGCAGTATTAATCACATCAGTCACTGGCTTCATTAATTTACTGCAGGGGATCAAATCAGGTCACAGAGTGTTTCTTGGTAGCTTTAAACAAATATACTTTGAAACAAAAGTATACACCTCACACACATGGTAATGGCCTTAATTTTATTTTTTAAATAAGACACCTGTACCATGTCACACATGAAGTTGAACTGTATGAACATGAGTTTGCATTCCAATATAAGATTTTATATACATCATAGAAGACTGAAATATAACAAAACTGTTTGACATAAATAGACTTTTCATGTTTATTAATGAAGAAATTATGAAAAATATTAATAACAATCCACCCATGAGGCCACTAGAAGACGCTTTGATCATTAGACTGCAAGAAAGGGCTACTAAGTGCATCGATGTGACCATACGTACATAGCACAACCAGAAGCCATGAATTACCGGTAACAGCCACACTGAGCTAAAGGCTAGAGCTGACGATTTCAAGGAGCAGATCACTAACCTGGATGCTTATAAGAAATCCACCTATGCCCTCCAAAGAGCCATCAGATAGGCAAAGTGTCAATACAGGACTAAGATCGAATCCTACTACACCAGCACTGACACTCGTCAGATATGACAGGGCTTGCAAAATATCACAGATTACAAAGGGAAACCCAGCCACAACCTCCACAGTGACATGAGCCTACCAGACGAGCTAAATACCTTCTATGCTCAGTTTGAGGCAAGGAACACTGAACCATGCATGAGAGCACCAGTTGTTCCTGATGACTGTGTGATCACACTCTCCGTAGACGATGTGAGTAAGACCTTTAAACAGGTTAACATTCACAAGGCCGCAGGGACAGACGGATTACCAGGACGTATACTCAGAGCATGTGTTGACTAGGTGGTAAGGGTATTCACTGATATTTTCAACCTCTCCCTGACCCAGTCTGTAATACCTACATGTTTTAAGCAGACCACCATAGTCCCTAAAACGCCAAGGTAACCACTCTAAATGACTATTGCCCTGTAGCACTCACATCTGTAGCCATGAAATGCTTTGAAAGGCTGGTCAGGCTCACATCAACACCATCATCCCAGCTCCCTGGACCAGCTCCAATTCACATACCACCCCAAAAGATCCACAGATGACGCAATCTCTATTGTACTCCACACTGCCCTTTCCCACTTGGACAAAAGGAACACCTACATGAGAATGCTGTTAATTGACTACAGCTCAGCATTCAACACCATAGTGCAGTCAAAGCTCATCACTAAGTTAAGGTCCCTGGGACTGAATACCTCCCTCTGCAACTGGATCCTGGACTTCCTTACGACCACCCCCAGGTGGTGAGGAAGGATAGGCAACAACACAGCTGCTGATTCTCAAAACGGGGGCCCCTCAGGGGTGCGTGTTTAGCCCCTTCCTGTACTCCCTGTTTTATCAGTTTCTTTATGAGAATATTTTGCGAACTCCATTACAGTAGCTCAAACAGTACACAAGTAGACTACAAATGCATGCTGGGCCAAGCATGCACAAAGAAACTGATAAAACACACAGGTGCCAAATCAAGGTGACTTACAAAGATAGGGACCCAGATCAAGAGAGGGAGTGCGGTGATGTAGGGTCCAGAATTAAAGAATCATTGTGGAATCTGAAATTAAACATATCGCAAAATCATGATAGTGTACTTATTACGTGCACGTGCTAATAGAAAGGAAGGAGGTGGGTAGCTAGTGAAGTGTGTCATAGTAGCAAAGTATTTCTAAACAAAAAAATCAGATCTTAAAAGTTTGTTTCATTTTCGTTCTATTATCTATATAATAGGCTATCATAGATTTTGGCTCAATAGGTCTGACACCTTACCATTTTCAAGGAGATTTTCCATTTTGATAGGATTATTTTGCCTAAAAACTTTAGGCCTACCTATATAAAAATAAAAATACTACTCTGTATCCCTGCCAGCATGGCAAGAGTGGCCCGTAGGGTGTTGAGCATCCCCAGTGGCTCTGCAAGTGCAGAGAGGATATTCTCTCTGCTGCTGGCCTGCTCTCCAGGCACCATGCATGACCCAGACTCTGACCAAACGGCTGTTTCTAAAAATGAATTCAAAGGCACTGAGCCTAATAAGGCATTTTTCGTTTTGTTCCTTTCAGCCTAGTGTGTCGCACTAGCAAATGCTTCACAATTTATATATTTGTAGGCTATAGCCTTAAAATAATTGAAATAATAAGCTAATAATGTAGCCTAAATAATTCATTTTCTTTCCTTCTTAGGCTACCAGTCTGGCTCCTGACCTATTTTGAGTGTTTAAATGCTGCTTAATGCGACGTGTAACATGACGAGCGCTTCTTACAGTCAGTCACCTTTTCTGTGTATTCAAATGTTTTTCTTTCAAATCATATGGTTTGGTTTCAATACTTCAAAACCACATGGTAGGTCCAGGTAGTCACAAAAATGGATGCTTGTTGGTTAAATGGTCATTTTAATGAATGGAGCGAATTTGGAGTGGCAGTTTTTTTCCATGTGAGCGAGGAGCGTTTTTTTTAGCGGAGAGGTTGGAAAGAACTTGGTGTCACGTCCTGACCATAGATAGATAGCTTTTATTTTCTATGGTAGAGTAGGTCAGGGCGTAACTGGGGGGTTGTTCTAGTTTATATTTTCTATGTGGGGTTCTAGGTTTATTTTCTGTGTTGGTGATTTGTATGATTCCCAATTAGAGGCAGTTGGTAATCGTTGTATCTAATTGGGGATCATGCATTTTTCCAGCTGTGGGTTATGGGATATTGTTTGAGTGTATGTGTTTTGAGTTATTGCACGTAGCATCGCTGTAGTCACGGTTCGTTGTTAATTTATTTGTTTTTGTCTTTGCTTAGTTTCACTTTCTTCATTAAATAATGTGGAACTCAACAGCCGCTGCGCCTTGGTCCGACATTTATTCTAACTAACGTGGCACTTGGAGCGGTGTGCAAGCACTGCTCGGTGATCCGACCGCTCAACTCCGCTCACATACTCTGGTGGCCGTGCACGACTCCAACACCATCTTTAAGTTTGCCGACAACACAACAGTGATCACTGACGACGATGAGACTGCCTATTGGGAGGAGGTCAGAGACCTGGCAGTGTGGTGCCAGGACAGCAAACTCATCCTTAACATCAGTAAGACCAAGAAGCTAATCGTGCAGCTCAGGAAACGGAGGGCAGAACACGCCCCCATTCACATCGACGGGGCTGTAGTGGAGCGGGTAGAGAGAGAGAGCTTTAAGTTCCGCGGTGTACACATCACTAAGGATCTATCTAGGTCCAAACACACCAACACAGTCGTGACGAGGACACAACAATGAAAATATTTGGCATGGGCCCTCAGATCCTCAAAGTTCTACAGCTACACCACCGAGAGCATCTTGACTGGCTGCATCGATGCTTGGTATGTTAACTGCTTGGCATCCGACCACAAGGCGCTACAGAGGATAGTAATGCCACCCAGTACATCACTGTAGCCAAGCTCCCAGCCATCCAGGACCTCTATACCAGGCGGTGTCAGAGGAAGGCCCAAAAAATGGTCAAAGACTTCTGCCACCCAAGCCACAGACTGTTCGCTCTGCTACTGCATGGCAAGCGGTACCAATTCACTGAGTCTGGAACCAACAGGACCCTGAACAGCTTCTAATCCCAAGGCATATGACTTCTAAACAAAATGCTAAAAAGCTAATCAAATGGCGACCCGGACTACCTGCATTGACCCTTTTTTTGCAGTAACTCACTAACTGCTTTGCACATACGCTGCTGCTACTTTTTTAAATGATATATCCTGTTGCCCAGTCACTTTATCCCTATCTATGCTTTATGTACATAGCTACCTCAATTACCTTGTACCCCTGCACATCGACTCGGTACTAATACTCACTGTATATAGATAGCCATGTTGTTTCCGAATCCCTATACATAGCCATTCTTTTTACTTGTTATTTCTATTAATTATTCACTGTGTATGTATTCCTTGTGTCACTGTTTAAACAAATAAATATAGTATTTTACTCTGCATTGTTGGAAAAGGACCCGGAGTAAGCATTTCACTGTTAGTCTACACCCGTTATTATTATAGTTCAAAGTCAATCCACAGTGTAACTGACAGACAAAGTCAATTATAGTTAGTTGAAAAAAGTGTAACTTGTGCAGTAGTGGGTGACCTCACTGTATGGAAAATGTATTCCCCAGTGACATGGAGTATAATTAGTGAAGAATACCCCTGAAATCAGGCCACATATCTACACACAAATAAAACTGTCAGATTAATGAATGAATAGGAATATACTCCAATGGGGATTTATGTTTTAAGGGATCCAAACATTATACTGACACTGAACTTTCTTGAAAATGTATGAAATTATAATTGAAGTTTCATGACTTTGAGACCTGCACAGTGAGTATGAGATTCAATGCCTGTAGCCAATCCTGTAAACTTGGCCGAACTAGCAAAGTTTTTGAGGGGCAAATTTCAGGGGGGCCAACCCACATTCTGTGCATATTAATAGCCCAGCCCCACATCACCACCACCAATTACTAGTGAATTTGCAAGGGAACCTTGTTCTCATCGTTTATTCTTCATAGTTCCAGTCCAGACAAACTCAAGTCCAGGTCTAAATGTCTTTGCGTTGTAAAAATTCAAAGTGGGGCTGCCAATAGCGGAAGAGTGGCAATGGCTCCATTAGTTTGCCAGTCACACACGATGCCTTGGCAGAAGAATCCAGACTGGGCAGACCAGCACTGTCCAGGAGAGCAAGACAGTCGCTACGGCTTATCGTCTTTGTGACGCTCAATGTTCATGTTAGAAGATCTAACAGCCTTAAAAGCTATACCTCTCCAAAGCAAACAGCCAACTCCTGCTGGGCCCAATATGTATGTGACTGCAAGGCCATGCAACACCACACAGCTGACCAATTTTCTTTGTAGTAATAGGTTGTTATCTAAAAATCCATAGTAGCCATTTGTCATGTCTTAAAATCGGGTCCTCTGCGTGGGTTTTTCCACCATACTCCATACATCTCCCCATCCCACTGCTGACAGATTTACATCATGGCACCGGCTAATGAAACCCGAAATGACTCACACAGAGCTAATACGCAGGAGGCGGGAAGAAAGGTTTCAATACCATCACCCCACACCCCCAGAATGAATGGCCAAAGACCAAGAGCTGGGACGGTGCTGTCCTGTCATTCACTCTCACATGCAAGGAGCTCTCGCCTGTACAAGCCCTTCCGGAGCAGCGAACACATCACTAACATGTCCTGTTGTTGACCTGTCAAAAGCCCAGACAGTCAAGCAGGGAGTTTTGCCACCGCCTGTGCAAGTTCAGGTCCTTCTTGTGGCCAGAATGAACTACTTCTATTGGAAGTATTTGAAAGTATTTTCAAATCATTTCTAGAAATAACCTGCTATTTTAAATTATTTTCAAATACTTTTATAAAATACTATTTTGAAATACCTGGGTTAAAGTATGTCTACCTGCACATGACCATCTGATCATTTATCACTCCCGTGTTAATCTGCTAAATTGTAATTATTCGCTTACCTCCTCATGCCTTTTGCACACAATGTATATAGACTCCCCCCCCCCCCTTTTTTTCTACTGTGTTATTGACTTGTTTATTGTTTACTCCATGTGTAACTCTGTGTTGTTGTTTGTTCACACTGCTATGCTTTATCTTGGCCAGGTCGCAGTTGTAAATGAGAACTTGTTCTCAACTAGCCTACCTGGTTAAATAAAGGTGAAATAAAATACAAAAATAAAATAAAAATGAGTGGGAGTGTATTTCAGTCAGTGTATTTCAGTATTTTCAAATACATGCCAATACGTTCCAAATGTATTTCCAAATAAATTCCAATATTCAACTACTTGTCTTAACATTTTTAAATAAAGGTTACTTTGAAATGTGCATGAAAGTAATTTATATACTTGAAATAGTATTTGAACCTGCTTTCTTAACACCCTCCAACTTGAACACGAAGTCCATTAAAAGATACAAGCAGAATCCCATAGACTGATAGTTGTCTATGACCTGGTTTACTTTCAGTGATGTGAATGAGTCTGGCCTTATTCTCAGCACGTAACAAGTCATCTGTTGGCCCCACCTGTGGTCCAGGGGCCTGGCCTCTCACTGAGGTCTCATGCAGTCAGATTAAAAGGACATTGTGTAGATCTATGTGCCTTAATACCAACAGCAATATAATTACTATTATAACTCTAAGGACTTCTGGCACTCTCTTGGGTGTGAGCGATTTGGAATGCACAGATAACATATCTGTTAATTATCAAATAAAATAAATATTCAAATCAATTCAAATGTTATTAGTTACATGCGCCGAATACAACTGGTTTAGTCCTTACAGTGAAATGATTACTTACGAGCCCCTAACCAACAATGCAGTTTTTTAAAATACAGACAAGAATAAGAAATACAAGTAACAAGTAATTAAAGAGCAGCAATAAAATAACAATAGCAAGACTATATACAGGGGTGTACCGGTATAGGGTCAATGTGCAGGGGGCACCCGTTAGTTGAGATAATATGTACATGCAGGTAGAGTTATTAAAGTGACTATGCATAGATGACAACAACAGAGAGTAGCAGCAGTGTAAAATAGGGGGAGAGGGGGGGTTGGCAATGAAAATAGTCTGGGTAGGCATTTGATTAGGTGTTTAGGAGTCTTATGGCTTGGGGGTAGAAGCTATTTTAGAAGCCTCTTGGATCTAGACTTGGCTCTGTCCTCTTTTTCCTGTAGTCCACAATCATCTCCTTTGTCTTGATTTAATGATATGATTATGACTGTGTAATAACAATTGTCCTTCAATGTACCAAGACTAACTGTCTTCTGTTATTAGGAGAGCCTGATAAAGGAATAGTGAGCAAGTATGAACTTGTTATTGATACACTAGTGTATGGCCTAAAAAAGATAGGTGATTTTTTTGCATGGAGGCCATGATTATGCAGCAAGACAACGGTGTCATCATGTGGTGAGAAGGGGAACTTACACAACTACATAAAAGGTATAAGATCCTGTGCAAAACTGGGTAAAGTTAGAAGTTTGAGTCACCCCATAGGATAGTGATATTTCAGTTTATTTCAGTTCATTGTCCTGCTAGAGAAACTGTGTGAAGCAAGTCAAATTAGTCTTTAGCATCCCAATTAATTGTAGACTACTTTAAGTGCCCTACTTCTGTCTGGCCAAAACTACTCTCTCTCTTTAGTTTCCCTGCTCCTTATGCCAGGCTTCTTTTTAGTCTTTCTCTTCAGTTTTGGCGATGGATAGGTTGGCTATGAGCTTTAAATGCCTCTCTGGGTTGTCAAGGAACCTCTGTGTTACTTGACAAAGGGTTCCAGTTCTTTCCAATGGTACATAAGGGATTCAATGAATCTGTGATTGTTAGAGCATTGAAATATAATAATAATAATAATATAATACTCACTAAGGAATGAATAACTGTGTTACTGAACCACGTATATATTAAGCAATATCAAAGTAGCACAAGAATGTACACAACATAGGAAAAATAATACTGAGAACCTTTCACCAGTAGATGGCAGTGTAGTAAACCAGATGTTTTCCTAGCAGCCTATCAGTGTGGTCTTAAAATATCCCATGGGCAAAATTGTCATAAGCACTCCCATCAAATCCCAGGTGTAGTGACTTATGAGGAACTCGTCTTTTCTGCAAATGTACTGTTTCACTTATTTCTCCCTCATTGCATACAGGTAAATGACCATAAGTCATACAATGTTCACATTTGAAACATGAACATGACTGAATTCCCTTTCAATACTGTAATATGATGGTTCAGTGAACTCTGTTTTATGGGTTATAATGACCCTGGTCACACCTGAGCATTAGAAGGGCATGTTGTAGACCTCACACACACAGCGGTAGTCCTGGAAAGATAAAGAGCTCTGTGCCACGGTCAGAGAGAGACACAGTGCATTCGGAAAGTATTCAAACCCCTTGACTTTTTCCAAATGTTGTTGCTTTACATCCTTATTCTAAAATTGATAAAGTTGTTTTTTCCCCTCATCTGTCACGCCCTGGTCTTAGTATTTTGTGTTTATATATTTAGTTGGTTAGGCCAGGGTGTGACATGGGTTTATTTGGTTGTGTTTTCGTATTGGGGTTTTAGTAGGCATTGGGATTGCGGCTGAGTAGGGGTGTCTAGCATAGGCTATGGCTGCCTGAGGCGGTTCTCAATCAGAGTCAGGTGATTCTCGTTGTCTCTGATTGGGAACCATATTTAGGTAGCCTGGGTTTTACTGTGTGTTTTGTGGGTGATTGTTCCTGTCTCTGTTGTCACAAGAGAGGCTGTATAGGTTTTCACGTTTCGTTTGTTGTTTTGTAGATTTAGTTATTTCATGTATCGTTCATTTTTTCATTAAAGAACATGAGTAACCACCATGCCGCATTTTGGTCCGCTCCTCTTTCTACAGACGAACGTCGTTACATCATCAATCTACACACAATAGCTCATAATGACAAGGCAAAAAAAAGGTTGATATACATTATTTGGGTATAACATTTACATACGTATTCAGAGCCTTTACTCAGTACTTTGTTGAAGCACCTTTGGCAATGATTACAGTATCGCGTCTTCTTGGGTATGATGCTACAAACGTGGCACACATGTATTTGGGGAGTTTCTCCCATTCTTCTCTGCATATCCTCTCAAGCTCTGTCAGGTTGGATGGGGAGTGTCGCTGCACAGCTATTTTCAGGCCTCTCCAGAGATGTTTGTTCAAGTCCGGGCTCTGGCTGGGCCACTCAAGGACATTCAGAGACTTTCCCAAAGCCACTCCTGCGTTGTGTGCTTAGGTTCGTTGTCCTGTTGGAAGGTGAACCTTCACCCCAGTCTGAGGTTCTAAGCACACTAGAGCAGGTTTTCATCAAGGATCTCTCTGTACTCTGCTCTAGGAAGAGTCTTGGTGGTTCCAAACTACTTCTGTTTAAGAATGACGGAGGCCACTGTGTTCTTGGGGACCTTCAATGCTGCAGAAATGTTTAGGTACCCTTCCCCAGATCTGTGCCTCAACACAACCTACGGACAATTCCTTCAACCTCATGGATTGGTTTTTGCTCTGACATGCACTGTCAACTGTGGGACCTTATATAGACAGGTGTGTGCCTTTCCAAATCATGTCCAATCAATTGAATTTACCACAGATGGACTCCAAGTTGTAGAAGGATGATCAATGGAAACAGGATGCACATGAGTTCAATTTCCAGTCTCATAGCAAAGGGTCTGAATACTTATGTAAACAAGGTATTTCAGTTTTTTTGTGCAAACATTTCTAAAAAGCTTTTTTTGCTTTGTCATTATGGAGTATTGTGTGTAGATTGATGAAAAACATTTTTTTAATGCATTTTAGAATAAGGCTATAAGGTAACAACATTTGGAAAAAGTCAAGGGGTCTGAATACTTTCCAAATGTATTGTATATAGAAAGAGACCAGCTGGTTGTTATCAGGTGAGATTGAGGAAGGGCAGAGAGGTTTGTGTAATGTGTAATGGACCTAAAGAGGAGAGTAGAGGGGGAGCCTGGCACTGAGAGTTAAAAATGGATTGTTAAATGCTCACAGTCCGAGCAAACACATTCAGACAACACATAGACAAGCACACAGACACAAGCCCCAATTATATAAAAATTGTGGGAAAAAAACATGAAAGAACAGAAGAGCGCATACATACACACATAAACACATACTATCAGCCACAGTAGCTTTACCACTACACACATGAAGTAAACATTAATGCAGTCACACACAATAGCACACCACAGCATAACTCATGCACACAGACAGCCCCTCTGAGCAGAGAGCCTTTGCCCCCTCCAAGGCTGCTGCCTGGTTACACACAGTGGAAAATTCCTCCCGCTCCAACTGAGCATGCTCAAAAAACCAGCCTGTTCCAGTCCTGCACCCTTCACTCAGAGTCTGTCCTATTCCTCCTGTACGCGCTTAGAAAAAAGGGTTCCAAAAGGGTTCTTCGGCTGTCCCCATAGAATAACTATTTTTGGTTCCAGGTAGAAGAACTCTTTGGGTTCCATGTAGAACGATCTGTGTAATGGGTTTTACATGGAACGCAAAAGCGTTCCTGAACCGTTTTAGGTTCTAGATAGCACCTTTTTCTCTTAGAGTGTATCGTCATGCATCACAATCACCAGCTGGGGGATCTCACGTGACAACCAGGCAGGCACCAGCATGGGACTGTGTGTTGTAATGCTGCTTGGCATTTGGAAACATCTCATGATATCAAAGTAGTCCATGCCTGGCCTCTAGCACCTTGTTACAGAAGCCTAATAAACAATCTTTGTTGATGTGTTTAGCAATTCATAAAACTACTCTGAATAGAGGCCATATTTTCAAAAACAAAGCACACACAGGTATGTTGTCCCGTGTTGGACAGATGCCCATGCTGATGCATAATTCATATTGTTTAATGAAATAGAGTAGTAGCCTATAGCCAGCAGGCATCCACTCCAGGTTATTAATAGCTATAGACACTGGGCAGTGCTTGACTTGGGCAGGATCTCACTGGAGCTGAGTACCAGCACCTAAAATGTTCTAGTGCTTGAGCTCCTGCAGCTCAAAGTATTGTGGAGCTCCTGCACCTAAATTGAAACAGTACCGGCACCCAAAATTAGTACCGGCACCTATTTCAATCCAAGTCAAGCACTGGCACTGGGCCACATTTACGATTCCTATCCCAGGGTAAACTACACACTGAACAGACAAGACCAAGTTAGGATCAAGGGGAAGACAGAATGCTTTATTAAACGATGTGGACAAGTGTGCTAATAAGTGTTATGCATCTACTAATATGAATCAACGTTCTGTGTCACCATATATGCTGTCGTGTCAATAATAAATAAGTAGGACAGCTACTATGGGAACTTGGGAAGAGTGGGAATAAAGTTGCAGCACAAGGTGAAGTTGCCAGCAGCACTCTTTGCTCTCATAAAGCAAAGGCTACACAGAGCACTTATCCTTATCCTGTTTTTCCCTCATGATTTGGGGAAAGAATCCAACAACAATTGAAAGCAAGCTCTCTCTGGACATTTCCCAAAGTTCAAGCTAAGCATATTGCAAAAGTCCAAGCCAAAATAAGGCATTATACGAAAATACTTAGAGGTTGCTCAACTGCCATCCAAAAGGTTAGAGAGATGCATATAACTCAATTACAGTAGGCATGGCTACTCATTCCCTACAGTCTTTATTTTATTTTTACTTATTTGGTTACTGAAAAAGACTATTCTGTGTGACCTACTTGGATTCGGGTGATCTTGGGCAAAGTTCCATAAGAGTGGGGTGATAACAAGGCAATAACACATTGAGCAGGGATCATCAACTAGATTCAGCTATTTTTTTATTTTGCGGAAGGTCGGGGGCCCGGAACATAATTACATATAATTTGTAGACTGCAAATTGACCGCAAGAAGCCGAAACAGATATCATATTTGACTAAAACATAATCATTTCACATCTTGCTTACGTTTGTATAAGATCACCTGTCTTTCTCTCTATTACGTGTGGGAATAGTTGGGAACAGATTCCTGAAATTAAAACACCTGGAGCTGATTTCCTGGTGTGTTTTTTTACAGTCTTTATGTCCAACAATGTAAAAAGTTTTTTTGCTCATTACTTGGGGGGCCAAATAAAACCAACCGTGGTCACCAGTTGGGGAACCCTGACATAGAGCATCATGCCCATGTTCATTCATGTTTTTAATGGAACAAAACCTTTGGAATTTCCGCACTGACAAATGTACCTTTTTTTTGTCAAAAGAGAGTTTAGGCACTTCTGGGGCAATGGTAGATACATGCTATTTTCTTTATGTGGTATTATACCTCCTCAATTATGAGTCACATAATGAAGGAGGTATAATACAACATAAAGAAAATATACTCATAAAATGTTATCTTATCTTTAAATAATTAAACCACTGCAATATTAATAGTGATATATTAGCAAATATAATCTTCTTTGCTTTATTTAATTGGGCTCCTGAGTGGGGAAGAGGTCTAACGTGCTGTGACTCAGCGCTAGAGGTGTCACTATAGACACCTTGGTTCATATCCAGGCTGTATCACAACCGGCAGTGATTGGGTGTTGTGGCACAGTGTTGGCCGGTGTAGGCTGTCATTAAATATAATCATTTTTTCTTAACTGACTTGCCTGGTTAAATATATAAGAAAATTACTTTCCCATTCGTTTTGACTGAAGTAGGTCCTTTGCATATCTGCTCCAGTTATCCTGTTATAGTATTACTTGCCACGTGCTCTTTTGGAGTAACTACCTATGTTGGTATAGATATGGATTCCAATCTCTAGATGCTTTCCGTTAAGCTTATCTGTTTTTTAATGCCATTTAGAGTGCATTAATTTAAATACAGTTACCACAGCACTATAAACTGGTTGAGGGGGTTAACCTGGCTTATGTCGCTCACCACGCCCACATTTTCCAAGCAGACAGGAGCCACAGTGTGGCGCACGCTCGGTAGTGAACACGGTATATATGACTCTTCATTCATAAACACAGCGAAGGCAAACTGACTGACAGTTGAATCGAGAGTAAGAAAATCAACAATTCCGGACAATCAAGCTTTTTACACCAAGAGAGCAAATTACCACTTTTATCTGGGCGTTTCTTCCTTTTCTTGAGGTTGTGTTTATTTCACTAGTTTGTCACAGCTTCAGATCGAATAATGAGAGGGAATCTTTCCCCGAACGAAGATATTTCAGCGTATTATTCAATGATGCCAGTCTCGGACTTCCATGAAAATGTTCCCTGTACGGTGGAGCCCGCGGAGAGTGTCTGTGGAGCGGCAGAACCTGTCACCTCCAGACCGCGGATGGGTAATACCTTTCTGGCGCAGGATAGAGGATGCGCGCAGGACGGAGCTGAAGAGTTAAAGGGTAAAGTTGTCATTTCATCTCACTTTTTCAATAGTCACTTTAACAGGTATTGACTGTTAGATAATAATCTAAATGTAATTGTATACTTAAGACAAAAATAAATGTATTGCCATAACGCGACACAGTACTGTTATTCCCTATATTCTCAATGTGATAAGCATTTTAATAGGCCCTGCTGCAAAAATGGTACTCATACACTTGTGCCCAAAAAATACATAGATTTCGAAAAAAACACAATTTTTTACTGTGTCACATATCATGTGATCATCTTTTCTCTTACAGTAGTGATATTTATATTTAATCCTATGTAACAGTATTGCTTCCGTTCCTCTCCGCCTCAACCTGGGCTCGAACCAGAGACCCTCTGCAAACATCAACAACAGGCACCTTGGAAACATCGTTACCCATCGCCCCACAGTCTGCGGCCCTTACAGAACAAGGGGAACAACTACTTCAAGGTCCTCAGAGCGAGTGACGTAACTGATTGAAACGCTATTAGCGCGCAACACCACTAACTAGCTAGCCATTTCACATGTCAGGTTCTTATCTCAGGCCTGTAAAAGGTGGGAGGTAAATACACTATATATACACAATTATGTGGACACCCTTTCAAATGAGTGGATTCGGCTATTTCAGTCACTCATGTTGCTGACAGCTGTATAAAATCAAGAACACAGCCATAGACAAACATTGGCAGTAGAATGGCCTTACTGAAGAGCTTAGTGATTTTCCAACAAGTCAGTTCGTAAAATGTCTGCCCAGATAGAGCTGCCCCAGTCAACTGTAAGTGCTGTTATTGTGAAGTGGAAATGTCTAAGAGCAACAACGACTCAGCCGCGAAATGGTAGACCCCAGAAGCTCACAGAATGGCAGAGCCAAGTGCTGAAGCGTGTAAAAAATTGTCTGTCCACGGTTGCAACACTCACTACCAAGTTCCAACTGCCTCTGGAAGCAATGTCAGCACAATAACTCTTCGTTGGGAGCTTCACAAAATGGGTTTCCATGGCGTTCTCTCGAGTGATGAATCACTCTTCAACATCTGGCACTTCGTTGGACGAATATGGGTTTGGCGGATGCCAGGAGAACACTACCTGCCCAAAATTCATAGTGCTAACATTAAAGTTTGGTGGTAGGACCCTTAATTCCAGTGAAGGGAAATCTTAACGCTTCAGCATACAATGACATTCTAGACGGTTCTGTTCTTCCAACATTGTGGTAACAGTTTGGGGAAGGCCCATTCCTGTTTCAGCATGACAATGCCCCCGTGCACGAAGCGAGGTCCATACAGAAAGGTTTTGTTGAGATTGGTGTCGAAGAACTTGACTGGTCTGCACAGAGCCCTGACCTCAACCCCATCTACCACCTTTGGGATGAATTGGAACGCAGAGTGCGAGCCAGGCGGTATCGCCCAACATCAGTACCCGTCCTCACTAATGCTCTTGTGGCTGAATGGAAGAAAGTCCCCATAGCAATGTTTCAACATCTAGTGGAAAGCCTTCCCATAAGAGTAGAGGTTGTTATAGCAGCAAAGGGGGTATCAACTCCATGTTAATATCCGTGATTTTGGAATGAGATGTTTGACAAGCAGGTGTCCACATACTTTTGGTCATGTAGTGTAGCTGATCAATCAGCACTGATGATATCGCTGATGAGAGCTTCCACACAACTATGAAGTATGGAAGCTTTTTTAGAGCATCCCTCTGGCTGTAAAGAGAAACAATTGGCATGCTGATTTTATGGGAAATGATGCAGCAGGATGAATGTATGGTTCAGTAAATTAACTGATTTATAATACTGCTGGATCTTAATAAATCTTGTCTTGTTGATGCTCTTGAACCAAGCCTGTAAACGTTGTCTAACTTATAGGGATGAGTTGACATTCTATGGCAGCAGGATATTCATCTTCAGCTCAGTGTCATTCAGGAATGAAGTGAGTTCATTGGAGAGAAGTACTGTATGTGCAAGACATGATCAGATCTCATCTCAGGAGGAGGGGTATCACTTACCCCCCCCCCACTTAAGGTTACAGAGTCCACTTATTTAAATGAGAACCAGATCAGGCTAGCTAATTCTTCACCAAGCTACCAGTCATGCCCAATAGCTAGCCACTTTCTCAAATTCGAGCGTGAACCCTGACATAGGGTGGGTACCCCCCCCACCATCCTCCATAACCAAACTCCAGCCCCTCTCTCCCCTATAGTGTCATGTTTCAGACTGAAGATATGAAAACCCATACTAGATCATTCTATTGCAACAAGGAAGTGTTTTTTCAGGTCAAAAAAACATCTGCAAGAGAAGCAGAGTGTTTTCAAGGTTTCACAGGCTTCTTAACGAGAGATATTTAGCTGTATAGCTCTCAATATGGTCAGAAATGCTGGGTCATTTACGTTACTTTCAATGATAACCAATTCCCAGCTGTTTGCTGTAGGGGAGACAATAAGCAGGGTGAGATAAGTGTTGAGGACGAGGCCATCAAGGTAACCAAATTATTAAAGATTTGTTCAATAAACCATCATTAAATTATGATTCCTGATTTTCCCAGGAAAATCACATGCTCAGACCTTGTTTTCCCCTACGTTCCCAGTAAAAGTCTGTTTTCATCTAGAGCTGCAAAGCTAACAAAGTTATGACAAGTGATTAATGAGCCTGTGACTGAGATCTCAGTGAGTTAGATATTCCCGTGCCTCGCATTCTTATGGGGCGAAGCGCTCTGTTTAATAGCCTGTTAGAGGCCCAGTCTGGCTTATCCCCCAGCAGTCAGAGAGCATCCAGGGGGGTCTCCAGGACTGTCTGTGTGTTTAGATTTGTAGACCCTTTGGAGGGGGTCCTTGGCTGGAATCTGGGGAATCAGCAGAGTCACGGTTTTCTTGCAGTATTTCCTGTTCTACATTAGAATGATACCTCAAACTTTTTCCTTAAACGGTATCTAGTCCCTATGCACAATTAGGAAAGCCGTCTGTCTTTTATTGGGAAGAGTAAGATAGAGGCAATTCCACGGTGACAGAGAACATTTGACAAAAACACATTTACTTGAAGAACAGCGCAGATGCAAAGTTTGGTAACAGACTGACGATTTGTGCTGTTTTGTGTGACGTCATTCTGTTACCGAACACTGCATCGACACTGTTCTTCAAGTAAATGTGTTTTTGTAAATATTTCTGTGGAAATTGTTAAAAAATAGTCCTTTTGCATAGAGTTTAACTTGTTTAACTTCATTTGGTTTTGTTTGACATATATTTTAAAATGAAAATCTGAGTCTTAGCATCACTCGGTTACCGTGGAATTGCCCATAGTTCATTATGAGTTCATGGTCGTTCTGTACAACAGAGCTAAATTTAACTGACATGCGTGGAGTGTTTGTGTGCAAAGCAATTAACGTATATTGGTGAGTGACACTTATTAGTTGTGGCCAGTGGCTGCTGAAATGCACACTGTAAATATGATTTTGTTAAGTTCACAAATCCAGAACTCACATTCTTGTATTAGAAGATTAATGCTGTTTTTGTCTGACTAGTTTATATCCATGTCTGTAACCATCTGCCTGCCCATTATGCTGTGATGCAGCTGTATGCTGGCCATGTTTACTGTTTGTGGTCTTTCATGTTGGTTTTTCTAATGTAATCCCAGCTCCCTAAATGAAGCCCAGATGTACTGCTAGACTGAGCTATTGGTGTGTTCTTGTTTGGGCGATCTGAGAACAGTTATTGTATCCACTAACCACTGCAACCCCAATTGGGCCCGCAGCCAGCAAGTGTGTGAATAGAGGCTCTCTTCACATGGAACATGTGACAGTGGGTACGCTCTATCAGGGGGAAGACAGGGGGAAGCAAGGCAGAGTTATGAGGGGGATGGTGGCTTGGTGGGGGTGGGCCCTCTGCCCCTTTAAATGAAATGTTTCCAGATTTCTTTGAAATATGACCTAAAATTTCATTTTTTTTTTATTACAAAAAGTGTAATTAAGTATGTTAAACTACTTTTCTGTGTTGGTATGGTGTGGGCGTACCCCAAGGAAAGAACGGTGTGGGCGTATACCCTTGATTAAAAAAAATATTTATACGAGTCGACCCCTGATTGGCCAGCTCATATTTGTGACCAAAGCATACTGTAAATTGGAGAAAACCTCAGGAGTATGACAGTTTGAGGTGGGGTTTTCTCCAATTTACAGTATGCTTTGGCCACAAATATGAGTATAGGAAGAATCAACAACATTATTAGGTATGAGATAACAGAATATGAACTTTTAAACGTTAGATTTTCACTGGACAGTTAATTTAACCCACACTAGCCCCTGAGTGGCATTCTGTAGTCCGTAGTGGCCCGGTCAGAGTCAGCTTAGGGTGAGTGCCCCCTCCTCTCCCCCATTCCTGCTCCTAACAGAGACAAGGACATTTCTGAAACTGTGCATGTGTTTGTGTGTGTTCAATGGGCTCTCCTCTGGGTATCTTTGTCAGGGCAGAGGTTTGTGGAGCCCAGCTACACTGCCTCTCTACAGTTCCATTACATTCACCCTAGCAGAGGACAGAGAGACCATACTTTAACAAACAGTTCCAATCTTTTACCTGTGTATTCCAAAACCAGGAACTAGGGAACATCAAACAATAATATTTTATACAAAATCTGGATGAAAAATTGATTTTAACCAAATGAAAGTATTACCCATGGAAAAGCTACATGGATTGCTTTGAGTAGGCTTACTGTTGTTTTTGCCTCTGCTGCTGAAAGGCTCTGCTAAAGCAGTGTGAGGTATCTACAGTAAAGACAAGTTAGTGTTTCTTCCTTATACAGTCTGCAATAGAATGGTTTAGCTGTGAGTCAATACAAGTGTTTGGCCTATGTAGGCCTGTACCACATGGCTGTACCGTGTGGTTATTGTTTCTGCAGGGTGGATTAGCTGTGCGGGCATGAAAATGTACGCAGGCGCGTGCTGTGTGTGTTTCTGCCTGTGCTAATCTCCGAGCCCGGATGCCTGGTCATCACAGGGTTGGATGGAAGACCAACGTGACTGAGGGAGAGCACAGCAAACAGATCCCATGATGATTCAGCTATCCATCATTCTCTCTGCTGGGTTCTCCTGACCTTGGTGTCGTTCAGCTAGTATGCACGCACGCACACACACACACACACACACACACACACACACACACACACACACACACACACACACACACACACACACACACACACACACACACACACACACACACACACACACACACACACACACACACACACACACACACACACACACACACACACACGAGGCAGACATAACTGAAGGAGATCAAAACACAACGACACACACATACAGCTTGTCCTGTAGCAGGGCTGAACACATCTAACAGTAGCAGCTATCTCTGTTGTGAAGCTGAACTGCTTTATCAAAGGGGAGCTTTGTCTTGCGTTCATTCACTATGAGAGGTCTCAGGAATGATTCACTTCTGCGCTGAGCATGGACAGGGCATGTGCATCTCTATTGACGTCACTCTTCATAGATCACCATTGTGTGGTCCCCTTCTCTGAGTGACTGGAGCTTGCTACTGCCAGATTGCAGTGCTCCTCAGCTTTTTCTACCAGAGACAGGCATGTAAGGGTTTTTTCTGAGGATCACTTTTAAATAAAAACTTGAACTTGAAAACGTATTAAGTTATGTCATTAACTTAGACAGACCTTGTCTGCAATATTCCAGGGAATTGTCAGAGTGCGTGTTCTTTTAAGCTCAAAGGAAGCTAGCTTCTTTTCTTTTTAATTTCCTATTTGGCAACAGTTTTAATAGTGTTTATTTAATACCATCCTCTCTAACTTATGTAATGACCCATGTAATCCGTGATGTGGAAAATAATCGTCTTTCATAAAGAGTTGGCCTGCCTGCTGCTCTCTGGCGTTAGCCTGACAGTGCTTATTGGAATTGCTCATGACGTGTGATACGTAGGGCCCTCGGGCCGAGGTCAGGTGCTGCCTAATCTCTGGATGAGCTGGCTGACCTGTGGACCCTCAGACCTAAGGTAACAGCAACATTACATAGTTAATATAACACTGAGAGAGTGTCTGCCCATACAGAGCATAGGAGAGGAGGAGGAGTGTAGGGGAGCAAGAGGAGAGAGAAGGAAGGAAGAGGAGGAAAGTTTGGGGAAGAAGAGTCGAGATGGGTGGAGATGCAATGTGTAAAAAAAAAACCTCAGTATGTCTGGGTTGTCTGGGGTGACCAAACTCAACTGTGAGTAGTATGGTACCTGACCTGTGAATAAGTATTTTCACACAGGAGCGATGACGTGCACGTACAACATCACCTATATGTCAGGTAGGATGCACAGTGCTGCTATTATGTTAAGTAGACAGTTGACACAGCAAAAAAAACACTACTGTATACACGGATGATCATCTCTCTACACTGTTGCTTCCAGTACATATTCTGAGTAATAGGCACTTGTCTCTGGCGTGTTGGAGTGGTGTGTAAAGTGTCATTCCATTTGTCGTGCCCTGCTGTTTGTCTAATGTAGGTCATGGGATTGGAAGTCCTCAGAGTTGGATTCTAGGGTTAATAAGTAGTGTCTGATTTCCCCAGGTCACAGATGATTGCGGATGTGGCAGAAATAGCCTCAGATGAAGCATTACTGTACTTTTTAGCTTTCAAGGGAAGCTGAACAACCACATAAATGCAAGAAGCAACACACATTTCAATGTTAATCAGTGCATGCCACAATAATCTGTTGCATCTGAACAGTCAATAGTCATTAGAATAGGGTGCTTACACAGTAGACCTGGGTGAACTCCAAGTGATCATCTGTCACTGACTGAAGTGTGAACACCATCTCTCTCCATGCCCAGAGTGAGCACATTCACTGACACAGCATTGGCAAATCTCAAGGTATATGTGAATGGACCACATGACAACATTCATTCCTATGAAGACTCGGTAGCGCATTGAAGCCAAATGAAGTCGGTTAAACCCTTAGCTTACAATTTCCACCCCCGCAGAAATCTCATTAACATAATACAAAAATCCCATCAAAATCCGTGTGTTTAAAAGCGATATCAGTTTGTTAGCACGGTCTGCGTCTCAATCCACCACATCCGCCGATATCGCCCTTCCGCTTCTACGGTAGAAGGTGGCAGAGCTAGAGCAGTGTCTGTCAGACCATGAGACAACCCGAAAATTGCTCTTCTCACCAAAACGTCTGTAGGTTCCTAACGGTACTACAAAGTACTATGACCACAACTCGATTGAAAGCTGAGACCCTCAACAGCACAATGGTGTTTTGCTCTAGGACACCCACAAGCCTCACAAGAAGGTCTTCGGTACCAGTTAAAAAATGGAAGTATATATGGAGAAATGTTAGTGTGTTAAATAAGGAGATAAATACACACACATATATATATATATATATACTGCTCAAAATATATATATACACTGCTTGATTGACAATACATTTCACATGCTGTTGAGCAAATGGAATAGACAACAGGCAATTAGCAATTAGCTAATAGGCAATTAGCAAGACACCCCCAATAAAGGAGTGGTTCTGCAGGTGGTGACCACAGACCACTTCTCAGTTCCTATGCTTCCTGGCTGATGTTTTGGTCACTTTTGAATGCTGGCGGTGCTTTCACTCTAGTGGTAGCATGAGACGGAGTCTACAACCCACACAAGTGGCTCAGGTAGTGCAGCTCATCCAGGATGGAACATCAATGCGAGCTGTGGCAAGAAGATTTGCTGTGTCTGTCAGCGTAGTGTCCAGAGCATGGAGGCGCTACCAGGAGACAGGCCAGTATATCAGGAGACGTGGAGGAGGCCGTAGGAGGGCAACAACCCAACAGCAGGACCGCTACCTCCGCCTTTGTGCAAGGAGGAGCAGGAGGAGCACTGCCAGAGCCCTGCAAAATGACCTCCAGCAGGCCACAAATGTGCATGTGTCTGCTCAAACGGTCAGAAACAGACTCCATGAGGGTGGACGTCCACAGGTGTGGGTTGTGCTTACAGCCCAACAGGACGTTTGGCATTTGCCAGAGAACACCAAGATTGGCAAATTCACCACTGGCGCCCTGTGCTCTTCACAGATGAAAGCAGGTTCACACTGAGCACACGTGACAGTCTGGAGACGCCGTGGAGAACGTTCTGCTGCCTGCAACATCCTCCAGCATGACCGGTTTGGCGGTGGGTCAGTCATGGTGTGGGGTGGCATTTCTTTGGGGGGCCGCACAGCCCTCCATGTGCTCGCCAGAGGTAGCCTGACTGCCATTAGGTACTGAGATGAGATCCTCAGACCCCTTGTGAGACCATATGCTGGTGCGGTTGGCCCTGGGTTCCTCCTAATGCAAGACAATGCTAGACCTCATGTGGCTGGAGTGTGTCAGCAGTTCCTGCAAGAGGAAGGCATTGATACTATGGACTGGCCCGCCCGTTCCCCAGACCTGAATCCAATTGAGCACATCTGGGACATCATGTCTCGCTCCATCCACCAACGCCACGTTGCACCACAGATTGTCCAGGAGTTGGCGGATGCTTTAGTCCAGGTCTGGGAGAAGATCCCTCAGGAGACCATCCGCCACCTCATCAGGAGCATGCCCAGGCGTTGTAGGGAGGTCATACAGGCACGTGGAGGCCACATACACTACTGAGCCTCATTTTGACTTGTTTTAAGGACATTGCATCAAAGTTGGATCAGCCTGTAGTGTGGTTTTCCACTTTAATTTTGAGTGTGACTCCAAATCCAGACCTCCATGGGTTGATACATTTGATTTCCATTGATAATTTTTGTGTGATTTTGTTGTCAGCACATTCAACTATGTAAAGAAAAAAGTATTTAATAAGAATATTTCATTCATTCAGATCTAGGATGTGTTATTTTAGTGTTCCCTTTATTTTTTTGAGCAGTATATATACATATATACATGCATACATATATATATATATATATATACACACACACATATCATACATATATACACACATATATATGTGTGTGAATATATGTATGTATATTGCATCACATTTAAAATGCATCACATTTTAGGTTCTTGGCAGAACAGTGTGTACTGACAGCTCACAGATTCAGACCCATTTCCCTAGTTACGTCTTTGTGGTTTCAGTGGCAAAATGAAGAAAAGTGTTTTCCTATTTGAATTTAAGTTAATTCTTTAAGCTCAGGTAGGGATTAGCTAAGATTCATGCATGAATAATGTAATAGAAATATGATTATTTTTCTCCAGCACTACCCCAACAACATCAACGTATGTGAAAATGGCACGTTTCAATGTTTCCTCGTCAAAAAAGACAAGAGTAAGATACGTTTTTCCAATGGCATCATCTGTTATGCACCGTGTGATTTTAACTAATTAGTAGGCAATGCCTACTCATATTTGGTTGAAATCACATGATGCACACCAGATGATGCCATTGGAAAAACATACAGGAAAAACAAATATTCCGCTATCAGTTTGACTAAAAAACATTTTTAAAAGTCCCTTTAAGTACTGATTCAGTCATATCAAACTGCAACAAGGAGAATTCCCCCTAACTGTGCTATTATTTGTCTTTTTACAGAAAAAACTGTGCTTGCCCCACCAATGTTCATCTTTCAAAAGAAAACCCCATCCATGAAGGTAAACGTTATATCCTAATAATGGGTAGGCCTACAATGTTGACAGGATGCAAATGCATGGTGTGGAACAAATCACGTAATGAAAGAGTAATCCTAATCATTTTGTTTCCAGAGAAGCGCAGAGAGATGGGAGGAGGGCTCAGGTAAGCATCATAACTTGCCGCTGCTGTGTGTCATAACAATCAACCATTTTGATAGATGATTTCTTTGTTACTTTCTATTGCATGGACAGTCGTGCTTCTGCATCTTTATCTTGTTCTCCAAATAGTTATGGGAATCAGTCCAAACAAACGAGTCAGATCGCTCACCTACCCTAACAACAGAATCAGGAAAGGTGAGTTTCCACTGTCCAGTACACACACACACACACACACACACACACACACACACACACACACACACACACACACACACACACACACACACACACACACACACACACACACACACACACACACACACACACACACACACACACACACTGGTGCATAACACCAGACATAATGCCTTTTCCTCCATGTTTCTCTTGTTCCTTTGGTAAAGGAGATGTATCTGTAAGATCTCTATTAAAATTGCACCTTTATACTGTGTACAAGGTATTATGAAACGTATAGGGTTTACATAATTCACTTTTTCTAATGATGAAGGACCCTGTATTGTGGTGGGATTGGTAGGTGGCGTTGTCAATCATTGACTAGAATGATTAGCAGTGTGGTAATCCAACCAATCAAGGCCTTATATGCATTTTCACTCTGTATCTCGGACAGGCTCCTGTGACGGCAGTAGACGAGTGCGATCAAGCGCTCTCTCTTTTCCCCCGCGTCCTCCAGGTAAACAAAACTCCCCTCCTACACATTTGCGATCTCTCTTCTCTATCATCTCTCTAAAGGGCCCTACACACTTAACGCAAACTACGAAAGCGCTGCGACGGAGCGTTGTGTTTTCACACATAGTTCTACGCACTTTTGTGTGGCTTACATTTTGGAACGGACCGTGTACGACGCTATGTCTGCGAGATTTGTGTCCCCTAGGGCAGGGATTCCCCTTCTAGCATTGGGGAATATGGGCACAAGCACGGTTCATGACACAAACTGTTCTCACCCCTCTTGTTGGTGGGGAGAATTATGCAGGTTTAAAGCTTATTTGATGAAATTCTACACATTCTGTCATGGGGTGCAATGAACATTTAGCAGTTTTAAAGCAAATTTTCTTTCAATTCTAAACATTTTGCCATGTCTAATGTGTATTCATGTGATATGAGTGACAAATTACATCAATATCTATGGGCAAAAAAATAAATGTTAGCTGACAGCTAGTTGATCTGACCATTTCTGACAAGTTATAAATAGCTCTTTAAATTATGCAATGACTAGGAGGAATTGATGATGCACTACCCAATTTCAGTTGGGAAACCACTGCCCTAGGGCATACATTGCCCACGCAAATAAGTGGCAACTGAGTCAGGCTGCTTAATTCTTTGACTCACCTGGAGATGATTGAAGCCTTAATAAAACTGGGATCATAATGGGATAAAATATCTCCCCATCTATTAAATGAACTGAAGCAGTGCATCATGGTCAAACTCTCTTAAATATTTTCTGTTTATGTTCAGTGCCAGTATTCCCTGTAGGTCCATACATTCCAGTCACACCATCCCTGTCAGGGCCTCAGATTCCCAGCAGCCACTTCACAGCAGCCCCTGGTATCTCTTTCCCTTAATCCGTTTCAGTTTCACTCAGTCACTGCAGCCCTCACCTGCTCATCACAAATCACCACCATGACCCACTAGTGCCCATGTGGAAACCTCACTGCTCAGTGTTGGCGATGTATGTTGTCATGTGCCAAATCTGGCGGTAACTTTGACATAAATCTGGGTCACATTTTAACTTTAACCATATTATATACTGTGTGTGTGTGAACTTCTGATGGGTATTCTCTCTCCTAGTCTCAAGATCAAATGTCTTCATGCCCTCAAATCTCTTCAGCCAGACCAACATTTCCCAAAACAAAGGTTAGTTTGTATTGTCTGGTGTTATGTTTATCTTTAAGGGGGCTGAACAAAAAGACCTCCAATTCCCTGAACGACTTGTATTTAATCCATATCTGATCGTAAGGCTGACTTTAAAGGACATCGTTCCCTCTCACACACTCCATCTCTTTCTTTATAGTGTCACCTCTGAACAGGGTCAGAAGGTCATTACTTCAGCCTGCACGTCTCCTCGCCCCTCAGCCCAGGAACAACATCTCACAGCCACACCTATCTGAGGTATTCCACAACTCTTCACCTACCCCCGTCACGCGTCAGTAACGCCCCGTGCTTCTCTCTGTTGACACGTGTCGCACACCCTGGTGTTAGGCTCATGGCTTTGTCCTCCTGAGCTGGCACCTGTGAACACTGGCGTACCGGACACTCCCGCAGCACTGCAATCTGCAAGGTTTGAATTTCCAACTTGATTTACTGAACAAGTAACGGTATTGCCAACAGTCTAAAAATGGGAGCATTTCAGAACCGTGTATAGCTTCGTGAAATGTTTAGCTTAACATGAGAGAATGACAACCAAATAGGCCGAACTCCGACCTTGCAGGTGGGTCCTGAGAAACTGCGTTATGTCTGTGCCTGTGAACAAGCAGGTGTTGTCCTACATGAGGCTGTCCTACATGAGGCTATTACTATTTAAAGTATTTAAATAGTAAAACACTTGTTCCCCTCAGTTGTGGTTGCATCACTGCCTGAGGGACCAACATGTTTTTCTCAGAGAAACGTATTCACGCACTGCCTGAGAGTGGGAGGATGCAGGTTTATAAACCCAAACTCCAAAACCGGTTTGAATCCGCATCAGAATGCTTACCACACTGAGACTGAATCGCTTCCTTTCTACTCCCAAACTTGCCACATTAACACACAACTATATAATATGTTTTGGCTGCAATTTATTTTATATTTACATAAAGGTTGTGTTGAGTTCTTTGACTCAAGTGGCCATTACTGTAATTTATCAGAAATACAATAAGACTGTAAAATAAAAGGTTTGCATTGTATTTTGTCCCACAGGTCAGCCATGACCTTTCAGACGATTGCTGCAGCGTCACAACTGACCACTCCTCCACTGTGAGTGTATTACATCTGAAGACGTTCCCTCAAGTTCACAGGTATGCAGGGCACCTGGTTTAATATAATATTAGTGATGTTTCACTGAAGTGATTTTATAAATCTATTTATGGCAGGGTTTAGTTACTTAAATCAGGGTAGTTGGTGTTACGAGTTAATAACTTCCAGGCCAGACCCAGGACTGGACAGCCTTGCTTTAATCCAGAGACCCTGACGATGGTGTTGGGTTTTATTTCCTCTGTCAGAGCTACGTGGTGTCACCGACACAGTTTAGTTCCCAGCAATGATTCTGAACCTGCTGACCTTTCTGCTGACCTCTGGTTCACTCTCTACAGATTGAAGGCAGACACTATTACCTCAGACAGGGTCCAGTTTGTATTTGGGGAAAACATGGGCGCGAGAGTTTTGGTGAGTTCAGGAAACTTTTGAGCACCAATGACATACTTATAAAGTAGCAAGTTTGCATATGACTATAAAACATAACTGTGTTACAAAATACATTGCATTTACAGAAATACTCTAACTTCCTCGCCCTCATATAGAGACCACAGAAATTGCCCAGCAGTGAACATTCTGATTGCAGCTCCTCTAATTCTGAGTCCTCCACCTTTGAGACAAGGCATAAAGGTAAATCATTAGGGGCGTCATTGGATTTGCATGGGTACACTTCTCCAGTCCTGGTCCACCAGACTACGCCCTACAGGACTAGAGTTGTGCACCTCGGTTCTAATAGCAATTGACTGCCTCTTAGTGTATGCCTTTCAGAACTGCAGCTGAAGTGCGGTCTGTGGTTGTTGATAGGTGCTGTGTGGAGCAGCCTGAGGGAGTCTGCTGCAGCTTACACAGAGTCCTGTGGGAGGCAGCGTGTGCTCAGGCGGGTTCAGCTGTTCACTGGGGAGGAGAAGGAGAGCAATGTGGTCCAGGTGAGGACCATGTTATGTTGAAATAGGAAATGTTCAATATGCCTATTGCTAGAGCAGTGATAGTGATGTACCTTTTTAAATACCTTTCTTTTAGCTGACCTGCAGACTGTTTGTTCTGGAAAATGGAACTCAGGCATGGAATGAGCGAGGGAGAGGAGTTCTGCGACTCAATGATCTAATGGCAGGGACCAAAGGAGGGCTGCAGTCCAGGATAGGTGAGTTTACCATGAAGAAGACTACTAATTCCACTCTCTCTGACCAACATCCGCACGTCTTTCTGTAATTCTCTCTCATCCTCAGTACATCTCTCACACCTGCCTCCCTCCGATCAAAACAGTGATGAGGCACCAGGGCAGTCTGAAAGTCATCCTCAACACTAAGCTCTGGCCCCACACACACCTGCGTCGCCCCGCCCGTCGGAACCTCCAGGTGACGGCCACCGACGTGGAGACCCAGGCCATCCGGGTGTTTCTCATCCAGGCCAGCGCCAGGGACGTGGCTCGCCTCTACGTAGCCATCCACCATCGGCTGGTAGCCCTACGGTCCAGTGCAGCTGGGAGGGAGTTAGGGGCTGCAGGGGGCAGGACCAGGGAGGGACACTGCAACAGTGAGAATGAGGAAGAGGAGGAGCAGGAAGAGCAGACACAACGGCAAGAACGAGAAGGGCTGCTAGTGACACGATTGCGACCTGGTAAGAGTGAATAGCAACAGGGATAAGAATCAATCATCATCATGAGATTATCCCTTGCTCTTTCACCAACTCGCGTATATGGCTATGACTAATTCCAATGTTTAGCTCATTGTTTTTCCTGTGTAAAGAAACGTGGGTTTGGAAATTGTTTGAGTAAGGGAAAAACCCGTCCTCCAGTGCATGTCTGGTGGGTAGTCACATGTCACTAATCCCCAGTCCATGTTCCAGAGGGAGGGAGCTGTTAGCAGGTGCTAGTCTCTCACAGACGCCATATAAAACAGAGTATCATGGTGGATTACATTCCTAAAAGTCCCAGGCCTAAAAAGATTAGCTTTTTTTGTTTGTTTTAACCCTAGTGAAAAAGAGAAGAGAGCACAAGAGAAGAGAACTAAGTCTTGCTGTTTGTTATTCCTCACAACAACTTCTCCTTCAGCCTCTTTAAACTTGCATGTCAACAAGACACCTAAAGATTAAGCTAAAATTAACCCCATATAACCTACCCCTGCATAAATCACATTCCAATGGTGGGCAACCTATGTGCTCTGAAGCCACAACATATGTGCTGTCAATGTAAAAACTCAGAGACCTGCAAGGCATAAATTCATCTTGAACCCCTAACATCACCATTTACCTGAGAAAACAGAGCTACGGTATTAAAATCAGAGTTGATTTCACTTTCACACCTCTCATAATGTGTCTCTCTCCTTTTGCAGTGGTTTCTGATTGGATACCCAGTAAACCCAGTTTTGAATCTTGGTGACATGACATTATACTGACCTGGACCATGCAACAGTTTGTGGTGTCATCACATCTGAACAGAACTTTTAACCATCATGGAACAAAACATCAAGAGACAGCTTTCAAAAATAAATACTAGCATTTACTGAGCTACCATGACTACCTTTTGCCAAAAGAAGATATATTACATGACCAAAAGTATGTGGGCACCTGCTTGTCGAACAGCTGATTCCAAAATCATGGGCATTGATATGGAGTTGGTCCTCCGCTTTGCTGCTGTAACAACCTCCACTCTTCTGGGAAGGCTTTCCATTAGATGTTGGAACATTGCTGCAAGGACTTGCTTCCATTCAGCCACAAGAGCATTAGTGAGGTCAGGCACTGATGTTGGCCGATTACGCCTGGCTCGCAGTCGGTGTTCCAATTCTTCCCAAAGGTGTTAGATGGGGTTGAGGTCAGGGTTCTATGCAGGCCAGTCAAGTTCTTCGACACCGATCTTGGCAAACCATTCTGTATAGACCTCGCTTTGTGCATGGGGTCATTGGCATGCTGAAACAGGGAAGGGCCTTCCCCAACCTTGCCACAAAGTTGGAAGCACAGAATCGTCTAGAATGTCATTGTATGCTGTAGCGTTAAGATTTCCCTTCACTGGAACTAAGGGTCCTAGCCTGAACCATGAAAAACAGCCCCAGACCAAAATTCCTCCTCCGCCAAACTTTACAGTTGGCACTATGCATTCGTGCAGGTAGCGTTCTCCTGGCATCCGCCAAACCTAGATTTGTCCGTTTTACACCACTCCAGTCGACGCTTGGCATTGCGCAGGGTGATCTTAGGCTTGTGTGCGGCTGCTCGGCCATGGAAACCCATTTCATGAAGCTCCCGACGAACAGTTACTGTGTTGACATTGCTTCCAGAGGCAGTTTGGAACTCACTAGTGAGTGTTGCAACCGAGGACAGAATCTTTGCTGAGGCGTTGTTGTTCCTAGACCAGGGTTCCCCAATTGGCGGCCCACGTACGGTGGTTTTATATGGCCCTCCGAGTTTCTGAGCAAAAAAAAGAAACAATTATACACTTAAAATTCATTGGACATAAGACTAAAAACAAATATCAGCTCCAATTTATTTTAATTTTGGAAAATCTGTTCTAGTATTCCAACGCATAATATAGAAATGTCATCGTATACCAAGGTAAGCAAGGTTTGAAATTGTTTTCGTCAAATATATCTGAGATTATTGCGGTCAATTTGCAGTCTACAATTGATCTTTAATCATGACCTGGTCCTCTGACCATCTGCTGAGGAAAAATAAATAAATAGGCCCGCGGCTGAATCTAGTTGATGATCCCTGTCCTATACATTTCCACTTCACAATAACAGCACTTACAGTTGAACGGGGCAGCGCTAGCAGGGCAGAAATTTGATGAACTGACTTGTTGGAAAGGTGGCATCCTATGACAGTGCCACGTTGAAAGTCACTGAAATCTTCAGTAAGGCTGCCACTGTTTGTCTATGGAGATTGCATGGCTGTGTGCCTGATTTTATATACCTGTCAGCAATGGGTGTGGCTGAAATAGCAGAATACACTAATTTGAAGAGGTATCCACATACTTTTGTGTATAAAGTGTACCTTTGTTGACATAACTATATTGCTGTACTTAGTTGTGTACTTTACCAAATTGTGGCAGTGTGCAAGGAGAGGGTATACTGCCACATTTTTATTATGCATTTATAATGAATAAGTGCTATTTGTGTCCGAGGCAACCACGTTACTTACTGGAAACCTATTTGGAATGTTTCCAAAATATTTTGTTATTCTATATTTTGGGGGGGGGGAACTTTAACAATTTTTAGATCTTTCACTACAAATATTAATGTCTTTACTTACAGTGCCTCCAGAAGGTATTCAGACCCCTTGACTTTTTACACATTTAGTTAGGTTACAGCCTTATTCTAAAGTTGATTAAAAGCAAAAAAGCAAAGCAAAAATGGGTTTTAAGAAATGTTGGCACATTTATTAAAAATAAAAAACAAATATATTTATGTAAGTATTCAGACCCTTTACTCAGTACTTTGTTGAAGCACCTTTGGCAGCAATTACAGCCTTGAGTCTTCTTGGGTATGGCGGCAACCAGCTTGGCACACCTGTATTTGGGGAGTTTCTCCCATTATTCTCTGCAGATCCTCTCAAGCTCTCAGGTTGGATGGGGAGCGTCACTGCACAGCTATTTTCAGGTCTCCAGTTCGGTCGGGATGTTAGGGTCATTGTCCAGTTGGAAGGTGAACCGTCGCCCCAGTCTGAGGTCCTGAGCGCTCTGAAGCTGGTTTTCATCAAGGACTTCTCTGTACTTTGCTCCGTTCGTCTTTCCCTCGATCCTGACTAATCTCCCAGTCTGTGCCGCTGAAAAACATCCCCACTGTGTTCTTGGGGACCTTCAATGCTGCAGAAATGTTTTGGTACCCTTCCCCAGATCTGTGCCTCGACACAATCCTGACAGAGCTCTAAATCAAATCAAATGTTATTGGTCACATACACATGGTTAGCCAATGTTAATGCGAGTGTAGTGAAATGCTTGTGCTTCTAGTTCCGACAGTGCAGTAATATCTAGCAATTCCCGATCTACCTAATACACACATCTAAATGGAGGAATAAGAATATGTACATATAAGCAAATATATGGATGAGCAGCATAGGCAAGGTGCAATCGACGGATAAGGTACAGTATATACATATGAGATGATTAATGTGAGATGTTAACATTATTAAAGTGGCATTTATTAAAGTGGCCAGTGATGAGTCTCTTTGTAGGCAGCAGCCTCTCTGAGTTAGTGAGGCCTTGAGATAGAAGCTGTTTTTCAGTCTCTCGGTCCCAGCTTAGATGCACCATGTACTGACCTCGCCAACTGGATGGTAGCGGGGTGAACAGGCAGTGGCTCGGGTGGTTTTTGTCCTTGATGATCTTTTTGGCCTTCCTGTGACATCAGGTGCTGTAGATGTCCTGGAGGGCAGGTAGTTTGCCCCCGGTGATGCGTTGTGCAGACCGCACCACCCTCTGGAGAGCCTTGCGGTTAAGGGTGGTGCAGTTGCCGTACCTCTACGGACAATTATTTTGCCCTCATGGCTTGGTTTTTGCTCTGACATGCACTGTCAACTGTGGGACATTATGCAGACAGGTGTGTGCCGTTCCAAATCATGTCCAATCAATTGATTTTACCACAGGTGGACTCTAATCAAGTTGTAGAAACATCTCAAGGATGATCATATGGAAACAGGATGCACCTGAGCTCAATTTTGAGTCTCATAGCAAAGGGTCTGAATACTTTTTTAAAAAGTGCAAACATTTCTAAAAAAATGTTTTCGCTTTGGCATTATGGGTTTTGTGTGTAGATTTGAGAAATGTTTTATTTAATCAATTTTAGAACAAGGCTGTAACTTAACACAATTTGGAGAGAGTGAAGGGGTTTGAATACTTTCCAAATGCACTGTTATATTTATCTGCTTCTGGTAATATCACCATGTTATGTGAACAGTTGATTGTGAATGATAAACTCAAAAGTTGTATCAGAAAATCAGTAATCATAATTTTTAATGGTTGTGGGTGGTGCTGAGCTGATTTTACTAAGAGTCCTAGAGCCTAGTAGACCTGCTTTCATCTATGCAGTGTTTTCAGTGACGGAAAGATGACAAAGGTAGGCCACTTTGTACAATGTGTGCCAAATTAATAGCCTCTCTACTGCTGTTTTTCCTTCACGAACACTAATACATGTAAGTACTGGTGAGGTATGAATTAGTGTGTCTAACAACAATAAAAAATAAATGGCAAAATGAGTAATATAAATCGTATAACGTATCAGTTTCACTATGCCACATAAAATTCAAGATAGTTGAACAGATTGTCAGTGTCCCAATACCATGGCATCAGGCTGAACTGATATACAAAACAACAATTGATGCATCAATGACTTATTTTTTATTTAAAACCTCGGACCCTTTTTTTTTTTTTTTTTTTTTACATTTGTAGGAGAATATAACACTAAATATGGTAAAAGATAATACAAATGAAAAAAAAAATGAAATGCAAGAGAAAGGTCTTAATGTATTATTCCTGCCCAGGTGGCAGCATTGCACGTGCACAGTTTTAGACTGATCCAATGAACCTTTTCACTTCTGTTCAAAATGTTGTATCAAGACTGCCCAAATGTGCCTCATTTGTTTATTAATAACATGTTCAAAACTGCACTCTCCTCAAACAATAGCATGGTATTATTTCACTGTAATAGCTACTGTAAATTGGACAGTGCAGTTAGATTAACAAGAATGTCCTGGGAAATGTTCTTGTTACTTACAACCTCAGGCTAATGCGATTAGCATATGTTAGCTCAACCATCCCGCAGGGGACCCACCGATCCTATTACATACAACTGTCGCTCCAAAAATAATGCTCAGTATATGGGGAGTATTCAGCCCGATACAGAATCAATAGAGCATCTCTTTTGGTACTGTCCACCGGTGGCTTGTTTTTGGAGTCAGGTCCAGGAATGGTTGTTATGCCATAATATCAGGGTGCGGTTGGACCTCCAAACTGTATTGCTGGGGGATTTGAAGGACCACAGTCAGTCAATAGGTAATATCGTCGTGCTCTTGGGTTAAATGTGTATTTATGGGGCAATTTCGGCAGAAATGTTGCAAAAGGGGAGGTTCAAGTCACTAGTGAGAGCCCTTGGGAAAGATGGATTGATCTGTGGCTGTCTGAAGGGTGGAATTGAGGATTTTTGGAACAATTATATACGCAAATGTACAGTATAAATGTTTGAGGTCCTGCAATCAGGGGTGATGTTTTGTAGTTTGGTTTCATGCTATGAGCGGCTGATCCTGGTAGTTATGGGTGCGCTCGCTTCCATGCTCGCCCGGGTGTCGGGGTGAGGCTTGATTCTTCACGGCCATGGAAAATCCCTTTGGGCTGGGGCCTTGCCGGCGTCTCAGGACAGGTGCGGGCGAGCGCACCCTCTGACCAGAGCACCCACTTTGGTAGTGCTAATTTGTATTGTTATAAAAAAAATGGTGAGGTTCCATTCATATTGCTCTTACATTTCTAGTCCTTTTCAGGTGACAAAGGAAATTAGTTTAGGAAAATAAACTATAGAGTGGTGAGGAGGAGGAGCTTCGGGTCTGACCCTTTGTCTCCGGAAACAATTTAGCCATTCATTGTAGTCATTGCACTCTATAGAGTTGCTATTTTCTCATGTCAATTAACTTGTGAAATTCCTAAATTATGCATGACTCAACAAATACGATAGTCAAGGTTAGCTGAACATTTCCGACTGGTCTTGGAACTGTGACAATGGACATCCTGGCCCCGCTTGGCTCGATGAGATATCTACTGATTTCCCCAACACAGCCATATATGTACACAATATTGTACCTTTAAAAATGTTTTAAACCCTACGCCAATTACGCGGTGGATCTGAAAACTGAACTTGGATCTGAGTTAAGTTGCAATGATATCCTTCGCCACAGTTGTCTTACGACAGATGCCTCGAACCAGTCATGACTATTCAACAAAACAATATTTAATTTTCAAGTTTCTTTCCAGCTAATTTCCTTGTTACAGGATGGATAACAAACAACAGAGTTTTGAAGTTAAGGGTGCAGTATTTATGAAGTTTGGCAATGAGGTACCCCATGGACCGGCTCGAACATTTTTTTATTTTTTTTATTTTTTACCTTTATTTAACTAGGCAAGTCAGTTAAGAACAAATTCTTATTTTCAATGACGGCCTAGGAACAGTGGGTTAACTGCCTGTTCAGGGGCAGAACGACAGATTTGTACCTTGTCAGCTCTGGGGTTTGAACTTGCAACCTTCCGGTTACTAGTCCAACACTCTAACCACTAGGCTACGCTGAACATAAAGCCTCCTCCATTCAGACTGCAAGGGCATAATTTTCCCCGTTAACTAGCTTTAATGACGAGACATTTGTAGTATATATATTTTTTTAAACCTTAGCCTACTTAACTAGCTAATGCAGCTAGCTAGTTTAGCTTACTCAAACACCTGACACAGGGAGGGCTGCTATGTTAGCTAGCTGGTTATGGCTATCCAACACTGGAACTCTTCCAAGTCCAGGTAAGTTTTTGGTTTTATTAATTTATTGCCACCGGGCAACTGCTAAACTGTATACTTCTGACTGTATACTACACTGCATGAATTTAATTGGTTTACTAATAACACATTAGTTCTAGGTTGTTTCGTAAATTCACTCTGGCTATCTACTCTGATTTTAGAGCACTCTTGCCTGAGTGTGCCAGAGCGCAGGTTAATTGATGAATTCACAAACGTGCAACACCCCTTGAATGTGACCGGAGTTAGAAGAAAAATATTTATAATTAAATTGTTGCCAGCAGCAAGGTTGCAGTCTAAACATCGTGAAAACAGCATAACCACCTCTGCTAGAGCAAGTAAAATGGTCAGAGTGAGTTGTTCTCTCATTTGTATCTGGAAGTAGCTAGCCAGTTAGCTTGGGTGCTTGTCTGCTGTTGTGAGGTCAGAACGCTCTGGATTTATGAACAGACAATCTGACAACGCTTTGAATTTACTAACAGATAATGTGACAGCGCTCTGAATGTACGAACGCCCAGAGCACACTCTAGCACTCATGAGTGAATTTATGAACACACCCCTAGCAGCTACGATGTTAATATGGGGACAATGATGTAAGCTGTGTGTAGCAGTTATGATATGAAGGTTTGGCTTGGAAAGGTTTTTTCACCTGGTCACAAAAAGCTGATGTGCACTAATGTCCACAAGCGAAGAGAAAATATGTGAGGAGAGAGCGTACATGTGAGAAGGAATACAACAATCAAAGGGATCATGTTTTTTATGTGGCTGCTATGAAAGTGAACTGTGTTTTCAGGGGTGTATTCATTCTGCCGATTTCTGTTGAAAAACGCTTCTTAAATGGGACAAAACATACCAGAATTTGTCCAATAGACACTCTTGTTTGCAACTGCTGGACTAATGATTACACCCTAGATCAGCTGGACGCAGGCAAGAGTGTGCATGGCAGTATTAAATGTGTTAATGTCTGTCACCTTGATTACTGAAATTTCTCCTGACCTGTGAACCTACATTGTAAACTTGAATTCATAGGCTAGGTTGTAGCAACTTTTTATGATAGGTATAGGGAAAATGTGAGTCATGTAGTAGCCTAGGACTGTCGAGGTTACATTGAGCTGGGTGAATGGAATATAAATGACAGTCATCCAATATGCTGTAATATAAGTAAGGTCATGCTCATAAAAAAAAGCTCATTGTCCTCCCTCATCTTAAAAGGCACTGACTGCCACTGAAGTTAATATACCCTTTTATGTAAGAAAATCATGACCATCATGCTTTTAGGGAAAGAGGATAATTTTCTTCATGTATTAAACTGTGTTTTTGACCAATTCCATTCCCCTTGCTTAGGGGATCCGGGGCCTCCCTGGGATCATTTTTATGGAGGACTGAGAAGCTCAGTTCTGGTGACTTTTTTAAAGGATTTTTTTCTACGCCAACATTTATGAAAATAAAATCATGCTGGACACAATCTAAAATCTAATTTCCACTTTCAGAAATGGGCTCAATAACATATGTAAAAATGATTTTAACATATTGGACCATGCATATGCATATGGTCTATATTATCAAATGTGCTATTCGTGTGATCCAACTGATGAAGCATAGTGAGTATAAAATGTACATAGGCTCATAGTCGCTGGAAGTAGGGGTGCTGCAGCACCCTCTGAAAAATCTGAATAAAATAAATAGATAGACATCTTCACAAAAGTGAACTGGGCCTTTAATAATCCTGTATTAGCGGACCAATATAGCCATTTGTAGCACAGGTAAAAAAAAATATTTGCTTTCAAAATACATTTTCCAAAACGGCTTTCAAGTGTTTTCCCGCAATTGCATCAAGAATTGTTGTGCATTGACTGCTTCTCAGAATAAGTTCCCCTTCTATGGCTTTCGCAACATGAATGTGCCTCGAGAGTAATATTTATCTCGAATAGAGTGTAACGGATGTGAAACGGCTAGCTTAGTTAGCGGTGCGCGCTAAATAGCGTTTCAATCGGTTACGTCACTTGCTCTGAGACCTTGAAGTAGTAGTTCCCCTTGCTCTGCAAGGGCCGCGGCTTTTGTGGAGCGATGGGTAACGGTGCTTTGAGGGTGACTGTTGTCGATGTGTGCAGAGGGTCCCTGGTTCGCGCCCGGGTATGGGCGAGGGGGACGGACGTAAAGTTATTCTGTTACAAGAGCATACAACAAGCCGACTAGGTAAATAGGTCAACTATGAGGTTGTCTCATTTTGTTTTACTAACAACATTACATGGCAAAAAATAGAAGCATTGGAAAGTTACATCCTGAGTGATAAAGTATAGGCTTACCACCATTTTGGGATTTTCTGACAATTTAGGATGTTACACACCCTTGGCTGAATGCATGTGCACCATCCTAAGATGTCTAAAAATGAGTGATGTTACATTTGCTTATTCAAACCGTGTGTTGCAAACTGCTTTCAAACACCAACCTCAACTGTATCGGTAAGTACGGTGTCCAGTAAATATTTTGTACATATAGTTTCACCTGACCGGTAGATTAGGGAACATTCCGGGACATGAGGAGAAGGATGTGACTGCAGCCTGCAATTCGGGGCGTTCCTGCATGTAGGAATTCCTGCATCTGCAGGAACCCCTCTTTATAGGTCTCATTGGTCCATCTTTAGGCTGACTCCAGTACATTGGCAGTATGCAGGGAAGCTCCACTACAGTAGGTGGCAGTAATTTATCATAATGTTGGATGCCAACCACTGATAAAAACCCACAAAAGAAGAGGAGACGGGTGACAACAGTAGCTAGCTGTTCTCCCGCAGTTCTGTTAACGGTGAGCGCAGGTGTTCGGCAGGTGGGAGGGAAGGACACTATCCAAACTCAGATAATACTTTTATTTCCCTTTTGACCCACATTCAAAAGTGTAACACATATGAAGATGTCGTCCTTGAGAGGGACAGTTCATGCAGGAACCAATGGGTTGCGCAGGGTGGGGGGCATTCCAGCAGATGCAGGTATTCCACATGCAGGAATTGCGGCTTGCAGTTGCGCACTATTGGACATGAGGTTATGAGGTTGAATCCCGTTTAAGGCACACTATTTTCAAAATTGTTTTATGTGAAACCACACTTTCTGCACTTTTGTTCAAATAATTGTTTTAGTATAGTGTAAGCTTCTGCCTTAAGCATCCTAAATAAATAATGCCATAGATTCAGTTTTGGAAAAATAGTAAACGTGGCAAAAAAAGGGAAGCATACTGTAAACTGAACCACAGAGTTTTGATGAAAACAATGGAGAAAAAATGTCTTTCACATGCTGCTATTTATAGCTGACCAACAGAAGTCACAGATAATGAAACTGGGTAATGAACCGTTTTTTGGCACAATTTGGTTAAAGCTCTGAAACCTTCAGAAAGTCTCTGTTTCCCATCACTACTGAAAATGGTGATGGTGGATGTTTTATTAAGGGAGTACACATTTTTCCCTTTTTTTTCAGCGGCTAGCCATTAAAGCTAGTTGCGGGGAAAATTATGCCCTTGCAGCCTGAATGGAGGATGCTTTACGTACGAGCCGGTCCACATGGGACACGAGTGTATTACCGGGAATGCACATAAAATCCCAGACAATCGTGCAGCTCCAGAACCCACTATCGGCTGCCTAGGCTAACATGTGCTCAGCCCCCACCTTCACCCATGACTGCGTGTCCACGCACGTCTCCGACTCGATCATCAAGTTTTTTGGCGACTACAGTTACCAACAACAACAAGAAAGCCTACAGGGAGGAGGTGAGGGCCCTGGCGAAGTGGTGCCAGGAAAATAACCTCTCCCACAATGTCAACAAAACGAAGGAGCTGATCGTGGACTACAGGAGACCGTGAGAGCAGATCCCCATCCAAATCGACGGGGTTGCAGAGGAGAGGGTCAAAAGCGTCAAGTTCCTCGGCCTGCACATCCCTGACGACCTGAAATGGTCCCTTCACACAGACTGTGTGGTGAAGGAGGCACAACAGCACCTCTTCAACCTCTGGACCCTCACAAACTTCTACAGATGCACCATTGACAGCATGCTATCACCTCCTGGTACGACAATTGCACTGTCCGCAGCCGCAGGGCTTTCCAGAGGGTGCTGTGGTCTTCCCAACGCATCACCAGGGGCCTGCCCTTCAGGACATCTACAGCACCCGGTGTCACAGAAAGGCCAAGAAGATCATCAAGGCCCTCAGCCACCCGAGCCAGGGCCTGTTATCCCCGCTACCATCTAAAAGGCAGAGCCAGTATAAGTGCATCAAAGCTGGGACTGAGTGACTGATTTAACAGCTTCTATCTCCAGGCCACCAGCCTGTTAAACAGTCCCCCCTAACTGGCCTCCGCCCAGTACTCTGCCCTGAACCTTAGAGTCGCACTAGGCTAATTCAGGAGACAGATTGGAGTTTTTATGCACTGATAACAGGAGCTGGCAGCAAAAAGATGAATTAAACAATTCAGAGACTGAAACTAATGAATCAGATGACATATTTCGGGAGAGCGAATCGATATACAATCCCGAAATCAGCTGTAACTGTCAGTCAAACAAAGCAACGTTTGAGTGAACCCTGAATACAGAAAATTAATGGTAAAGTCTCTTTCGGGCACAGTAGACGCCTCCTCAACAACTAAGGCATATTCTATGGTATTATGGCGGTCGGTAAACATATGTTCGAAGTGCATGATGACGCCACCTACTGTGTGGGCTGTGTCAGTTTACTGTGCTGGAGTGTGAATTAATTACACTTTGTGACCATTGCTATGAACGCTAAGCTAACCTTAGTGAAACATCACTCATTGGCCTATCCCTCCATTCTGGCACAGATCTACTATTCACTGGGATCCTCTCAGAATAATTCACCATTGATCCATTCTACTTTCTTCACTGCCTCAGCATACGACACATGCACTTCTCTGACCCTGGCAAACAAGGTATAAATATTCTTCTATGATATAATGGTGGCCCGCAAACAAACGTTAGAGGTGCATGCCGCCACCTACTATGCTGGAGTGTGTGGTCAATCATGGTTTACAACATTTCTAAATCCTCCTACCTACCTCAGTACCTCTGAGAAAATAAAGAGCCCTGTTAACTTCTAATAGACCCTCCTCCATCCCCAAAATCCTTTCCAAACGCCCCCAACCCTGTCTAACCTTCATGACCCTACACTTCAGTCTTTCCCTCTCTTCAACATACCTACAACACTATATTAACACATGCTCCACCGTTTCATCGATCATACAATCCAGACAGAAACCTTTCACGTGGCTTGCCAACCAGATGTAATGACGAGTTCAATCTACAATGTCCTAAGTGCAATCGAGCAAACACCACCTCTTCCATCCTAATCTGATCTTTGAATCTTGGTCCACCAAACTTTCTTTGAAGGGCATATAAATTCTGGCCCTTGGGCTCAGAGTTACATCTCTTCTGCCACACATCTATCAAAATGGCTCTGATCTTACATCTGGCCTCACCTCTACCCAGTGGAACATTAATATCAATTATATCTCGTTTCAAAGCGCTTTTGGCTAACTGGTCTACAATTTAATTCCCTTCCCCACCCGAATGTGCTGGGACCCAGCAGAATCTCACTACTACAACCAGTCTCTCAATTATCCAAAATAACATGAATACCTTCAATAGTAAGTCACTCCTATTAGATTTACCAGATGATAAACTATTCAATACAGACAGAGAATCTGAGCATACTATAATTCTAACAGGTTGTACATCCTCCACCCACTGGAGGGCAACTATTATCACCAACAGTTCAACTGAGTATACTGACAGTTCATCTGTTAGTCTTCGAAATATCTGCACATCAAATTCAGGAATGTAAAGGCCTGCTCCTGTGCACCCAATATCTGGGTCCTTGGTGCATCCTGTTTCTATTGATCATCCTTGAGATGTTTCTACAACTTGATTGGAGTCCACCTGTGGTAAATTAAATTGATTGGACATGATTTGGATAGGCGCACACCTGTCTATATAAGGTCCCACAGCTGACGGTACCTGTCAGAGAAAAAAACAGCCAATGAGGTTGAAGGAATAGTCTGTCCGTAGAGTGCCGAGACAGGATTGTGTCAAGGGACAGATTCACCACTGTTTTACACTTTCACTTTCAACATTTATGATATGACCTTTCGATGTACAATGGCAGGGAAAGGACCCTTTGGAAATACCTGGATTTCTGCATAAAATTGTTCATAAAATTTGATCTGACTTTCATCTAGGTCACAATGATAGACAGTCTGCGTAAACCAATAACACACAAACAATATGTTTTCATGTCTTTATTGAACACACCGTGTAAACTTTTACAGTGCAGGGTGGAAAAAGTATGTGAACCCTTGGATTTAATAACTGGTTGCCCCTCCTTTGGCAGAAATAACCTTAACCAAATGTTTTCTGTAGTTGCGAACCTGACTTGCACAACGGGCAGGAGTAATTTTGGACCATTCCTCTTTGCAAAACTGTTTCAGTTCAGAAATATTCTTGGGATGTCTGGTGTGAACTGCTCTCGTGGTCATGCCACAGCATCTCAATCAGGTTGAATTCAGGAATCTGACTGGGCCACTCGAGAAGCTGTATTTTCTTCTGTTGAAGCCATTCGGTTGTTGATTTACGTCTGTGTTTTGGTTCATTGTCCTGTTGCATCACCCCACGTCTGTTGAGCTTCAATTGGCGGACAGATAGCCTGACATTCTCCTGAAAAATGTCTTGATTAAACTTGGGAATTCATTTTTTCGTTGATGATAGCAAGCTGTCCAAGCCCCGAGGCAGCCCCAAACCATGATGCTCCCTCCACCATAGTTTCCAGTTGGGATGAGGTTTTGATGTTGGTGTGCTGTGACTTTTTTCTCCACGCATAGTGTTGTGTGTTCCTTCCAAACAACTCAACTGTATAATCTGTCCACAGAATATTTTGCCAGTAGCACTGTGGAACATCCAGGTGCACTTTTGAAAACTTCAGATGTGCAGCAATGTTTTTTTTGGACAGCAGTGGCTTCTTCTGTGGTGTCTTCCCATGAACACCATTCTTGTTTAGTGTTTTAGGTATCATAGACTTGTCAACAGATGTTAGCATGTTCCAGAGATTTCTGTAAGCCTTTAGATGACACTACAGGGTTCTTCTTAAACTCATTGAGCATTTCTCAATTTATAGACAATGTGTCTTACTGTGGACTGATGAACATCAAGGCTTTTGGATATACTTTTGTAACCCTTTCCAGCTTTATTGCAAGTCAACAGTTCTTAATCGTAGGTCTTCCGAGAACTCTTATGTTCGAGGCATGGTTCACATCAGGCAATGCGTTTTGTGAATAGCAAACTCAAATTTTGTGAGTGTTTTTATAGTGCAAAGCAGCTCTAACCAACATCTCCAATCTCATCTCATTGATTGGACTCCCGGTTAGTTGACTCCTGACTCCAATTAGGTTTTGGAGAAGTCATTAGCCTAGGATTTCACATACTTTTTCCAACCTACACTGTGAATGTTTACATGATGCATTCATTATAGACAAGAAACAAATGCAAAAATGTGTGTTATTAGTTTAAGCACACTGTTGGTCTATTGTTGTGATTTACATGAAGATCAGATTTGATGACCAATTTATGTAGAAATCCAGGTATTTCCAAAGGGTTCAGACAGTTTTTCTTGCAACTGTATATTACTCATTGAACCATAGACCAAAATGTTGGTGCTTAGAAACCCTCCCCATACAGAAACAACTGTATATTATCGGCGACTTCTTTCTTCGAGAAGAACATACACGACTTCGCCACTGACAACTTAACCCCCCTAGTCAATCGACCATCTTTCAACATCCACTATAGCTTGTTGAATAGATTTGATCACGAGTTTCATTCCACCCTCTTAATAGCGCCACCATGAGCATATAGCGAAGCTCCAATACCCCTACCTACATTCGAAAACACATCGTTAATCATAATGTTGAACAAAATAGGACAGATAGCACTGGCAATGAGGTATAATAAGAAATACCACTCAATTTAGAGAACAATGCTCCGGCTCCACCCACGAAAAGCACGTTGGTGTACGTAATAAAATAAGCCTGCGAGCGCGTTCAGCAAACGTGCGTGCGTTACGTGCATCAAAGATGGTGTCGTAGGAACTGGGTACTGTTGTTCTTACAAGTCATCTGAGTCTCAAATAGCTACATGCATGTGTTTAGTTTCTTGGAGCTGCTTAGAGTAAATAAGTATGATCAAACTGATGTTTGCAGGATACAAAAAAAGTGAAAGGTACATGTAGAGAGGGTCGTTAGCAAGGAACTTAGTTTGAGGCAGGTTAGCTAGCTAACAATGTGTAACGTTGTGTTTTGAACTGACCTGTGTGGTGTGTTGCGCTTGCTAGGGACTGGTTTACTTTGAGATTTGACCGATTGGAGGCGAGCTATCGTCAGCTAGACCGCTCTATCTAGACGGATCAGAGTGCGCGTGACCTTCTTTGCCCCCATTACATAGTTATCTGGCAAAGGTTACTGGAGTTAAAACCAAAACAAAAGTCGCTAGCTGCCTTGCTTGTGAAAGTTAAACAGAGCGCTGACTATAGATAAGATTTGTTTTTAAGCTTCTACAGTAGCTGACTTGCTAAGCTTGCTAGGGCGTGCTTTGTCAATTCAGAACTACGCTCGGTGAGAGTGGTCTCGCAGCATCTGGATTCAACGAGTTTAGTGTGTATGAATGAATGGACCCAAGTCAAACAGCTGGGAGGAAGCTCAAGCTTACATTACCGACATTGGATTACCACCAAGTTGACCAACGACCACATTAAAGGGGACCAACAACGAATAACTTTTGATTGTCTTTTAAAATATTTTTAAAATACCATTTACAATAATGACTTACCGAGCCTTTATAAACTTTTTGTGCCTTGGGAATCGAGCTGTCACTATTTTAAATAGGAGCTCAGGTCGCCTCCTTCACATCCAGATGGGGATACGAAATATTGCATCACAGGCTGAAAGTGGTTTCAACCCTGCGAAAGTTGCTGTGGTGACAAAGATGACAAGATATGAATTCGAGCAGCAAAGATATCGCTTTTCAGAGCTCTCAGAAGAGGACTTAAAACAGCTGGTAAGGGAATGGGGGGAAAAGTATGGTACTTGCCAGTGGTGTAAAAATTCTTGAAAGTACTACTTGAGTTGTTTTGGTGGGTATTTGTACTGTACTATTTATATTTTTGACAACTTCTACTTAGCTACATTCCTAAAGGAAATGATCTACGTTTTACCCCATACATTTTCCCTGACACCCTTTACATTTTGAATGCTTAGTAGGACTGGATAATGGTCCGATTCACACACTTATCAACAGAGCATCCCTACTGCTTCTGAAGTGGTGGATTCACTAAACACACATGCCCCTGGCTAGCCGTACATTGATTACTTAATATAAGGAATGTTGTATTATTTATACTTTTGACACTTAAGTATATTTTCGCAATACATTTACTATTGATACTTAAGTATATTTAAAACAAATGTCTTAGATTCTTACACAAGTATTCTTTTTCTGGGTGATGTTTACTGGAGTAATTTTCTGTTAAGGTAACTTTACTTTTTCTCAAGGTTGACAATTGGGAAATTTTTCCACCACTAGTACTTGCTCTCAAACTCACTTATTTTTAAAATGTGTTCATCCTTGACAGTAAAACACCCCCTGAACAACTAGGCATCGGCACATGCTAGTTTTCCTTTCAGTTCAGACAGAGACTTGGTGATCCCATAGATCTTTGCTGGGGATGGACACATATTTATATTGCAGGATGTCCGATTCCTTTCTCAATGTTGTGAGTTGTATAATAATCCTCACCAGAGCCTGATTGAAATGTCTTTGCTGTGGTTTAAAATGGTGATAATCTGAGTTTTTGTGCTTGTTACAGCTTGCATTGAAGGGCTCCAGTTACCTTGGGTTGCTGGAGAGACACAACATCCATACCCGCAATGTGGAACACATTGTGGAGAGTCTACAGTAAGATGATGAGATTCTATTCAAGGATATTGTTGTGATTTACTGTATACAAGCAGTCATGAAGTTGTAATGTGACCATAACCTTTGTGTATTTTCTGTTCCCTCTAGGAAAGAGGGGATGGAGGTGCGTGTGGTGAAGAGAGGGCAATATGATGAAGAAACAGTGCGATGGGCAGATGCTATTATCTCTGCGGGGGGTACGTTTTTCTCCCTTAAGAGTTTTGAGAAAAGTAGCTGATAATTTCGCATGGTCACTTTCCCACAGTGGTACAATTGAATTGGGATTGTTTTGTAAATCCGTGCTCAGAGAATACAAAGGGTCAGCTCAAACCATGAATAGGCCTATTTCACCCAGAAACCTTGCTATCATTAGCTCTGACCCCTTCCTGTTCCTTTTGTTAGGGGATGGAACTATGCTACTTGTCGCCAGTAAGGTTTTCAATAAAGACCAACCCGTTCTTGGGGTTAACACAGACCCTGAAAGGTAACAACTCACAACAAAAGGGGTTAATGAAAATAAAGTGGTGGTTTGGGGAATTCCCTGTGGTGAATTTCAACATTTTGTTAAATGGAATGAGAGGGGGGGGGGATTGCTTTATCTAGTTTGAGGGGGGGAAAGTGACCCTATTAAAGCGGTCTTTTTTGCTTGAAGGTCAGAGGGACACCTGTGCCTGCCTGTGCGTTACACACATGCCTTCCCTGAGGCACTACAAAAACTCCGCCGTGGTCAGTTCAGGTGGGTGTTTCCCTTTCACCTCCCTGTCTAGAATACTGCTGTTAGGAAAGCTATGTTTACTCGTGAAGAATACTCTGATCTTTTTGCCACACTTCCCCAGCTCTTTTCAGCATTCCTGGTCTTACTACACTGCCCTCTGGTGTTGCTGAACTGTAAGACATGAGTTTCTGATTCCAGGAACAGTAATGCCTAATAATATCATTGCATCCCCCCCCCCATTTCTTTCTCCATATGTTCCTCTCCCTGCCTACAACACACTACTACTTAACTCCACTGATTAATTTCCTACCCATTCCCTCTCAACCCCTCCCCCTATACGTCCTTCAGGTGGCAGTGGCGGCAGAGGATCCGTCTACACCTGGAGGGCACAGGGATCAATCCCACCCCAGTGGACCTACATGAACAGCAGCTCAGTCTGGAGCAACACAACCAGGCCCACCGCATCACCCTCATGGAGGCCCAGAGCAGTACGGCCCCTCGGCCTCCTATGTGTACCTGGCTCAGTCTCTTTGTCTGTCTGTCTGGGCCCTTGGGGAATAATCAAAGACTTATTGAATGGAGGGGGCACTGTCTTGAATGATTAACATGTCTTCTGGTCTGTCGTTTTTGTTCTGGTATTAATTCACACAATTATTTTCATCTGATTTGTAAAAAAGCTATTTTCTACCAGTTCCTCTTCATTCAGCTGTTTTTTTTTATACAGGCGAGGCTTGCAGCTTATCCAAGCCCTACCTACTCCCTGTCAGAGGACTGAATGAGATCTTCATTGGGGAATCTCTCTCCTCCAGGTACCCTTGTCATCAAACCAAACTATGGCATCTTGACCCCCTCCCCCCTCCAAACATGAATGCCTGTTTCTGCTGCTTTGCTGCTTATCTCTGCATGTTTCCCCCCTTCATTAACCCTCCTCTCCACTAATTGGAAGACCGCCATTGTAAATAAGAATTTGTTCTTAACTGACTTTCCTAGTTAAATATAAAATAAAAATACTACCACCCCCACCCATTTCTCCATGCACTCATTGGTGGATCTCTATCCGTCACTCACAGGGTGAAGTATAAATCCTTCAAACCTCATCTCACCCTCTCGCTCCATAGGGCTTCCTACTATGAGATCTCTGTGGACGATGGACCGTGGGAGAAGCAGAAGAGCTCTGGCCTTAGCATCTGCACTGGGACTGGATCTAAAGCCTGGTACACTAAGCTCCAACACTTTTTCTTTTTACCTATGTTAGTGTTTGCCAATTAGTGGTCCTGGAAGTCCACTTTGAATGCTACTTCTTGTGTATGGTAGTTTAAAAAAAATCTCATTCAGGAAAAATGATGATTTAACTGACAGCACAGCTTTTAGTAGAATGTTTCATGAGACTCGTTCTGGTGTGTTTTCACAGGTCTTACAATATTAACAAACTGGTTGAACAGGCTGTGGGAGAGGTCTTAAGAATAGGTATGTGGACTCCAACCTTTCTTTATGAACACCAATAATCATGTGGATTTGTGTTTTCGTAAATCTGTGTGTAAATGGAATTACAGCTGGAGATTTGAGACCATCAATGATTTGGGGAGAACCTGTTTACTACACTGATAATGTCATGACAGTGATTGAGTCCTCTGTCTTCCCAGGAAAGGCACACATGGGTCTTGATATTCCACTGAGTCAGGAATTGATTGAAAAGGGTGAGTTCCAAAAGATGTACAGCTGAATGTGTGGATGGCTGAATGCTCAAGGAAAATGTGTATACATGAATTGCACAATGTCTTTCTTTTTATCAGTGACTGATGAATACAACAAGTCTCTGGTGTTTGGTCCGGAGGAAGGCAGAATGATCTTCAGCATCAGAGAGCCAATCGTCAACAGAGTGTTCTCCAGCAGTCGCCAAAGAGGCTTTGCCAACAGGTCAGTTTATCTACAGTGCCTTAGTATTCACACCCCTTGACTTTTCCACATTTTGTTGTTACAGCCTGAATTTAAAATAGAGATTTTGTGTCACTGGCCTACACTGTTTTTACTTTTTAATAATGAATTAAAAATGAAAAGTTGAACTGTTTTTGAGTCGGTAAGTATTCAACACCTTTTGTTATGGCAAGCCTAAATAAGTTTCTTAACAAGTCACATAATAAGTTGCATGGACACTGTGTGCAGTAATAGTGTTTCGAATGACCACCTCATCTCTGTACCCCACACATACCATTTATCTTTAAGTTATTAATTACACTTTGGATGCAGTATCAATACACCCAGTCACTACAAAGACACACGTTTTTCCTAACTCAGTTGTCGGAGAGTAAGGAAACCGCTCGGTGATTTCAACATGCTGGTGACTTTGAAACAGTTAGAGTTTAATGGCTGTGATGGGACAAAACTGAGGATGGATAACAATGTTATTACTCCACAATACTAACCTAAATGACAGAGTGAAAAGAAGGAAGCCTGTACCGAATACAAATATTCTAAAACATGCATCCTGTTTGCAAAAAGGCACTTAAGTAAAACTTTACAAAATGTGGCAAAGAAATTAACTTTGTCTGAAATACAGACTGGGAGACAAAGTTGCCTTTTTAGCAGGACAATAACCTAAAACACAAGGCCAAATATACAGTCGTGGCCAACAGTTTTGAGAATGACACAAATATTAATTTTCACAAAGTCTGCTGCCTCAGTTTGTATGATGGCAATTTGCATATACTCCAGAAAGTTATGAAGTGTGATCAGATGAATTGCAATTAATTGCAAAGTCTCTCTTTGCCATGCAAATGAACTGAAATCCCCCACCAAAAAAAATTCCACTGCATTTCATCCCTGCCACAAAAGGACCAGCTGACATCATGTCAGTGATTCTCTCGTTAACACAGGTGTGAGTGTTGACGAGGACAAGGCTGGAGATCACTCGGTCATGCTGATTGAGCTTGAATAACAGACTGAAAGCTTCAAAAGGAGGGTGGTGCTTGGAGTCATTGTTCTTCCTCTGTCAACCATGGCTACCTGCAAGGAAACACGTGCCGTCATCATTGCTTTGCACAAAAAGGTCTTCATAGGCAAGGATATTGCTGCCAGTAAGATTGCACCTAAATCAACCATTTATCGGATCATCAAGAACTTCAAGGAGAGCGGTTCAATTGTTTTGAAGAAGGCTTCAGGGCGCCCAAGAAAGTCCAGCAAGCACCAGGACCGTCTCCTAAAGTTGATTCAGCTGCGGGATCGGGGCACCACCAGTACAGAGCTTGCTCAGGAATGGCAGCAGGCAGGTGTGAGTGCATCTGCATGCACAGTGAGGTGAAGAATTTTGGAGGATGACCTGGTGTCAAGAAGGGCAGCAAAGAAGACACTTTTCTCCAGGAAAAACATCAGGGACAGGCTGATATTCTGCAAAAGGTACAGGGATTGGACTGCTGAGGACTGGGTTATGGTCATTTTCACTGAATGTTTGGGGCATCCGGAAAAAAGCTTGTCCGAAGAAGACAAAGTGAGCGCTACCATCAGTCCAACAGTAAAGCATCCTGAGACCATTCATGTGTGGGGTTGCTTCTCAGCCAAGGGAGTGGGCTCACTCACAATTTTGCCTAAGAACACAGCCATGAATAAAGAATGGTACCAACGCATCCTTCGAGAGCAACTTCTCCCAACCATCCAGGAAGAGTTTGGTAACAAACAATGCCTTTTCCAGCATGATGGAGCACCTTGCCATAAGGAAAAAGTGATCACTAAGTCGCTCTGGGGAAAAAAACATCGATATTTTGGGTCCATGGCCAGGAAACTCCCCAGATCTTAATCCCATTGAGAACTTGTGGTCAATCCTCAAGAGGCGGGTGGACAAACAAAACCCCACAAATTCTGACAAACTTCAAGCATTGATTATGCAAGAATGGGCTGCCATCAGTCAGGATGTGGCCCAGAAGTTAATTGACAGCATGCCAGGGCAGATTGCAGAGGTCTTGAAAAAGAAGGGTCAACACTGCAAATATTGACTCTTTGCATCAACTTCATGTAATTATCAATAAAAGCCTTTGGCACTTATGAAATGCTTGTAATTATACTTCAGTATTCCATAGTAACATCTGACAAAAATATCTATACACAAACAGCCAACTTTGGAAATTAATTAAAAATATATAATGTGCCAATGACGTACAATCCAGGTGTGGAACACTGACTTTACACATAAAGACTCCCAGCTGTAATCGCTGCCAAAGGTGATTCTAACATGTATTGACTGGAGGGGGTAAATACTTCTAGTATGTACAGTGGGGCAAAACAAGTATTTATTCAGCCACCAATGGCAAGTTCTCTCACTTGAAAATTTCAAAACTTCAACTATGACAGACAAAATGAGGGGGAAAAATCCAGAAAATCACATGGTAGGATTTTGAATGAATTTATTTGCAAATTACGGTGGAAAATAAGTATTTGGTCACCTACAAACAAGCAAGATTTCTGGCTCTCACAGACCTGTAACTTCTTCTTTAAGAGGCTCCTCTGTCCTCCACACGTTACCTGTATTATTGGCACCTGTTTGAACTTGTTATAAGTATAAAAGACACCTGTCCACAACCTCAAACAGTCACACTCCAAACTCTACTATGGCCAAGACCAAAGAGCTGTCAAAGGACACCAGAAACAAAATTGTAGACCTGCACCAGGCTGGGAAGACTGAATCTGCAATAGGTAAGCAGCTTGGTTTGAAGAAATCAACTGTGGGAGCAATTATTAGGAAATTGAAGACATACAAGACCACTGATAATCTCCCTCGATCTGGGGCTCCACGCAAGATCTCACCCCGTGGGGTCAAAATAATCACAAGAACGGTGAGCAAAAATCACAGAATCACACAGGGGGACCTAGTGAATGACCTGCAGAGAGCTGGGACCAAAGTAACAAAGCCTACCATCAGTAACACACTACGCCGCCAGGGACTCAAATCCTGCAGTGCCAGACGTGTCCCCCTGCTTAAGCCAGTACATGTCCAGGCCCGTCTGAAGTTTGCAAGAGAGCATTTGGATGATCCAGAAGAAGATTGGGAGAATGTCATATGGTCAGATGAAACCAAAATATGGTCAGATGAAACCAAAATATAACTTTTTGGTAAAAACTCAACTTGTCGTGTTTGCAGGACAAAGAATGCTGAGTTGCATCCAAAGAACACCATACCTACTGTGAAGCATGGGGGTGGAAACATCATGCTTTGGGGCTGTTTTTCTGCAAAGGGACCAGGACTACTGATCTGTGTAAAGGAAAGAATGAATGGGGCCATGTATCGTGAGATTTTGAGTGAAAACCTCCTTCCATCAGCAAGGGCATTGAAGATGAAACGTGGCTGGGTCTTTCAGCATGACAATGATCCCAAACACACCGCCCGGGCAACGGAGGAGTGGCTTCGTAAGAAGCAATTCAAGGTCCTGGAGTGGCCGAGCCAGTCTCCAGATCTCAACCCCATAGAAAATCTTTGGAGGGAGTTGAAAGTCCGTGTTGCCCAGCAACAGCCCCAAAACATCACTGCTTTAGAGATCTGCATGGAGGAATGGGCCAAAATATCAGCAACAGTGTGTGTGACCCTTGTGAAGACTTACAGAAACATTTGACCTCTGTCATTGCCAACAAAGAGTATAAAACAAAGTATTCAGATAAAATTCTGTTATTGACCAAATACTTATTTTCCACCGTAATTTGCAAATAAATTCATTAAAAATCCTACAATGTGATTTTTCTGGATTTTTTTTTTCTCATTTTGTCTGTCATAGTTGAAGTGTACCTATGATGAAAATTACAGGCCTCGTCTTTTTAAGTGGGAGAACTTGCAAAATTGGTGGCTGACAATACTTTTTTGCCCCACTGGAAATTAGATTTCTGTATTTCATTTTTCGTTTTGCTCTACAGGGTGTGTGTGCGCTCGCGGTGCTGGGACGCGTGCATGGTGGTGGACGGCGGAACTTCTTTTGAGTTCAACGACGGTGCCATAGCAACAATCACCATGAACGAGGAGGACCAGCTCCGGACTGTTCTCCTTGAAAACTGACCTGCCAAACCATCCTTACTGAGCTCACAGTGGACTCAACAGCAGTGATCTATGACGGAAGCAGGGAGGACAGGCTAGTCTCATGCATTATTAGGACCTGTGAACTTGATGAGACTTTCACATCCTCCCCTTGTAGCTTTTTGGAGTGAATGATATTTAGGTAATATTCACAAATGTGTTCTTTACTCTTGCATTGGTGTTGGCTGTATTAGTTAAATTTGGGGTTTATTTAGCTTTTTTGTCTCAATTTGATTTATCCAATATCTTTACAAGCTTATCGGGCCATCGGAAATGAGTGTAATTATGCAGTATTTGCAACTTTTTTTCACAATACAATTACTTGCAGCAGCCTTGCTCCATTATGGATTGTTAGTTTCACAAGTTTTGAGTTTGCATAAGAGACCATATAGGCAGCTGTGAGTTTCTGACTTTGCCTTGGGCATTTATCGTTGCCAAACACTACCCAAATCAATCCTCTCCACCCATTGCTAAATAATTCAAAACTGAGAGACAGTGAGGCCACGTGACACACCATTTCTTACGGAATGTTGTGTTATAATAACTGGATGTGCTGCCATCATTAGTTTATTTTATATTTATATTTTGGCTGTTTTTCAGACCATGCCAATTACTATTGGAAAAAATGTTGCTGTGTTGGTGGACAAATCCTGATTAAAAAAAATATATTCTATTTGGCTGATTTTATATATTTTTCTAGGTCTTTTGAGCTGCTTGGCTTCAAACACTGATTGTGTTGAGGAGTGGGGGTAGAACATTAAAAATCAAATGCACTAAGATCAAAACCCGTAAGCATTGTATTGCTCAACAGGTCAGGGCCTCGAGGGTCTTCACCTCAACTTTGACAAAACAGTGCCTTGACCTGAAACTGCAAAATACTAAAATATTTGCTTCCAGTGGTCATCAAGGAATCATTTTGGAAAATGCCCAGGAGTTAAGAGGGATGGTTTTAGTTATGAATCAGACATTGTGTAAGATTAATATGCAGAAGGGAGCGATGTCTACATCCTTATTGTGTTGTGAATTCTGCCATGTGAACTGTATGTGGGCTACTTTCTGTGGCTCTACATCTGAAATGACTGTCTATGCACCTTATGGTGCCAGGTCATGACACTACACTAAACAAAAACATTTACGCAACAAGTGAAGTGCTGCTCCCATGATTCATGAGCTAAAATAAAAGATCCAGAAATGTTCTATATGTACAAAAAGCTTATTTCTCTCAAATGTTGTGCACAAATTTGATTACATCCCAGTTAGTGAGCATTTTATACTTTGTCAAGACAATCCAGGCAGTTGACAAATGTGGAATAGCAAGAGGCTGATTAAATATTAGTTGCACCTTGTGCTGGGGACAATAAGAGCACTCTAAAATGTGCAGTTTTGTCACACAACACAATGCCACAGATGTCTCAAGTTGAGGGAATGTGCAATTGGCATGCTGACTACAGGAATATCCACCAAAGAATTGAATGTTAATTTCTCTACCATAAGCTGCCTTCAATGTAGTTTTAGACAATTTGGCAGTACAGCTAACCAGCCTCACAATCGCAGACCATGTTTAACCACGCCAGCCCAGGACCTCCACATCCAGCTTCTTCACCTGCGGGATCGTCAGAGGGTGGGCAGGGATGCTGAAGAGTATTTCTGTCAGTTCTATAGCTTGTTTGTGGGAAAAAAAATAATTCTTATTGGTTGGGCCTGGCTCCCAAGTATGTGGGCCCAGGCCCACCCATAGCTGCGCCCCTACCCAGGCATGTAAAATCCATAGATTAGGGCCTAATGAATTTATTTCAATTGACTGATTACCTTACATGATCTGTAACTCAGTAAAATCTTAAAGGTTGCTTTTATATTTTTGTTCAGTATACAACACAGGAGGCATTTGTCTGATTATTAAATTGTGTGAAATCAAAACATCACATAACTCTTTAAATAAAACATGTATTTAGACATTGACAGTGCATCTTATTTGCCAATGCATGAATTAAAAAGAAACATCCACATTTTCTTACATTTCTCAACCAAATGTGAGCACAAACAGGAACCAGACCAAACATGGCTCAGATCCATACATAGCTAGTCCCCCCCATCCCCGTGGCAGAGACTAGCATTTTCTTCTACATTATATGCCTGTAATGTAGTGCACATTCTCATATTCAGTACCTAATTTAGAGACAAGATTAAATTTGTGTTTCTCCAAAAATGCCAAAAGATTTAGACTTTTGTATACATAACCACCTCAGCTTTTATTCTGTCAAACAGGTTAAATGTTTACATACTGCTTTACTCATCTCATATGTATATACTGTGTTCTATTCTAATGTATTTTAGTCAATGCCACTCTGACATTGAGCAATCTAATATTTATAAATTTCTTAATTTTATTATTTAACTTTTAAATTTGTATGTATTGTTAGATACCACTGTACTGTTGGTGCTAGGAACATAAGCATTTTCACTACACCCACCGTAACAGCAGCTAAATATATGTGACCAATAACATTTGATTTGGAAGTAGACATGATGTAAACTGTAACTTGATTTTTCCCTTTAAAATAAACAGATCAAGCAAAAGGCATCATTATTTAAAATGGGGCCTTCAAATGCAGGTTTGTATTTTATAAACACTTTAAAAAGAGAATTCTAGCCATTGCATCACAAGGTAGAGATTTCACCAGCTACAATGGTGGTGCACCTATGCAATAATCCAACTCGGACCAAAATCTTCCTCGTCTTTCTGGCAAACACTGCTTACAGTTGATAGACAGTAACTGGAACTAATGTTCCTTTATCCTGTTGGTAAAACATTACAGAATGAACAAACATTATCAATCTATAACGTTTTAAAATTTTGCACAGTTTACCGTCTTTGGAATGTTTCGGAAGTCAATAAATTAGCCAGATTATGGAGACATTATCAGCAGCCTATAAATCAGAATTTATGATTATCTCAAGTAAAAAATAAAAAGTTATTTCCCTGAAAGCTTCAAGCTCTGTCTTCAACATTATCAGGGTTCAAATATTTCTAAAACAGGAACGCTTTAAAATCTTATGAATTCAGTTGCATGGTATTCAAGTAGCATTACTGTGGAGAAATGCAATTTACCAGCATTTAAAAACGTTCACTAATGTGTATCCGAAGGACATGTCCTATGACAATAACTTAGAGCCAATTCCCACCATTATAAAACAAAAATAAGTGCTGACAAAAGCACAACACGACATCTTCATCAGAACAATTGGTGTCAGTGTATAACAAATTGCAAAAGGCACAATGGAATATTCATAGACACAATGTCTGACACGGACACACTAAAAATAGCTAATATTCCTCCTATATCAGGACCACATCAGACAGAAATGAGTTATGACATGTTAGTGACAGCGTTAGGAAGGCGTTATGGCTAGGGTCTGAACGAGAGGTCGGCCGATTAATCGGAATGGGCGATTAATTGGGCCCGATTTCAAGTTTTCATAACAATCGGAAATAGTTTTTTTGGGGCGCAGATTTGATTTTTTTATACCTTTATTTAAATCGGCAAGTCAGTTAAGAACACATTCTTATTTTCAATGACGGACTTGTTCAGGGGCAGAACGACAGACTTTCACCTTGTCAGCTCGGGGGATCCAATCTTGCAACCTTACAGTTAACTAGTCCAACGTAATAACGACCTGCCTCTCTCTTGTTGCACTCCACAAGGAGACTACCTTTTACGCGAAAGCAGTAAGACAAGGTAAGTTGCTATCTAGCATTAAACTTATCTTTAAAAAAAACAATCAATCATAATCACTAGTTAACTACACATGGTTGATGATATTACTAGATATTATCTAGCGTGTCCTGCGTTGTATATAATCTGACTGAGCATACAAGTATCTAAGTATCTGACTGAGCGGTGGTAGGCAGAAGCAGGCGCGTAAACATTAATTCAAACAGCACTTTAGTGTGTTTTGCCAGCAGCTCTTCGTTGTGCATCAAGCATTGCGCTGTTTATGACTTCAAGCCTATCAGCTCCCGAGATGAGGCTGGTGTAACCGAAGTGAAATGGCTAGCTAGCTAGCCTTCTAGTAGTTGTTCCCCTTGCTCTGCTTGGGTAACGCTGCTTCGATGGTGGCTGTTGTCGTTGTGTTGCTGGTTCGAGCCCAGGGAGGAGCGAGGAGAGGGACGGAAGCTATACTGTTATACTGGCAATACTAAAAAGTGCCTATAAGAACATCCAATAGTCAAAAGGTTAATGAAATACAAATGGTATAGAGGGAAATAGTCCTATAATTCCGAGAATAACTACAACCTAAAACTTCTTACCTGGGAATATTAAAGACTAATGTTAAAAGGAACCAACCACCTTAATCTAAGTCTGGAAGGAGAGTTTACAATCTAACCAGACACCTAGGTATTTGTAGTTGTCCACATATTCTAAGTTAGAACCATCCAGAGTAGTGATGCGAGTCGGGCGGGCAGATGCGGGCAGCAATCGGTTGAAGATCAGGCATTTAGTTTTATTAGCATTTAAAAGCAGTTGGAGGCCACGGAAGGAGTGTTGTATGGCACTGAAGAAGGTTTAACAACACAGTGTCCAAAGAAGGGTCAGATGTATACAGAACGGTGTCGTCTGCATAGAGGTGGATCAGAGAATCACCAGCAGCAAGAGCGACATCATTGATGTATAGAGAGAAAAGAGTTGGCCCGAGAATATATCCCTGTGGCTCCCCCATAGAGGCTGCCAGAGGTCCGGACAACAGGCCCTCCGATTTGACACACTGAACTCTATCTGAGAAGTAGTTAGTGAACCAGGCGAAGTAGTCATTCGATAAACCAAGGCTATTGAGTCTGCCGATAAGAATGCGGTGATTGACAGAGTTGAAAGCCTTGGCCAGGTCGATGAAGACGGCTGCACAGTACTGTCTTTTATCGATGGCGGTTATGATATCGTTTAGGACATTGAGCGTGGCTGAGGTGCACCCATGACCAGCTCAGAAACCAGATTGCATACATTTACATTACATTTAAGTCATTTAGCAGACGCTCTTATCCAGAGCGACTTACAAATTGGTGCAAACACCTATGACAACCAGTGGAACAGCCACTTGCATCTAAATCTTGTTGGGGGAGAAGGGGGGTGAGAAGGATTACTTACCCTTACTTACCCTATCCTAGGTATTCCTTGAAGAGGTGGGGTTTCAGGTGTCTCCGGAAGGTGGTGATTGACTCCGCTGTCCTGGCGTCGTGAGGGAGTTTGTTCCACCATTGGGGGGCCAGAGCAGCGAACAGTTTTGACTGGGCTGAGCGGGAACTGTACTTCCTCAGTGGTAGGGAGGCGAGCAGGCCAGAGGTGGATGAACGCAGTGCCCTTGTTTGGTTGTAGGGCCTGATCAGAGCCTGGAGGTACTGAGGTGCCGTTCCCCTCACAGCTCCGTAGGCGAGCACCATGGTCTTGTAGCGGATGCGAGCTTCAACTGGAAGCCAGTGGAGAGAGCGGAGGAGCGGGGTGACGTGAGAGAACTTGGGAAGGTTGAACACCAGACGGGCTGCAGCGTTCTGGATGAGTTGTAGGGGTTTAATGGCACAGGCAGGGAGCCCAGCCAACAGCGAGTTGCAGTAATCAAGACGGTGGAGAAGGTACGGTGGGATTCGAAATGGTCGGTGATCTGTTTGTTAACTTGGCTTTCGAAGATTTTAGAAACACAGGGCAGGATGGATATGCAGTTGAAGTCGGAAGTTTACATAGACTTAGGTTGGAGTCATTAAAACTAGTTTTTCAACCACTCCACAAATTTCTTGTTGACAATCTATAGTTTTGGCAAGTCAGTTAGGACATCTACTGTGTGCATGACACAAGTAATTTTTCCAACAATTGTTTACAGACAGATTATTTCACTTATTCACTGTATCACAGTTCCAGTGGGTCAGAAGTTTACATACACTAAATTGACTGTGCCTTTAAACAACTTGGAATATTCCAGAAAATGATGTCATGGCTTTAGAAGCTTCTGATAGGCTAATTGACATCATTTGAGTCAATTGGAGGTGTACCTGTGGATGTATTTCAAGGCCTACCTTCAAACTCAGTGCCTCTTTGCATGACATCATGGGAAAATCAAAAGAAATCAGCAAATACCTCTGGGAAAAAAATGTAGACCTCCACAAGTCTGGACACCTGAAGATACCACGTTAATCTGTACAAACAATAGTACGCAAGTATAAACACCATGGGACCACACAGCCATCATACCGCTCTGTCTCCTAGAGATGAACGTACTTTGGTGCAAATCAGTCCCAGAACAGCAAAGGACCTTGTGAAGATGCTGGAGGAAACAGGTACAAAAGTATCTATATCCACAGTAAAACATGTCCTATATTGATTGACATTACCTGAAAGGCCGCTCAGCAAGGTATAAGCAACTGCTCCAAAACCGACATAAAAAAGCCAGACTACAATTTGCAACTGCACATGGAGATGAAGATCGTACTTTTTGGAAAAATGTCCGCTGGTCTGGTGAAACAAAAATGTAACTGTTTGGCCATAATGACCATCGTTATATTTGGAGGAAAAAGAGGGACGCTTGCAGGCCGAATAACACCATCTCAACCGTGAAGTACGGGGGTAGCACCATCATGTTGTGGGGGTGCTTTGCTGCAGGAGGAACTGGTGCACTTCACAAAATAGGTGGCATCATGAGGAAGGAAGATATTATGGATATATTGAAGCAACATCTCAAGACATCAGTCAGGAAGTTAAAGCTTGGTTGCAAATTGGTCTTCCAAATGTACAATGACCCCAAGCATACTTCAAAAGTTCTGGCAAAATGGCTTAAGGACAACAAAGTTAAGGTATTGGAGTGGCCATCACAAAGCCCTGACCTCAATCCTATAGAACATTTGTGGGCAGAACTGAAAAAGCATGTGCGAGCAAGGAGGCCTACGAACCTGACTCAGTCACACCAGCTTTGTCAGGAGGAATGGGCCAAAACATTTGACCCAAGTTAAACAATTTAAAGGCAATGCTACCAAATACTAATTGAGTTTATGTAAACTTCTGACCCACTGGGAATGTGATGAAAGAAATAAGAGCTGAAATAAATAATTCTCTACTATTATTCTGACATTTCACATTCTTAAAATAAAGTGGTGATCCCAACTGACCTTAAATATCAGGAATTGTGAAAAACGGAGTTTAAATGTATTTTGCTAAGGTGTATGTAAACTTCCGACTTCAACTGTCTAGAGCAGGGGTGTCAAAGTCAAATGGACGGAGGGCCAAATAAAAAATTTAGCTACAAGCCGAGGGCCGGACTGTTCGAATGTTCATTGAAAATTTTTTAAATGACGCATATAGTCTAGTGAACCTAATTGAACCTACTGAAAACCTAACAAATATATTCCAATATGATCAGATAAATAAAGCAATATTTTCTTATGGCTCTGTCAGTAATCTTTAATTTTCAACAGACACAAAAGACAAATTTCCTTTATATAAAAATCCCCATAACATGAACATTAAATGAAAGAAACCGGTATTCAAGGCACCATCAGTAGCCTATATTTTCTATTTTAGCAAAAGTGGGCTAAATTTACTTCAAAGAAAAAAACAATAATAGCAATTTTCTATCATCCACTCAACTGAAATATTTTTAAAATATAATTGGATTGAAATACAATAAAATAAAGTGCAAAAATCTATTAATCAAAAACAACACTTTGTTTAAGGAGAAGTAACATGCAGTGAAAACAAATATTAAACTTTAACTTTTAAACTTGAACTGAGTAAAAACTCTAAATATGTGATTGCACAGTAATGTTCACTTGTTTGAGGTTGAGGGTGATACTTGGTGGTGTCCCATCTTTTCCACAAGTTCATCAATGTTCGGGGTAAGGCTCTGAGCTGAGGAAATCCTCAGAATTGAGTGGAGGTGTTCAGCAGTAAGTCGACTTCTGTGTGATGTTTTGTTCAAGTTCATCAAAGAAAACAGTTGTTCACACAGGTATGTGCTGCCAAACATAGACAACGTTTGAGCAGCCTGGATGCGCAGCTGGGGCATTGTGTCGGGAGGAAACGGGCGAACTCCGCAGCACCCACTGCCGCATATTTTGCCCTCAGTGCATCATTGCATTGGAGGTCAATCAACTCCATTTGGAGGTTTGGTGGTGAGCTTTCCACGTCAACAGCAAATGGGTTACCGAGCAGTTCCAACCTGCTTTTTGTGCTTCAAAGTCAGCAAATCGGCGTCGAAAGTCAGCGGCAAGCATACCTATTTTATCAGCCAACTGTGCGCTCGGGAACGCACTGGTAGAGAGCTTCTCTTTCATGGTCTGGCAGCTGGGAAAGTGGCTCAAATTTTCTTTCCGCATCTGCGTCTCCCACAGAGTCAGTTTGGTTTTAAATGCCTTCACTGTACTGTACATATCAGAGATGACACGATCCCGACCCTGCAGCTGCAAGTTCATTGCATTCAGATGACTCGTAATGTCACACAGAAAAGCCATTTCACACAGAAACATTTCGTCTCGGAGTTGTGTTGTGTCTTTCCCTTTGCTGTCCAAGAACAGACAAATCTCCTCACGAAGCTCGAAACATCTTTGAAGCACCTTTCCCTGGCTTAGCCATCGCACCTCTGTGTGATAAGGCAAATCACCATGCTCCGTTTCTAACTCCGTCAGAAATGCCTTGAACTGGCGGTGATTCAAACCTTTGGCTCTGATAAAGTTAACTGTGCGCGTGATGATGCTCATTACATGCTCCATTTTCAAGGCTTTACCGCACAACGCTTCCTGGTGTATGATACAATGATAAGCTGTCAGCTCACCTGTCGCGTTTTCCTCTTGCATCTTTTCCCGTATCTTCGCCACCAGTCCGCTCCTGTGTCCACACATCGCAGGTGCTCCGTCGGTTGTCAAACCCACGAGTTTTTCCCAAGGCAGCTCCATCTCATTTACACATCTTGACACCTCTTCATACAAATCATGCCCCGTAGTTGTGCCATGCATAGGACGTAAAGCCAAAAACTCCTCTGTCACGCTTAGGCTGGAGTCCACTCCGCGGATGAAAATTGACAACTGGGCAATGTCAGAAATGTCGGTGCTCTCATCCACAGCCAAGGAATATGCAATGAAATCTTTTCCCTTTTTCACAAGCTGCTCTTTTAGATTGATGGACAACTGGTCTACTCTCTCGGCAATGGTGTTTCTGCTCAGACTCACATTTAAAAAGAGTTGCCTTTTTTCTGGGCAAACTTCGTCACAAACTTTAATCATGCAGTTTTTGATGAAATCCCCTCCGTAAATGGCCGGGCTGATTTAGCGATCTCTTCTGCCAAAATAAAACTGGCCTTGACAGCAGCCTGGCCTTGTGATTTGGCTTTTTTGAACAGAGCCTGTCGAGATTTGAGGCCTCGTTTTAATTCCTCTGCCTTTTGTAGCCTTTGTTCCATGTCCATATTCTTGTTTTTGTCCGCGTGTTTCGTTTCATAATGTCGTCTCAGATTATACTCTTTCAGTACCGCCACACTTTCTCCACACAGAAGACACACAGGTTTTCCAGCTACCTCCGTGAACAAATACTCCGACTCCCACCTTGTTTGAAACCCCGGTTCTCAGTGTCCACCTTCCGTTTTGCCATTTTTGATGGGTATCTGAAAGTTAATTTTACTGTGATGCTGACAACTGCTGTGCCAATAAATATTGAAATGAAGCAGCCTACTGCTCGGTGCGTCACCGTTGCATTGTGGGAAATGTAGTATTGGTGCGTGTAAAAGATCTGCGGGCTGCCGGCTTGCTGCGGTCTGCGGGCCGGTTCTAATAATAAATCAAGATCATCCCAGGGGCCGTAAAAAACCTTCTCGCGGGCCGGATGTGGCCCGCGGGCCTTGACTCTGACATATGTGGTCTAGAGTGTCTCCCCATTTGAAGAGGGGGATGACCGCAGCAGCTTTCCAATCTTTGTGGATCTCAGATGATACAAAAGAAAGGTTGAACAGGCTAGTAATAGGAGTTGCAACAATTTCAGCTGATAATTTTAGAAAGAGTGTCCAGATTGTCTAGCCCAGCTAATTTGTAAGGATCCAGAATTTGCAGCTCTTTCAGAACATCAGCTGTCTGGATTTGGTTGAAGGAGAAGTGGGGGGGGCTTGGGCAAGTTGCTGCAGGGGTTGCAGAGCTGTTGGCCGGGGTAGGGGTGACCAGGTGGAAAGCATGACCAGCCGTAGAAAAATGCTTATTGAAATGATTGATTATCGGAGATTTATCGGTGGTGACAGTGTTTCCTAGTCTCAGTGCAGTTGGGAGGAGGTGATCTTTTTCTCCATGGACTTTACAGTGTCCCAAAACGTTTTGTAATTAGTGCTACAGGATGCACATTTCTGTTTGAAAAAGTTAGCCTTAGCTTTCAGACTGGCAGGTATTGACCGAGCTGAAGCTGGCTGGTGTCCGAGTTAACGGTGAAGACTGTTAGCTGGCTAGCTTCTGATTGGGGTTCCGATTCTAAAGTATAAAAATAGCAGAACCGTACCACATTGGGTGAGGCAGGAAAGTATATTCAGTTAGTAGATGGAAAGTGAGATTAAAATATATACGAAATATATTCGAAAAAATGAGGAAAACGACTATTTACACGGGACAAGACAAACATATGTCCGACTGCTACACCATCTTGGAATAAACTGCTAAATTACTAAACTGACAAGCGTTAACCTTTCAGTCAGTCTGCAAATACGTGGCTCAAAAACACCAGATATATGCAATAAAAGTCAACGTTATCAATAAACGAAAATGATTTTTGGTCTTAATTTAAGGGTTAGGTTTACAATCACGTTTCAATTATGAAGATAATTGTAGAAATAGGCGGAGTTTACTACTTTGTGGCTGTAGTAACTAGTGACGACCAGCGCACCATCGCCTCACACTGGTCGAGGCGAGAAGGGATACGGTTTCTATCAAAGAGACGTCACAGTCTCGCTCTAGTTATCTCGCCAGCTAGCTAGTTATTGTATGCTAGCTGGCCCAAACGGCGTTCCATTTCCCACACATGTTCGTCCACTCCAAAATAATTCCAGCATCCAGTGCACTGTGGACTCGAGTCATTTGATGAATGGAAAGAGACATCCGTTACAAAACACCAAAAGATGTAATGACATTCGGCGACTGTCATTGGGTCTACACTATTGTAGCCTGAATTAATTGATTGCGTCTTGCTTGACAAAATGACATTTTTTTTGTAGAAAGAAAAGTTGGGACAACTGAAAAGACGCTGAGATACAGGACTGTTCCGGGATGACAAGTGCGGCCACATGGATAAAAAAAAAACAAGGCACAGAGGTGGGGGTGTTAGTTTAATTTGGAATAAGCTTAATTAACGTCTAAATTTTTGTGAGATTTTTAAAAAAATTACTTGATCAAAATAAATATGAATGGTTTTGAACACTCCTGAGTAGGGTTGCCAGGTCAAGCTGGAATGTCTAGCCCAATGACTACTCAAAACCCCCCAAAAAGGCTAGAAAACTAACACACTTTTGTGTTTCACAGCAAGAGAGGAGTTGCCATAGTTATACAATAAACCCATTTTCCATAATGCTTTCGAGCCAACTAAGAAATAACATAGTCACTCGTAACGACGTTAGAAGCTAAATTAGTGTTTACTCAAAATAATAATTATTGCAAGCTATGACATGACATAAAGGAATTGGAATATGTGGCAAGAGAAAATATAATTTGCCCATATTATTATTATTGCTATTATAAACGGGTTACCAACATAATTAGAACAGTAAAAAGTAATGATTGTCATCCCAGCGGTATATGGTCTGATTGGCTGAATTCAGGGCTAGAACCAGGTTTATAATTGTAAATAAATAAATAAATCCCCTAAACTAGGTGGTTCGATCTCTGAATGCTGATTGGCTTACAGCCGTGGTACATCAGAACGTATAACACGGGTATGACAAAATATTTATTTTTACTGCTCTAAATACGTTGGTAAAATAGCAATAAGGCACATCAGGGGTTTGTGGTATTTGGCCAATATACCACGGCGTAGGGCTGTATCAGGCACCCCGCATTGCGTCTTGCAAATAACAGTTCTTACCCGTGGTATATTGGCCATGTACCAGACCCCCTCTGGCCTTATTGCTTAAATAAATCAGACAGAAGAGTTTGAGTGATGAAAGTCGGACAGAGGATCTTGAAATCTATTATCTGGCAATTGTGTTGTTATTATGTGCCAAATGTTAAGTCTAATGTCCTGCGTTTATGATTGTAATTCAATTTTGCTATGGTTTGCTTGGATAAAGGCAGGTAGCCTATAGCCCCTGGTATGCCTACATCTAATTTCAGCCTAGAAAATATTTAGGCAAGATGTAAACTGAACGATTTAGCAGCTTGCTTAGTTCAAATTAACAGACTAATTTATTCAACATGAATAGTGAAGAGATTAAGAGGTAAAATGTGCTTGTGTTTTTCAATAGCCTGTTGGAATAGGCTACTGATGATGGGTTCATAATATCAATCACTGAATTAAATATTAATAATATGTACATGACCTGAATATGCTTGTCAGCAACAGCCAGTGTTTATTTTTTAGAATTTGTTTTACCTGTAGCCTAATCTTACTGTTACCGTCGATCTAACACGTGATCGATCGGCAATCTAACAACTGATCGATCGGCAACTGCGATAGAGCTTTGTTAATTTCTCATTTAATTAACTTATGATGTCCATTAATGCATAATAACACAATGCTACAACTACAATACACGGAATTATAGGAATAGGCTATTTATTAAATTGGTTTGCCAGCTCCGGGTAGGCTACACAAGTGGCACACATTTAGTTGTAATGACTCCAGTGATATTGTCATTTCAACATATTTATTGTATCAAATTGTAGCCTACAATGGCATATACGTTAATAGGCTCCATGATGGCCAACAGAGGCAAATGTACCATTCTTCACATTTAGCCTAATGTCAGTTTCGTTGAGGACTTCCCCCATAAAAAAAGACTAGGTGAGGGAGTTCCTTAACTTCCATTTCAAATTTCCACTCGCGCATCCCCGAAACCAAAGAACGCCCAAAGTCGTTTTCCAGTGCTTTGCCCCCATCATTCATTTATGTGCATCAGTTCTAGCGTATTAATATGTTTTATGCAAAAGTGTGTCTCCATAATGACAGCCTAAATTGTGTGAAAACCGCGAACATGGCAATACTGCTCCCAAGTCCCAATTTTGGCAGACCTGTTTCATACTCTCGCGGAATCTTGACATCACTGACATTAAGCTGGATCCCTTCTGGTGTTAACCCCTCACACTGTGAAAGAAAGTAGGGACGTACTCGTAAAATTCTCCAAACGTATACGTGGTTATTCAGCTTTAGGTAGGAGACACATTTCCAGCTACCAAGAGAGCTGAGCGAATTATGGGCCTGACAGAAACTAAAGCAAATATTGCCGAATGTCGGTTGTCATAATTGGCACTGTCCTCGAATCATGAAAATGTTGAATTTACAATGATTTGCAATAGATGGTGCAGAAATACCTTTTATTTCCGTATTTATTAAATACTACAGCCCCATATACTGTGGTTGGGCTAGATAAGAGGCAATGAGTGTGGAATTTCTCGCGATAATCCTTGTTGATTCCGGTCCGGTCGGTGTTGAATGATTCTGTAAAGATGGCGGTCAGCATCCGAGGCCGTCCGAGTCGAAGCATTCGGATGCGAGGTGAGACAATATATATTTCAGTCTGGACCAGAGATTAGCAACCCTCCAGAACACAAAGCGGAACTTTCATTGTACCTGTTAGTTGCTGGCTCCTTGCTAACCGTTAATGCTTGGTGTGTATGGTTTGCTTTGACAGGTCGGAATGACAGTGGGGAGGAAAATGTACCACTCGATCTCTCCAGAGGTGGGTGAATCAGATTGGAGCTTGGAGTCACCATCCCAGCATTGAATCGAAGCTAGCTAATTTATTAGTAGGATGCTGCTAGCTTGCTACTAAATGGCCGAACATGGTAACTCCCTTTATTTACATTTAATTAGTTAGCTACAATGCTAACTGTGTTGACAACCTGGCTAAGTAGCATAGCTAGCAGCAATTCAAAACATGATCATCACGACATTGTTGTTTTGATGCATGTTATGGTTTGGATATTAGCTAGTGTCATTCAATGTTTCTAGCTCACTGCATATGGCTTGTATGCAATTCAATGCTAATTCAATGCCATTGATTTTCTACTAGAGAAATGTGTCCAAGTCCCTTGATTTATTTGCAGAATAGGCCCTTATTGAAGCTAAACTCCAACACACTCCTACTTTATCATCGTAATCCAAATGTTAAGGGCCTGTATTGTATTGTTTATGTTTTTCATCATGGGAGTTTGTAAACAAATTATTTAGTTATTGTTTGAAATGATGTAGCTACTGCATAAAAAGTGACGTAGGCAGACTTACCTCTAGTTTAGGATAGTAGCTCCCCTGTTAAACTGATGGATGTAACAGTAAGCCCCTAAAGGCATTTTCAAAAGTTAGTTGAATCATATTGCACCTTCAAAATGCCACAACCTTGATCAACAGTATGATGATATGGTAATACTGAGTGCCTTTTTTGGTCATTGAAGTGCAATCGGTTTTCACAGCAGAGCAGTTCCACCACAATTCAGCTAAATATACATATTGGCATCTTAACTGTCCTCATTACAGGAACACTCTGTCCAAGTGATATCCCCAGATTTCCTCATGGACACTATGAACCCGAAGTCACTTGACTGAAGCATAGAATAGCACATTCGGACCATTGCCGAATAGTAATGTTTTACTGATTTATCACATAAGATTTTATATTGCTCACTCGGGTGAAGAAATCCCAAATGCCCTGATCCCAAATGTGTTTCTATTTCCAGTTTAGTGTTCCGGTCCCACTCATTAATGAGGCTTAGTCATGCTGGTCTCTCCTGAACACAGTGTGTTCTGTTACTGTAACGCATTGGAACAGAGTTGTAAACCAGTGAGAGAACCTTTCAGTTCATTGTACCTGTTGATGTTTCCTTTCAGATCCTTCAGACAACCTTCGGGAAATCCTTCAGAATGTTGCCAAGCAACAAGGAGTCTCCAACATGCGCAAACTCGGTCACCTGAACAACTTCATAAAGGTTTGTGGTGCAGCATCTCAGCAGACATTAAGTGTATGTAACGTTTGATTTGTTATGTTTGAGTGTGTTCTTACGAGTATGTTTGTCTCTGTCTGTCACAGCTTCTCTGCAATGCAGGCCACTCAGAGGAGAAGCTTGGGTTTACACACGAAGAGATCGTCATCTGGTGATTCTTTCGAGAAATTAATCTTCAGTATTGCTACGTATACAGTACCAGCTGTTTTTTCTTTCTTTTTGTTTGTTTGTTGTTGTTACTTTTACCCCTTTTTCTCCCCAATTTCGTGGTATCCAATTGGTAGTTACTGTCTTGTCTCATCGCTGCAACTCCCGTACGGACTCGGGAGCGGCGAAGGTCGAGAGCCGTGCATCCTCCGAAACACAACCCAGCCAAGTCGCACTGCTTTTTGACACAATGCCCACTTAACACGGAAGCCAGCCGCACCAATGTGTCAGAGGAAACACTGTGCACCTGGCGACTGTGCCAGCGTGCATTGCGCCTGCCCACCGCAGGAGTCGCTAATGCGCGATGGGACAAGAGCATCCCTGCCGGCCCAACCGTCCCTAACCAGGATGACACTGGGCCAGTTGTGCACCGCCCATGGGTCTCCTGGTCGTGGACGGCTGCAACAGAGCCTGGACTCAAACCAGGATCTCTAGTGGCACAGTTAGCACTGTGATGCAGTGCCGTAGACCACTGCGCCACTCAGGAGGTCCCCTACCAGCTGATTTATTTTCTTTCTTTCTTTGACCTATATTTAACTAGGCAAGCCAGTTAAGACAAATTCTTATTTTCAATGACAGCCTATGTTGTTTTCAGTTCCACAATACAATTCATTTTCAACTATAATGAAGTCAAGTGCTAATTTGTTTGTTATTTCTTATTCTTCTCTCCCCCTCGCATTTCCCATCCTGCCCCTTTTCTAGTCTCCGGTTAGCGCTGTTAAATGAGGCTAAGGAGGTGCGAGCTGCAGGGCTGAGGGCTCTACGCTACCTGATCAGAGACAGCGCTATTCTCCAGAAGGTCCTCCGTCTTCAGGTGGACTACTTGATCGCCAGGTGAGTGCTACATCTGAACAGTGTGTGTGTGTGACTTATCCCAATGTTGAGCCCACTTAACCTTTCAACCACTGAGTGACTGAGTATGTCCTTCTCCAGGTGCATAGACATCCAGCAAAGCAATGAGGTGGAAAGGACACAGGCTCTCAGGCTGGTGCGAAAGGTGAGACACCCCAACCTCTCCCAAACTAAATTAATTTCATGCATAGTGTACCATTCAGTAAGATTTCAAAGTACAACCAGTTATTTGAGTGATAATGCCAGAGAAGCTGGTGTTTGGAGGATATATTGGCACGGGGGTTGTTAGGCTCAAGATGAAATCAAGGATCGGCAAACCATGCTAATATATCCTCCAAACACTGGCTTCAAGAGCATTATCACTTATACAATGGGTTAACAATATATTCAAATAATGATTTACATATATTCATTATAAACGTTATTTTGCAGAATTTATTTGTACTATTTCATCCTTCCACAAGATATAGTCTCGACGCAAATTTAGGATTTCTACCTGAGCCAGCTGGTCGTTCGTTCTTTTGGTTCGGTTGCCAGAGACGCAAACCAGTCGTTAAGTCTTTCTGTTCTGTATCTATGGATGTTCTAAATGTTCTATTGCCATACTGGCTGGCAATGTTCTTATCCCTTGCTTGCTAGCTAGCAAACTACGGCTATCTTAGTCACATCTAAACAGTGCAGCCAGAATAACAACAAAGTATTTGTGTTTGTTTAAGCTGTTTTCTAGTGACATTTATTTAGATACATCCATAACAATGAACAAATGATGCGCGATTTCACCTGGCATAGAAAATGTGCTCTCTCGTCAGGACATTGTTCAGAGGAGCTTGCCAACAACACAGCTTTTATTTTTATTTTTTATTTTTATTTATCCGTTATTTTACCAGGTAAGTTGACTGAGAACATGTTCTCATTTGCCGCAATGACCCGGGGAATAGTTACAAGGGAGAGGAGGGGGATTAATGAGCCAATTGTAAACTGGGGATTATTAGGTGACCGTGATGGTTTGATGGCCAGAAAGCTAACACAATCCACTTCAAACTGAAGCTGGAAAGACTGCAAACTAGCTGCACTTCGTTTTGTTTGACCTGTTTTCTATTGACATTTCTTTGTATATATACATAAAAATGATGCTGATTCATGATTTCGACTGGCTGAGAAAAGCTGCCTGCCTGTCGCATCCTGTCTCATCCTGTCTCATCCTGACTCCCGACCCCTACATGTTCATTACGATGGGACAACTGGAGATCGAATTTCAATACTGAAATAATGTTGCAACTGTCAAAGAGAGCAAGGTTTATACAAATCTCCGCTGTTGAAAACTAAATGTTAGTCTAAATGAAATGTGAGGTAATGTCTAGATGCTTTTTACAGTGCAGATCAAGTTTATAAATTGTCTGGCTGGGCTGATGAGACAGTGGATTGTACAGTCAGATGGAACAGAGTAAATGGGCATTTCAACGTCATAGCTTTAGCCGGTGGTAACTTGTGGAATAGACACCGGCTGGAATACGGTTTTAACCAATCAGCGTCCAGGATTAGAGCCACAATCTTTATACCATAGCATTGTTGAACTTGAATACTCATTTCTGATTGGCTTGAAGGGCATTCCAAAGCATGCATTATTTCCCTTTAACACACAGTATATTTGCACGGTACAATTGATTTTTACATGTTTGTTTGAGCTGCTTTTGAAAGTAGAAGTCGAATTGAAAACAGTATTGATATTGTTGAATTCGATTTTCATAATGGCGAGCTCGGACTAATCAAGCAAGTCTGTTTGTTTGGTTACCACGACAACTACTGTAGCGATCTAGTAAACTTTCTAGCTACTTCAGTGGATGTTGAACACATTTCTCGAACGGTAAATAAACACATTTATAGTGGCATGTGTGAAATTATAGCCATGGTATGAAAGGGATAATCAACTCAGGGCTCTATACATTCTCTGGAAAAATAATTCCACTCCGCTACCACATCGTGGAACACACCTTTCACGTCGTTCATTTTTTTCCATAGAACGTATAGCCAGCCCCTCGTTGATGATCCTTTACTTATTTAGTCAACATCTTTCTATCACGTGAGTACTACTATGTGAGACTCTGAACTGTTCCCTCTCTGCTGCCCCCTACAGATGATCACAGTGAATGCACTGCTCTTCCCCTCGTCTGTCACCAACTCCCTTATTGCCGTGGGCAAAGATGGGCTACAGGAGCGAGACCGCATGGTGCGCGTCTGTATCGCCATCATCTGTGAACTTGGTGAGTGAGGCACCACACGTGCCCACACACGTATCTATTTGTGATCTTTTGGTTAAACCCTGTGTGATTCCTTTGTTCTGCAGCTGTGAAAAACCCTGTGGTGGTGGCTCAGAGGAGTGGTCTCAGCACCATTCTGAAGAACGTGATCGACTGTCAGCTGAGCCGCATCAACGAGGCACTCATCACTACCATCCTACACCTCCTCAACCACCCACACACACGCCAGTATGTGCGCTCAGATGTGGAGCTCGAGGTACTGATAATACACGCTCGAGCAGCATTCATTAATAGGAATTTGATTCATTTGATTATTTTCCTCATTGAATGTGATTTTAGTTTTTCTCGTTCTGTTTTTCTTCCAGCAAATCCTGGCCCCGTACACAGACTTTCACTACAGACACAATGCAGACACATCAGAGGGGCAACTCAAGTAAGTGTGGATTTTACATACAGTACCAGTCAAAAGTTTGGACACCTACTCATTCAAGGGTTTTTCTTTATTTTACTATTTTCTACATTGTATAATAGTAGTGAAGACATGAAAAATATGAAATAACACATATGGAATGTAGTAACCAAAAAGTGTTTAACAAATCAAAATAAATTTGATATTTGAGATTCTTCAAAGTAGCCACCCTTTGCCATGATGACAGCTTTGTACACTCTTGGCATTCTCTCAACCAGCTTCATGAGGAATGCTTTTCCAACAGTCTTGAAGGAGTTCCCACATATGCTGAGCACTTGTTGGCTGATTTTCCTTCACTCTGCAGTCCAACTCATCCCAAACCATCTCAATTGTGTTGAGGTCAGGTGATTGTGGAGGCCAGGTCATCTGATACAGCACTCTCCTTCTTGGTCAAATAGCCCTCACACAGCCTGGAGGTGTGTGTTGGGTCATTGTCCTATTGAAAAACAAATGATAGGCCCACTAAGCACAAACCAGATGGGATGGCGTATAGCTACAGAATGCTGTGGTATCCATGCTGGTTAAGTGGGCCTTGGATTCTAAATAAATCACAGACAGTGTCACCAGCAAAGCACCCTGACACCATCACACCTCTTCCTCCATGCTTCACGGTGGGACCACACATGCGGAGATCATCTGTTCACCTACTTTGCGTCTCACAAAGACACGGCGGTTGGAACCAGAAATGGCAAATTTGGACTCATCAGACCAAAGGACAAATTTCCACTAATGTCTAATGTCCATTTCTGGTGTTTCTTGGCCCAAGCAAGTCTCTTATTATTGGTGTGCTTTACTAGTGGTTTCTTTGCAGCAATTCGACCATGTAGGCCTGATTCACACAGTCTCTTCTGAACAGTTGATGTTGAGATGTGTCTGTTACTTGAACTCTGAAGTATTTGTTTGGGCTGCAATTTCTGAGGCTAGTAACTAATGAACTTATCAGTCAGTTAAGAACAAATTATTATTTACAATGACGACCTACCAAAATGCAAAACGGCCTACCGAAATGCAAAACATAAACTGGTTCAGTTTGTCTCAATTGTTGAATCTTATGTTCATACAAATATTTACACATGTTAAGTTAGCTGAAAATAAACGCAGTTGACAGTGAGAGGACGTTTATTTTTTTGCTGAGTTTGTGTGTCCAAACTTTTCACTGGTGTTGTTTTTACTGTATCAATTACTTTGGGGATGTTAATCATGCATTTTGATGTCCACACCAGGGAAGATAGGGAAGCTCGTTTCCTGGCCAGTAAGATGTCCATAGTTGCTTCCTTTCGCTCCTGGTCAGGTAAACATTGATCCTTCATATTCAATAATCTGTGAGTTTGAGTGTCTATATACCCTGATAGCTTTGATAAATGTTATTAGTGATGTGGTATAAACGTGTTCTTACCTGACCCTATGCTCTCTTTCTGTCTCAATCTCACCCCAGGCATCATTAACCTGTGCAAGACAGGCAACTCTGGAATCCAGTCTCTTATTGGCCTGCTCTGTATACCAAATGTGGAAGTAAGGGTAAGCATAGCATCAAATGGACATTATCAGCATGTGACAACTGAGGTCAAAAGGAATACAGTGTCCTCAAGTTTACCTCGAGATTGCTCTATGGTTGGGCTCAAAAACACAGATAACAATGTCACTCAGTTTAATGTAGGAATAATGTAGAGCACTCCCCTAAAACATACTATTTTCCCACTCCTCATCAAAATGTTATACATTTTTAATTAGGGGATAATGGAGTCATTATTAGACTGTGTAAGTAAACATGGCTCCTCTCAATCTCCCACAGAAAGGCTTGTTGGAGGTGATGTATGATATATTCCGGCTCCCCATGCCTGTTGCGACTGCAGACTTTATTGAAGCACTTATCAGTGTGGGTGGGTACAATGTCACTGTTCACGTAAATAACCCCAAACTGCCTTATCATGCATCTCATGCACCATATATTATTGAGTCACAAGGTGTTCTTGTCTCTATACTGCCCCTGTAGACCCCAGTAGGTTCCAAGACAGTTGGAGGTTATCAGACGGCTTTGTGGCTTCTGAAGCCAAATGTATCCTTCCACATCGAGCTCGGTCAAGGTAAAAAAAAAAAAAAAAAATCCCTGAATTTCAACTCTCCTTTACACATGATTATGGGACACATTCTCTGCATAAACTCAGTGTTCTCTGTCTGCCCCCTCAGGCCTGACCTAATGGATAACTACCTGGCTTTGGTACTGTCTGCCTTCATCAAGAGTGGACTTCTTGAGGTGTGGACATCAATGTCAGAGGATCAATAAGTTTGTGTATATTCAACCAAATAGTGCTGTTGGATATCTGTCACTACCTAAAGATCCCACACGCAAGCCACTGTTGCCTGTCGTGTAAAGCCTGTGTACCGCTCAACAGGGTCTGATTGAGGTTATCACAAGCACCGATGACAACAACGCTGTGCGAGCAATCATTCTACTGGGAGAACTGCTTCACATGGTAACTCAAGTCATTGTCCTCTAAGATGTTAACATTATGTGGGGTCAATGAACTGGACCAGAGGATATGCTCTAGCAGTTTTTGACACGTTCGTTTTTAATTATAATTTTTTTGGTGTCAGTTTGTAATTTGTTTTTCATGGTTCTTGTAACTGTTTTATTTTTGTTCCCCCAGGCCAACACCATCCTCCCACACTCCCACAGCCACCACCTGCACTGCCTGCCCACACTCATCAACAAGGCTGCCTCTTTCGACATCGCCCAGGAGAAGAGACTGTGAGTTCACTATAGACAGGGACCGTTGTGAGGAATTTACTCTGTAGCAGACAGGAGCAAAGGCTGTGTGACTATAGTTACATGAAACTTCCTACACTAATCTTCATTAAACAATGCATATGCTACAGGAGAGTCCCATAAAATACTTTGGATTTTGTGTTATTGACAATGGCACGACATCTATTGTCTTTTTTCAGACGGGCGAGTGCAGCGGTCAACTACCTGAAGCGCTTCCACGAGAAGAAGAAGAAAGGACCCAAACCCAACAGCCTGTACCTGGACCACATCATCCGCAAATCAAAGGCTTCACACTACTGTAGAGACCAGCACTTTAGACCACAGAGAGATATATTTGTCATTAAGGTACATATCAAACCATGTCCCTGTGTTGCAACAAAAGCATCTAGGATTTGCTGTGGTGGTATTTGAAATGCTGTCCTTGTTTGCATTGCAGGACACTGAGGATGCTCTCATGATGAACCTGAAAGACAGCCACATCCTGAACCACAAAGAGAACCTGGACTGGAACTGGGTTCTCATCGCAACAATACTGAAGGTGAGTGGAGCAGGACTGCAATAAATCCAAACTTATTACAGTCTCTTTTTCAGTACTGTCTCTCTTCAATTGAAGATTTTTTTTCATGTTGCCTTTACCCATCTGCAGTGGCCCAACGTTAACCTGCGGAGCAATAAAGATGAACAAATACACAAGTAAGTAACATTACAACCACTTTTTTCACCAAACCAAAGGTAACATGAAGGGAATGTGCTTGTGGTGTTTGACTCTTTTGTTGCCTTTCCTCTCTGTCTGACGCTGGGCTTCTCTCTCTGTCTGTCTGACTGACTGACGCTGGACTTCTCTGTCTGTCTGACGCTGGGCTTCTCTCTCTCTGTCTGACTGACGGTGGGCTTCTCTCTCTCTGTCTGTCTGACTGACGCTGGACTTCTCTGTCTGTCTGACGCTGGGCTTCTCTCTCTCTCTCTGTCTGACTGACGGTGGGCTTCTCTCTCTCTGTCTGTCTGACTGACGCTGGACTTCTCTGTCTGTCTGTCTGACGCTGGACTTGTCTGTCTCTCTGTCTGTCTGACCCTGGGCTTCTCTCTGTCTGTCTGACTGTCTGATGCTGGGCTTCTCTGTCTATCTGATGCTGGGCTTCTCTGTCTGTCTAACGCTGGGCTTCTCTCTGTCTCTGTCTGACTGACTGACGCTGGGCTTCTCTCTCTGTCTGACTGACTGACGCTGGGCTTCTCTCTCTCTCTGTCTGTCTGACTGACGCTGGGCTTCTCTCTCTCTCTCTGTCTGTCTGACTGACGCTGGGCTTCTCTCTCTCTCTCTGTCTGTCTGACTGACGCTGGGCTTCTCTCTCTGTCTGTCTGTCTGACGCTGGGCTTCTCTGTCTGTCTGACGCTGGGCTTCTCTGTCTGTCTGACGCTGGGCTTCTCTGTCTGTCTGATGCTGGGCTTCTCTCTGTCTGTCTAACGCTGGGCTTCTCTCTTTCTCTGTCTGACTGACTGACGCTGGGCTTCTCTCTCTGTCTGTCTGACTGACGCTGGGCTTCACTCTTTCTCTGTCTGACTGACTGACGCTGGGCTTCACTCTTTCTCTGTCTGACTGACTGACGCTGGGCTTCTCTCTCTCTCTGACTGACTGACGTTGGGCTTCTGTCTCTGCAGGTTTGTGCGCAGGCTGCTGTTCTTCTATAAGCCCAGCAGTAAGCTGTATGCCAGCCTGGAGCTGGACCACAGCAAAGCCAGGCAGCTCACTGTGGTGGGATGCCAGTTCATTGAGTTCCTCCTGGAGTCTGACGAGGTGAGAGGGTTTACTATGAGGTAAAACTCTAATAGACTACTGATATTTACAAACAGCAGTAGAGAATTCCACTATGCAGGCCTATTAATGAACAATAAAATACAAGTTTTAAACAACTTCTGATTGTAAACTCTTTTGATAATCAAATAATGACATGACCTTACTTTGACCTCTCTCACCATGTCCAACATTACCTGAACATTACGTTTCTGTGTGTCAGGATGGGCAGGTGTACCTGGAGGACCTGGTGAAGGACATAGTCCAATGGCTCTCCTCTTCCTCGGGGCTGAAGCCTGACCGCAGTCTCCAGAGCAACGGGCTGCTCACCACCCTCAGCCAGCACTACTTCCTGTTCCTGGGCACTCTTTCCTCACACCCGCACGGCGTCAAGATGCTGGAGAAGTGCAGTGTCTTCCAGTGGTCAGTCTCTTAATGTCCATTAGTGTGTTATCCGGGTGTTTTCTTCCGGGTGTTTTTTTTTTTCTTGGGAGATCCCTAGTACCTTCAACAGGCCCATTTTTAGAGGTGCCTGGTGTCGTTGTAAGCTACTGCAGAGCATTTCCTTTGTCCTCTTTCACTCTCACTTCATCTTCACTCAAGTCACTGTGTTGTTGTGCGTACGGTACTTGAGCAGTGCATTGACCCTGTGCTCTCCGACTAGCCTGTTGAACATCTGTACACTGAAGAATCAGGACCACCTGCTGAAGCTCACTGTGTCCACACTGGACTACAGCCGTGACGGGCTGTCCAGGGTCATCCTGTCCAAGATCCTCACCGCTGCCACTGACGTAAGAACACCATCTCCTGCACTGAGAACGCACAGATGTAATTCACACAATAATTGATCAATCTTGGTTTCATAGAGAGGGCGGAGGAGCTTGCACAAGTTTTTGGAAAGAAACTACCTGTATTTAATTTGTTTATTGTGATGTGCAATTTGGTTTGTTGTGCTTTAAACGGAGCGTATGTGTTAGGGTTTCAGAATGACAGTAACTCCATAGCAACATCGCAAGACTTTCGGGAACACCCGTGAACCAGACTAAACGGACCAGGCCGGGGTTTGGGGTTTGAGAAGTCAATGAGAGTAGTGAACAATTCTTCCTTAGTTGTTCATTTAAACCTCAATCTAAAAGGCAGAATGTAGATTCGAGCCAAAGTCTGTAGTAGTTCACGAGTAACCTCGTTGAAAGTGGCAAACCGACACGTTAGAATCTTTGTCAAAAACAATTTAACATCAAAGGAGTGCCGTTGATTTGACGGTCTGCACATGCACAGTACGGAGTGAGGTGACCGTTGCACCCGACGACGTGTTTCTACTCGTGAGCCTAGCTAGCCAACGTCGCCATGACATGTGCTACAAGTGTGATAGGGGGTGATTTCTATTGAAGAAGCAGTTTTATCCAATCTTCATACTGTCTTTGTCTCTAGCCTGTCCTCTTCTACCGTCTGTTTGTGTACCACAGAACTGCAGGCTGTATGCCACTAAACACCTGCGGGTGCTGTTGCGTGCCAACGTGGAGTTCTTCAGTAATTGGGGCATCGAGCTCCTGGTCACCCAGCTCCACGACCGCAACAAGACCATCTCCATGGAGGCGCTGGACATACTGGATGAGGCCTGCGAGGACAAGGTGAGGAATGAGGCGCCTGAGTTTTTGTTGCGGTGTCTTGCTATGTCATCCCTGGTCACTGCTGTACCTTACGGTCTGTAATTTAGTTTTAATCCAGTAGTTTTTGACTCCAGTAGTGTATTAGCTGAGATGTATTTTCTTTTCCTCCAGGCAAACCTCCATGCTCTGATCCAGATGAAGCCAGCTCTCACACACCTGGGGGACAAGGGTGTCCTGCTGCTGCTACGGTAAGCTGCTGGGAGAAAACTCTGCTCTTATTTGTAGTCTGTATTAGGTCCTTTTGTCTCTAACCTCATGTCATTTTTCTCTCCAGGTTCTTGTCCATTCCAAAGGGCTTCTCCTACCTCAATGAGAGGGGCTACGTCACCAAGCAGCTAGAGAAATGGCAGAAGGTACATTCATACTCAAGCAAACAATGTAATAAATTATGAGTTGCATGTTTTGGCTGTCGTATGAGCGCATAAAAAAAACTGGTTGAGTTTTTATGTCATCGTATGTTTTGTAGGAGTATAACCTGAAATATGTGGACATGATAGAGGAGCAGCTGAACGAGGCTCTCACCACGTACCGTAAACCTGTCGACGGAGACAACTATGTACGTCGAAGCAACCAAAGGTTACAGAGACCAAATGTTTATCTTCCTGTGCATCTGTACAGCCAGCTTGTCCATGACAAGACAGGCTGCCATCTACTGGAAGTCCAGGTAACTGCAGCTAGTTGAACCACCCACTATTACACTGGTCAAGTATCAATTAGGCCTACAGGCATAATGCATTTCCCATTTTCGTTTCTTACTTTCTCATTAGAATGTGGTTCCTGACCTAAGCTACACTGTTCGCTCCCCAATGCTGGACAAGTGGGAGGGCATTAAACAGCTTAAGGCAGCACTTTGGGCCCTGGTCAGTATAATTAAGAATGACTAACTACCACATCTATTCTAATTCGAGGAGTTTCCCAATTATGTGCCAATTATTGACATGATTCACCCATGAAATCGTTTTCCTAATAACATGAGAATTAATGTTGTTTGTTTCCAGGGTAACATAGGGTCGTCAAACTGGGGGTTGAACCTCCTGCAAGAGGAAGGGGTGATCCCTGACATAGTGGTTCTGGCTCTGCACTGTGAGGTTCTCTCCGTCAGAGGGTAAGACGTATTCATGTTTGAAACTCTCATATTGAAGGTGCTTCTAGTGAAGCAACATGCTTGTGCTGTCCCATAAGATTACTATATCTCTGTCCAGGACCTTTCTGTAATGTCTGACTCTGTGTAGGACGTGTCTGTACGTGTTGGGGCTGATCTCGAAGACTCGTCAGGGTTGTGACATGCTGAAGCAGCACGGCTGGGACGCTGTGAGACATAGCCGCCGGACGTTGTGGCCCGTTGTCCCTGATGACATGGAGCCCCACCCCAACCCCCCCAGCCTGCTGTCCTCAGTCCCCTCCAGCCTCAGCCTCGCCTCTGACTCCACCAGCTCCATGCACAACAGTGAGAGTGACTCCACACAACCCAGTAAGTCTCTAGTCGTCATTGTGCAACTAGTTATAATTTATTTTAACTGGTACAGTATCTCCAAATGTTTACACCAAACTACCAAGTACATTTGATTTATAATATATATCCTTATTATTTTAATAAATACTTTCTTAACACTTTTTTTCTTAACTGCATTGTTGGTTAACGGCTTGGAAGCGTTTCACAGTAAGGCCTACCCCTGTTATATTTGGTGCATGTGACAAAAACAATTTGTTTTGATTAACCGTGAAAGGTCACTTCCAGGTATGTACATCATGGACGATGAGAGGCTGGAGAACTGTGACCTGTCGGACGATCCTCCTATGTACATGAGACCCAAGTACAAAGACCGCAGCCCCTTCAACCTCCTGGCCTCCAGCCGCTTCCGCAACCGCCTCCTCCACTCCCTGTCGCTATCTGGGAAGAAGCTCCGCAGCAACAGCGACCCCAAGGGCATTCCCAGGGGCCACGGAGGAGGGGTAGAGGGGGAACAGGGGCGCAAACGCACCGTCACCGAGCCCAGCTACACCTTTGGATCTTCAGACGTCTTCCCAATCTATAATGACGGCCACCTGCCCAAAAGCCCCTCTGTCAACCTAGAAACTTCCTTTGTGGGCAGCAAGGCATCTGAGAACCGGGGCAGCACCCCCAGCTTTGGGGAGGGGGAGGGGAGGTTGCCAGGCCGGTCAGTGGGGGTAGGAGGGTCAGGGGTGGGTGAGAACCAGAGAGAACAGGCTAGCCGGGAGCGCCTGGCTGGGTATGGCCCGTCCGGAGGAGGCGGGGGGACTCAGTTTAAATCGCGCAGTCAGAGCTTCAACACGGACACGACCACCAGCGGCATCAGCTCTATGAGCTCCAGCCCCTCCAGGGAGACCCTGCCCTCCACCATCGACACGGACGGTGTCAGCATCAACAGTGTGATCAGCGCCCAAACCATCCAGACCCTGACCTCCCTCACCCCCCAGCCCCACACCGCCCACCTCTCCTCCCTGTCTAAATCCAGCTCTGCCTCCCTGGTGCCCCCCGGCTCCTCCCACACCCTTCCTCGCCGCGCCCAGTCCCTCAAGTCGCCCTCGTTGACCACCCTGAGCGGCCTAACGGACTGCAGCCTCATGTACTCCAACTCCCGGGAAGCGCTGGGCTACGCCACGCTGAAGTACGCAAGTTGTCGTGACACGTACGCCAGTCAGCGTGATGCGCTGGGCTACGCTACGCTGAAGAGGCTTCAGCAGCAGAGGATCCACTCATCCCTGTCCCACAGCGAGGCTCTGGCTTCCCCAGCCAAAGACATGCTCTTCACCGATACCATCAACATGAAGACTGGCAGCCTGGACTCCAGACTCACCCCAAGGAGGTAACAGACACGCACATACACATAAATCAGGGATGCAAACTAGTCACCTTTTGGCAAAATTTGCCGTTTTGAATCCAAAATAAGTGACCTAAGTGATTCATGTAGATCCGATGAGAAAAGTTTGGATGGGGGAGGTTTGGATCACTACTGGCTGTAAGAGAACGAGTGATGCGCGCTTGGAGCAATACTGGCTGCTGTATCCAAGGCTCAACCAGTCGTTTACATAACAACAGAATGCAGCGCAGTATGTGACTGAAGAAAGAAGAGACAACCAACTTACTAGTTACAGCATCAGCTCACACTCTCTGGAAAGTCAGCTTGCCAGTTACAGCAGCGATAACGAAGAGGTAACGTTAGGTGAGGAGCCTGACCACGGAGACGGGGGTGAGAAGGTGCTGAAGCGTACTTCATGAGCTGTAGCCGAAAAACTACTGGCATTTCGAAAGTTTGAAGTGAGGGAGAAAGTGTGATGGAACAAGTATTACCATTGTTAGGTATCTTCTTAGCTGGATCGAATTTTCAGTAGCTAGCCAGAGAAATGTTGAGCAACATTAGCCGACTTATCTGATCAAGTAATTGAGTTTATGGTGTGAAAATTAGCTTACCAATAAAGTCCGCCAGCTAACGTTACAACCTTATGAGCTAACATTAGTAACCTAACCAATTCACTATAATATTAACTGGTATACGACTCCTTGCCGTTCCCCTCTTAGAACTCCCCATCCCGGATCCGGGATCGTGACTACGGCTCAAGCTCATTACCATAACGCACAATGCGAAAAAATATTCCTAAAAATATTTAACCTCCACACATTAACAAGTCTAATAGCTCAAATGAAAGATAAACATCTTGTTAATCTACCCAGCAAGTCAGATTTCTAAAATGTTTTACGGCGAAAACATAGCACATATTTATATTAGATAACCACCGAAACAAAAGGCAAGCGGCGGCCATTTTGTCCCAGACAAAATAAAATTTAAAAGTAGGATTAAAAAATAAATAATTCACTAACCTTTTGAAAATCTTCATCAGATGACAGTAATATTACATGTTACACAGTACATTTATTTTTTTTTCAATAATATGCCATTTATATCCATAAATCTCTATTTACAATGACGACATTTCAAAAAATGCTACTCAAATGTCAGGAGAAATGATGATAGCTCCGACAGATAACGTCAGATAACAAGCAATAAACATGACTAAATATACATGTTCTACATATATTTACAAAGATACACTTCTTCTTAATGCAACCGCTGTTACATTTATTTTTAACGTTACAGACATCGTTCACTGGGCTATACTATGAGTCAGCGCTCAGATATTAGCAGTATGTCTCCTCTACGTTTGGAGTCCACAGAAACACCAAATAACCACATAAATATTCCCTTACCTTTGATGTTCTTCCATCAGAAGATGTAGAAGGAGTCATACTTACCCAATACATCATTTGGTTTCACGTTGTGTGTCTCTGTATTAGCACATGTTAACAGCTTCGGCTGAAATGCATCCAAAATGACTTCTGGTCCAGCACTCTTGCGCATCAAAACTTCCAATGTTGATATTATATGTCCACTAAACTGGTCAAACAATGTGAAAAATCGAGCTTTATGATGTTTTTAGCATGTAGAACAAAGATCAGCGCGAACAGACAATCCGGCTTCAAATGCTGGATCATTCCAAATCGGCCGCGCGCAAAGAGTGCCTGTTTTTCAGAGGGACACAAGCAATTTCGCCCGCCAAACGTGCAGGGCTCGTGGGATTCTCACAATGAACGTGCCATTTGAAAGCTGACATCGCGCTGAACAGATAGAGACTGTTCCTGGATCGGTAACAGCCTGGCAAGGGTGGGGGCCATGACGTCAAAGTTGACCCAACTTTTCTCTTCACAAGAGAGAGTTTGGGAGAAAGGCTGCCCTGAGAGTTCTGCTTCACATACAGACATAATTTAAACGGTTTTAGAAACTTTAGAGTGTTTTCTATTCAATAATAATTTTTATATGCATATATTAGCAATTTTGGGAAAAAATATTTTCAGTTTACTATAGGTACGCACTTTCTCCAACGGGGGCAGTATAGAGGGGGAGCTCTAAGAGGTTATTAAGTTATAACGCGTTAGTTGCTTACTGGATCCTGGCAATCTCTGTGAAATGCTAACGAACTAACCACCATCTGTTAAAACTAGCGGCACCCCTCGACAACATTCCGCGAAATTCAATTATTATTATTTTTCAAACATTAACAAGTGCAATACACCAAATGAAAGAAACTTCTTGTTAATCTACCCATCGTGTACGATTTCAAAAAGGCTTTTACAGCGAAAGCACAACATATGATTATGTTAGGTCAGAACCAAGTCACAAAAACACACACAGCCATTTTTCCAGAGAGGAGTCACAAAAAGCAGAAATATAGATCAAATTAATCACTAACCTTTGATGATCTTCGACAGATGACACTCATAGGACACAATACATGTATGTTTTGTTCGATAAAGTGCATATTTATATCCAAAAATTGCAGTTTACATTGGCGCGTTACGTTCAGTAATGTTTTGCTTCCAAAACATCCGGTGATTTTGCAGAGAGCCACATCAATTTAGAGAAATACTCATAATAAACATTGATAAAAGATACAAGTGTTATTCACAGAATTAAAGATATACTTCTCTTTAATGCAACCACTGTGTCAGATTTTTTTTTTTTTTTTTACTGGGACGGAGTAGCAAGCAGGTTACTCTGGGCACACTTTTCATCCAAACGTGAAAATGCTGCCCACTATCCCAAACAGGTTTTAACAAATGTTTCCCCTCTACGGTATGTGGTGAATTTTCCGAATGAGAGAATTAGGTGAAAACAAGCAACTTCTCATTTAACAATTGGATTCAGGAATTAAGTGTAGCTGGAGCTGGAACTGGCTTAAGCTGGATGCCACTATAGAGGTGAAAGGAACACCACACACTTTCCCTCTTTTACACTTTTGCTGGCACATTGTAGAACAGATGTTCACAGACAGAAAGTGTACAATGTAATAATGTGCACTGTAGCCCAAATATATTGTTTTTGTTGTGTTGAACTTGACAGTTACACGTGTGTGTGAGTGAGGGGGAAATATACTTTTTTTTTTACTCAGTGAACATTATTTTGCACACATGTAGCCTTGTGTCCTTGATTGATGTCTATAGTGGCCACGATAACAGAGCAAAAATAGAATGCCTGTTTGTTTCATTCTATTTCTACTTTAAGATGTACTTTTTTTCCAATATAAGTGCAATATTTACAGTTTAAGTCAGAAGTTTACATACACCTTAGCCAAATACATTTAAACTCAGTTTTTCATAATTTCTGACATTTAATCCAAGTAAAAATTCCTAGTCTTAGGTCAGTTAGGATCACCACTTTATTTTAAGAATGTGAAATGTCAGAATAATAGTAAAGTGATGTATTTAAGCGTTTATTTCTTTCATCACATTCCCAGTGGGTCAGAAGTTTACATACACTCAATTAGTATTTGGTAGCATTGCCTTTAAATTGTTTAACTTGGGTCAAACGTTTTGGGTAGCCTTCCACAAGCTTCCCACAATAAGTTGGGTGAATTTTGACCCATTCCTCCTGAGAGAGCTGGTGTAACTGAGTCAGGTTTGTAGGCCTCCTTGCTCGCACACGCTTTTTCAGTTCTGCCCACAAATTGTCTATAGGATTGAGGTCAGGGCTTTGTGATGGCCATTCCAATACCTTGACTTTGTTGTCCTTAAGCCATTTTGCCACAACTTTGGAAGTATGCTTGGGGTCATTGTCCATTTGGACCCATTTGCGACCAAGCTTTAACTTCCTGACTGATGTCTTGAGATGTTGCTTCAATATAGCCACATAATTTTCCTTCCTCATGAAGCCATCTATTTTGTGAAGTGCACCAGTCCCTCCTGCAGCAAAGCACCCCCACAACATGATGGTGCCAACAAGACATTTGTGGTGGTTGAAAAAACGTGTTATAATGACTCCAACCTAAGTGTATGCCAACTTCTACGTTCACAAGCGTTCTATTATAAAGGCTGTCATGGCTAACTGCAATATTACTGTATTGTTTTTTTTCTCAAGACTTGAGTGTCATTTGCAGTAAAGTCTCGGCAACAAATAACATTGGATTTGATTTCTTTAAATTTTTTTGCCTTTGAGTTAGGGTCATATTAACCACTTTTATTTTATACACAGAGACTGATCATGTAGATCATATTCTTTGTTGTTTAATTAGTTAACCTGCATTTCCTTCTAGCAGGGATTCTTTTGCATGATTCAGTGTTTTTTAAGTGTCACCTTTTTGGGCCCTCAGTAGTTTGCATCCCTGATACATACACCTACACACATTCAAACATATGCCTCCAATCACTCAGTCCCCCCTCGACCTGTCCACACACACACTCCTCTAGGAACTATTTTCCTAGAATCTCCCACGACTAATACAATTTCTCGGAAATAGTCCCATCTCCCTCATGACAAGATCAACAGTTTGACATCTGCTCTGGCTTGAATGAATGTTCCAATTACTTCTGGAATTTGCTGAAATGTACCAGGAACTTTGTTGAAACCAAAACAATGAGTAATTCCACTTGTAACTATTACAACATTTTTTTGTCGTCCACTTCCTCAGTAGACTTATCATCCCATCACCAGGACCATGTTCTTAAACAACAGTATCTGAATAATAATATATAATATAATAATATATATATATATATATGCCATCATGTCATCATCATATATGCCAATCATGTTAAACAACTGTATCTGATGACAGATCTTCGGTAAAGTCGTGTCTCTTCAGCCCTCAGCAGCCCTCCCTCAATGGGAGTAACATGCTGTGTGTGTGCTGTTTCTGATGGTCCCTTTTTCAGTAGGTGCTCAGTAAAAAGGTTTGGCTGTTTGGGTCACGGTGGGCCAGCTGGGTCCAGTCGCAGGCCTGTCAGAGCCCTCCTTCCACGGTGCGTGGACAGACATCTTAACAGGCGCTAGCTCACCCCTCCCTCCCTCTCCCCCTCCTCTATTGGATGTTCCTTATTTGACACCATAGAGGAGGAGCTAAGCTGCAACACCCTCGTCCCCCACATCCACCCTTGGCATCAACGTTATTGTGCCCCTTCTATGGTAGCAAAATTCCAATAACTTCTCCAAAATTCACAGCTTTTCCAGAAATCCTGTTAATTTTGAGTTTGAGTTTATTTTATTTTTACAGGGACATTAATCAACGTTTCAGTAAAAGTGCCGGTTTTAGCCAGCCGGCTAATTTTCAATCGCAGTCCCTGGGCATGTTATTAAAAACAATTTACAATATAGACAATAGCAACATAGGACAAGCAAGACATAGCAACATAGGACAAGCAAGACTTAGCATACAGACACAGCAACATAGAACAAAAAGCAGCAAGACAACATTCATTAAAGCAACAGTGTTTCCACACCTCACAAGCTACAGACAACAGACAACATGGAAAGCGGCAACATTTTGGGGAAGTTACAGAAATGTTGTAACCCTAGGCCCTTCTGAGCCCTGCTGTGGTCATTTGAGTCGACGTGACTCCACTGTTCCTACATCCTAAATGTTCATCTATATTATGGTGTGGGAAGTCTAGCCCTCCTTTTTTCCTGACCCATGTCCCTGACTGAGGCAACCAACTGCTGATTGCATGTAGAAAGTCGAGTCAAACCTACCTCATGTTTGCATTGTTCTATAAGTATAGTCTTGTCTCTTTTACTCAGTATTGATCTCTCTTTCTCCCCACCCCATCAAACTACCTGCCCTGCCTCCTAACTCACTGTATCTCTCTCCATCTCTAGGTTCCTGAAGGCTCTGAGTTTTGCCTCTCTGGATAAGGAGGATCTGCTGAGCCCCATCAGCCAGACCACTCTGCAGCGGTCCTCCTCAGTGAGATCCATGGTGTCCAGTGCCACCTATGGCAGCTCTGATGACTTCATCGGCCTGGCGCTGCCCGTGGACATCAACAACATGTTCCAGGTAGTGACCATCGTTTTACCCCTCTCTCTGAACCCAGACGCACTGAGCCCTCTGGCCCACTCCACTCCCCATCTCATCTGCCCACTGACCTATCAATTTAACTTGTGCTCTAAATATTTGACCAAAGAAATTGATGTTGTTTATATATTTAAGGATAAAGCTGTGAGTGTTGCTAACTGTAGCATCATTTGTTTTTTTAGATCAAAGAAACACCATATTTCCTGAAGAGAACCAGCCCGCCCTCTGAGGACAGATCTGCCAAATTCTTCTCTGGAGACTCTGATGGTAAGAAATACCCCAGGGTCAACACAATCCTTCAGTAAGGATTTGTATAGCACAGAGCTTAAGGGGGGGTGGATCATGGCTCTGCTTGAGATAAGAGGCCCGCTCAGGACCAACAGGCTTGAATAAAAAGAGGTGTGTGTGTGTGTGTGTGTGTGTGTGTGTGTGTGTGTGTGTGTGTGTGTGTGTGTGTGTGTGTGTGTGTGTGTGTGTGTGTGTGTGTGTGTGTGTGTGTGTGTGTGCTCCTACCCCCAGGTCCCAGCCCTCACTCCCGGCATGCTGTGCTCCGCTCCCAGCTGAGCATCACAGAGCTGATGGGGGTGAGCCGTGCAGAGCAGCAGCAGCTACTGGGCTCAGAGGAGACTGGTCTACAGGAACACAACGATGACAACTGCCTCTACTGCACTGGGTTGACTGTGCTTGGCTTCAGCGCATCCAACAGCCACCCAGGTCAGCTGCAGATGCATTATATTTATACTGAACAAAAATGTCAACACAACATGTAAAGTGTTGGTTTCATGAGCTGAAATAAGTTCCCATAAATGTTCCATAAGCTTATTTTTCTCAAATCTTGTGCACAAATTTGTTTATATACATGTTAGTGAACATTTCTCCTTTGCCAAGATAATCAGTCCACCTGACAGGTGTGGCATATCAAGAAGCTGATTAAACAGCATGAACATTACACAGGTGCCCTTTATGCTGGGGACATTAAAAGGCTACTCTAAAATGTGCAGTTTTGTCACACCACACAATGCCGCAGATGCACTTGGCATGCACAATGAACACAATTGCATTTTATCGATGACAATTTGAATGTAGAGAAAGGCTGTGATGAGTTCCTGAGGCCCATTGTTTTGTTTTTTGGGGGGGAGGGGGACCAACAGATGCATATCTGTATTCCCAGTCTTGTGAAAACCATAGATTAGGGTTTATTGAAATACATTTATTTGACTTATTTCCTCATATGAACTGTAACTCAGAAAAGATCATTGAAGTTGTTGTATGTTGCGTTTTATATTTTTGTTCAGTGTGTATATAGAACATTGTGCTGTTTTATCAATTATTTTTACTTTACATTATATTAGCAGTCTGCGACCAATAAACAACTTAATTGAATTCTCCTTTCTCCCTCAGACTTGACGGAGGACCACCCTTTCTCAGAGTGGTGCAGTCCGCCTGTGCAGAATCACCTGGAGGTCATGGCCCAAAGCAAAGTGTCAGGGCTGTCTGGGTGCAGTGATGTTATGTCCCAGGGCTCCCCAGGAAGCACCCGCAGCACTGAACTGGTTTTAGGTAAGTGTTTTAAAAATATATATTTTCTCTCATACAATGCTTTTCTCACAAGCGAAAGGTTATTTTGTTTGTTCAAGAGGAATGGACTAAACCTCCTGGCTATCTGTGGTCTCTCTCCCCTCAGGAGTGAAGTCCATCCCAGAGGATGCGCCGGCCGGCAGGGTTCTCCTCAGGAAGGAGGTCCTGCGTCTGGTGGTCAACCTCAGCTCCTCTGTCGGGACCAAAGGCCACGAGACTAACCTGCTAACGTAAGACACACACACACACATTCCTTTCACAACACACACTCAAACCCGAGGTTGATATCCCTGTTTCTTTTGTCTTAACAGGATCAAGGAGAAGTTCCCCTATGCATTCGATGACATTTGTCTCTACTCTGAGGTGTCCTACCTGCTGGCCCACTGCATGTTTCGTCTGTCGGCACGCCGCTTCATCCAGGAGCTCTTCCAGGACGTGCCATTTATCCCGGTAAACGCACACATTCATAACAATACATGTTGACTGGCTTCTATTGAACTCTGTCTCTTCCTCAGATGTACAAAGAGGCAGAGAGCATCCTCTCCATGCCGCCAAAGAACGGATCGACTGACCCTCCTGCTGAGCCTTGAGTCATCCTCTGTCTTCCCTTCCCTCTTGCAGCCAGTCAAACCCTGAGTCACACCCCCCAGTCAAAACCTGAGTCACCACTACTGATCTACTAGTCACACACCCCCCTCAGTCAAACATAGTCACCACTACTGCTTAACTTTCAGTAAAACCCCACCCCGACTTGAGTCAACACTAACCACTGAAACACCCCCACATCCTCCCTTAATTCTCCATACCAGAGTGTGTCCTCCTAGGATTTGGACACAAATGGAGAGAAGAGAAACTAGAGGGAATAAATCTGTTCTTCCTATTGACTTTAAGATCTGATGGATGGATAACACAGGATGAACAAACACATGTTTTATCTGACCAAATGAGCAAGCTGTGTTTAAATTTAAAAAAATAAATAAAATAAAAAGTGTAAAAAAATAATAATGTAAAGCTCATATTTGGAAATTCATCACCAACAGAACTTGGACCACAATCAAATCCAAAATGGCATAATACAAACATGTAGAACGGTCCATTATGTCTGAGGGCTTCCTCAGTTTTTATAAGTATATGACTGCAGCCCAACCACTTATATGAAATAACTTAACATGTTGTTTTTAGCTCAGCTTCTCCCAAAGTGGATCCACTGACTTTGACTAAAACACTGAAGAGGACGGGTTCCTCTGCATGACACTAAAACCTCTCCGCATCTGGAGAGATCTGGAGACCATGACATTGTGAATATCCATATGTCTATTTATTGTACCAGAACAAAGAACAAGTGAAGGAGAATAGTGCTGAAAAGGCTTTTGGTATTGCTCTATTGAATGACTGCAGATACAGGTAGGATAGATGATCAGTCACTGATGCAGTTTGGTTGTTGTATGTTTTGTTGACATGTGCTGCAGAGGAAACATTCCTCCTTGCCCCTTGCTGGATGTTGTTGTTGTTTGTCTATGTTTTTAAGCATTCATGCCAAGAACTGAATAACTACATGTAGGAGTGAAATCTACCAAATTATTGCCATTGAACATCGGTCTGTGTGTTTCAGCACAGAGGAGTTATTTACGCTCAGTTATTGAACTGATGTTTGAAACCAAGGCTGCATGCATTATTGTTTATTACCTAGCTAAACCCTAAAGTAAAAGCACAGGGTTAGGACATTAGATTTGGTTCTCGTCAAGGTGAAAGAAGACATATGTATGTGACTATACGGTAGTGTTGATGTAGTCATGTTATCACATGCTAGACTGCTCCTTTTTCTGCCGTGGAATTCCCTAGAACATGGTCCAGGACAACAGTCACTACTTGATGGCCAAGGAGAAATTCTGCTTCAGTATTGGGCAGAAGTAATTTGCCATTCCAGTCAGTTGCCATTCCTTGGGAGATGCTGTCTGCTTGTCCTCATTCCGGTAAAACTGGAGAATAATGAAACTGGAGCAAACATCTTAAAGTGGAGAGCAGGGCGTGCCTGAACATGTGCAATAACAACACTCGTTTCATTTGAAAACCCTTCCAACGACAGCCACTTCCATAATCCAGAAATCTATCTACATGTTTGTGAAATTCTGATGGTTTAAAACATTTCAATATGGGATTGTACTGGTGTTTTTTGCTATGCAAGATGAGTAATGGGGTGTAATGTACTTTTTCAGCTTTTTTAAACATTTTGTTTAGGCAGCTGAAATGACATTGCCTTATTTTTCGGGGGGGGGAAAGTAAATAATTCTGGCCCTAATTATAGCTGAATTAATTGATGAATAGGTTGTGAATATGATAAGCAACCAATGTTAAGGCCACAATCTACCTATGCCTGTTGTAGAGAGAAGACCCTGTCAAAAGCACCTGCTTGGTTTTAGAGTGCTGAGGTTGAGCTTGGGTGGTTTGGGAATTAGATGTTGTGTTGTTTAGTAACTGTTTTAAAGAAATGGTGGTTACCATTGTGTTAATTTCCAACCTGCCTTGAACATTCACTTTGACTGACGATGCTACTTCTATTGCTGCACTGTTTGTGCTGATTCATTCAACAACAACATGCACTTATGACTGACTCAATGGAAATGTTTAGTCCTACTGTTTATGATGGCCTTGGTTAGTTAAGTGATGAAGTGGTTAGAGAAATGGACTGGTGAAAAGAGGATTTGGGTGCAGTTCAATTGCACTGAGCAATCAACATTCCTCTGTATAAATGCATTGTGTTGAAAACATAAGTCCTCTGCAAGTGGAGAATTCTATAGTTGCAGTACAATGTGCATGTTTGATCACTATTCTAAATTAAAAAGAAATGGGGACATTTTAATTTAGCAGATTCCTCTATTCCTTCGTAGATCTTCCTTTTGTATTCAACTAACTGCAAATTCTAAATAAATCAAATGTTACATTTCATAGCAGGTTTTAACATTATACTGATGTTTCAGATAGATGTTGAATAAGGTCAGTTATTTGGGGACATAGTTGTACAAGTTCTGTTATGGACCAAAAAGCCAAACTGACTTAACTAGTTGGAATTGTTCTCTAGCAATTAGAACAAGAAGTAACAACCTCACATATTTAACTGCCATGTGCATTGAGACATTTGAAAAAATGTGCCCCTTGTTCTTAAAGCTCTTTTTCTGAGCTTCTCTAAAGCACTGTATGGAGATCTGAAAACAAATCATTTTATATACCTGTACTGTTTAGGAACAAAGAGACAAAGATAAATGTTTTCTCTTGAGGAAAGATATAACACTTAAGAAGCTGTATGACTTTTTTTTGACCAATTTGTGGTTTCTATGTTTTTGGCATTATATGGGCCATTAGAATAAATCTTAAGGGATGCATATTGATAATAAAAACAGACATCAACTGCTCACTTATGTCACTATTTTTGTGTATATGTGTCTTTATGATGGATTGTCCAAAAACAGTATTCAATCCAAAACCATAAACTAGTTTTCCATCCAATTGGTGAGATTTTCATGCAAATATTCAAAGATTGCATCATTAACAAGAAGCAATAAAACTGCCCTTCTTTAGACTAGTTGAGTATCTGGAGCATCAGCATTTGTGGGTTCGATTACAGGCTCAAAATTAACAGAAACAAAGCCTTTCTTCTGAAACTCGTCAGTCTATTCTTGTTCTGTGAAATGAAGGCTATTCCATGCGAGAAATTTCCAAGAAACTGAAGATCTCGTACAACGCTGTGTAATACTCGCTTCACAGAACAACGCAAACTGGCTCTAACCTGAATAGAAAGAGTGGGAGGCCCCCGGTGCACAACTGCAAAGGGGACAGGTACATTAGAGTATCAAGTTTAAGAAACAGACTCCTCACAAGTCCTCAACTGGCAGCTTCATTAAATAGTACCCGCAAAACACCAGTCTCAACGTCAACAGTGAAGATTCGACTCCAGGATGCTGGCATTCTAGTCAGAGTTCCTCTGTCTAGTGTCTATTCTTTTGCCCATCTTAATCTTCAAACAGGAAGCTCACACCACAAGGCATACAGTAATATCAGTGACATTTATTTTTATTTTTTTACCTTTATTTAACCAGGCAAGTCAGTTAAGAACAAATTCTTATTTTCAATGACAGCCTAGGAATAGTGGGTTAACTGCCTGTTCAGGGGCAGAACAACAGATTTGTACCTTGTCAGCTCGGGGATTTGAACTTGCAACCTTCCGGTTACTAGTCCAACGCTCTAACCACTAGGCTACCCTGCCGCCCCAAACATACATAGCTATTTGTGTTTTGATGTTAAGCTTATAAAATGTAAAAACTCTGTAATTGTGTCACGCTTTACCAACCGTAGCTAGCTAAAATAGGACGGTGGTGAAAATAGGACAAAGTGGGACATTCTTCTAGGCTTTTCCAATGAAGGAAGGATATCCAGTTTACATTAGGGACCACCTGTATGTATGATAGGCAGGACTCTGGTTCTTGTAGTACTGTTATCCTGTTAATTTTTGGACATAAATGGCACCTAGCAGAACTATAGTAAGGTGAATTCAGGAAAAAAAGAGGGACACTGCATTTTCGTCTTCTGTAACCCCTTTCGACAACTATCCAACATAGTACAACACATGATACATTTCTGAAATCCTCAAGAGCTTTCATAATCACACAAAATATAATTGGGGTAAAATGAAAACTACAATACCTTGAGAAATTATTCACACCCTTCAATTTACCATTTTGTTGTGTTACAGGCTGAATTAAACACACAACACCCCACAATGTCAGAGGAATTATGTTTCTCGAACTTGTAAAAATTAATAATGTAAAGCTGAAATGTATTGAGTCAATAAGTATTCAACCCATTTATGGCATGCCTAAATAAGTTCAGGAGTAAAATGTGCATAACAAGTTACAAGTTGCATGGACTGTGTGCAATAGTTTCTCACAATTGTTTAATGACTGCCTCATCTCTGTACCCCACACATACAATTGTTGGTGAGGTCCCTCAGGGAGATTTTACAATGCCTAGCACATAAGGGCACCTATTGGTAGTAAAAAACAGACCTTCAATATCTCTTTGAGCATGGGTTAGTTATTAATTACACTTTGGATGGTGTATCAAAGCACCCAATCACTACAAAGAGATACAGGCGTCCTTCCTAACTTAGTTGCCGGAGAGGAAGGAAACCGCTGAGGGATTTCACCATGTGGCCAATGGTGACTTTAAAAACAGTTTGAGTTTAATGGCTGTGATAAGAGAAAACTGAGGATGGCACAACATTGTAGTTACTCCACAATACTAACCTAATAAATAACATGCATCCTGTTTGCAACAAGGCACTATAGTAGACTTTTGTTTGACTTCAATGCAGCTTTTGACATGATCTATCATGCAGGTACAGGACAGCAGGCAGGCTCAGGTTTGTAATCAGGTCAGAGTCAGGCAGGTACATGACGGCAGACAGACTCGGGATCAGGGCAGGCAGGATGGTCAGAACCGGGAAAAACTCGGAAACAGAACTTAACAGGAACACGGGAAGGCACGCTGGTAAGACAAGACGAACTGGCAACAGACAAAAAACAGGTATAATGGTGATAATGGGGCCAGATGTGCATCATCTGGAGGGGGTGGAGACAAGCACAAAGACAGGTGAAACAGATCAGGGTGTGACAGTATCATAGTCTGCTGATGTAAAAACTTATGCGGCATTGCACCCCCCTGCTCTATTTAATGGAAGCCTCTCCAACAACCCAGGTAGAATCAGGAATTCTAGGCCCCTTTTTCAAACTTTGCTAATGACATGCCTTGGCTTTGAGTAAAGCCAGTGTGTATGTATGTATGTATGTATGTATGTATGTATGTATGTATGTATGTATGTATGTATGTATGTATGTATGTATGTATGTATGTATGTATGTATGTATGTGGATGATTTAGCACTATACACATCAGCTACTACAGCGAATTAAATCCCTGCAACACTTAAAAGTATTTAGGACAAACTGCAGCTCTAAAACTGAAAGCATTAACCCTAAACCTCAACTAAATATTGTACAATGCACACACAGTCATCCCTAATGCCTCTGGCCTGGCAGACTCACTAAACATAAATGTATCTTTTGGAAATAATCTGAGTGTTGGAATGGGCCCCTGGATATCCGTACATTTTTAAAACAAGACAATGGTGCTGTCTGTTTGCTTAATCTAATTAATTTTAAGGGATTTACATTTGATACTTAAGTATATTTAAAACCAAATACTTTCACTCAAGTAGTATTTTACTGGCTGACTTTCACATAAATAAATCTATACTTTTACTCAAGACAATTGGGTACTTTTTCCCCACAACAGTGTTTTGACTGATTTCATGTCAATGATAATATTGCTCAAATTCACTAGCTAACCAACTGTAATGATCTATTTGAGAGAAAAGTGGTCAATGTATTTGTTTTCTATAAACATTGAAGAAATATTGCTTACATGTTGTCAAAATCCTAAACAGTGGTGTTATTGGACCAATAAAAAAAGATTAAATTTAATCTGTGTTCAGAATTTTCCATCAATTCGCAAGTGGCTGAACCTCACTGGAGAAATCATTGAGCGAGGAATCAGTGCCCCTCTGTCTCAGTATGTGTAGCCCATGTATCTGACGTTTCTTCAACCAAAAGAGTATAACATTTTACCGCCATAGCGTATGATTGATGTCAGCAAGAATTTGGCCTCCCTTCATAATTTGTTTTTGCCAATCAGCGATGTGCTGAGCTCAACTGTGGGTTGTCCTGGTGCAGCAAAATGTCATTTTCTGAAATAAATGTCTGTTTCTGATCAGCTTATGTTGATGTCCTGCAGTAGCTATCTTGCTAAATCAACCTCTTTCCTAAACCATGGATGGAGATTTGGCCTTAATTCTCTGTACAGGCCTGTGATGATGTCAATTCTGATCTGAACCAAAAATGCATATGTTGTGCCACTGACCTGAGAGGATTAAAGTTCCATATGTAACCTAGTAGGCTCACATTAACTAGTTAATTGTAGCCCATGCGAGGAACTTAGGCTACCTCGCTAAAATGCTTGCAACTAGCCTATTACAACAGAAACTTAAAGTGTACTGTATGACAGAGCCACAGACTGTTCTGCAAACACCAGAGAAGGATAGCATTGGCTTTCAACTAGTCTACAAGTTGGGAGAGTCAGTTTTACACAGAAGTCAGTACCATGGACAGTCACATGATATGTAGCAACATTGATGGAACTAAATTGTTATTGGTATCTAAGTTTGTTTTTAATGTATTGTTGATTTGATGCTGTTCAAATGTTTAAGTTGAAATGGTGCTGGAATAGTGGAGGCAGTACTCCTGTTGTCTTTGTGCTGACTTGTGGTAACTCTGGTTCTAAATCAGTAGATGTTAAATGAACTTGCTTGACCTGATGCAGGTGACCTGTGTATTCTCTATTGATAGGCTCTGTGGTGCTTAGTCAATGGGAACTCAATGGGCCATCATAAAGTTTGGCAGTCTGACTAAAGTGCCAGAGGAATGAGGAGAGACATCCTCCTATATGGAAACAAATACTACCTGATACTTTGGATCCTATTCTTCGCCAGTTAGAAGACACACTGCATCAATGCAAGCAAAAAAATAAATAAAAAATAAACGAATTACTATCCATGAGTAACCTCAACCTTGTGGGTCTGTGGGTATTTGGGCCAATAAAGTGCCAACTCAATTCTACCACTGACTAGTCTCTCATGCCCCTATGAACGGGGACACAGGGCAATATTTTTAAATCGAAACCAGCCCTTTTTTACTGGAGTACACTAACCCCTAATTGGGGCTCTTTTCTTGACCCCCAGTAGTAGTTTACCAGATAAGAAGTCAAGAAGATCGAGACGTAGATTGTTGTAAGGGTGTATTATGTCCTGTGCTGGTCCCATTGTCATATCCATTCTGGATTCTGAGTGGTAAAATCATAGCGGAAAAATGCCTCTATGTATGTGTATACTGTATGTGGGAATGTCCGTCCTACATGTAGTGTTGGCACATGGAATATTCCTCAACTGCATATATCATAAATTGCTATTGCAAATATAAGTATTATGTTCAACAACTGACATTTTCAGATATTATTTTGACAAACACACTTTAACACACTTTGGCGCTTACAGTTCATTCTCTATTGTCATAGATTTGGTGGGCACTGACATCTGTGATCTATGTGATATGACTTTCTTTAAGCACGTACTGATGAAACTGTCACTTCATATTTTTTTCTTAAAGTCTACAAACGCTCTACATTTATTCACTCTGTGATAGGGTTGGATCTTATATGCTACTTTTATTATTGTCCTGTAAATGGTTCAGTGCCTATAATTTAGGTTGTGTGTAGAATGGGGCATAAAGGAAATTACCTCTACTAGATTATAGTGAGAAACAAAACAGCATACCATTTTGTCCTGTGTATTAATTTGCCTATAACTAATCAGAATTCCATTATGTTTCCATAAAAAACAGAATACTTCAAAATGAGAAGATCCTGTCATGGAAAGGACTGGGTGGAAAGTGGAAAGGAGGGGAAATAACTCACACCGTGCAGCAGGACACCTTCAGCTGTGGGGTCTTTGTAATGCAGGTTTGACAGTTATATTTTCAATAATGAAGGGTTAGCTGTTATGTGACAATTAGGTCAAAAACTCAATCTTACTTTTTAGTGTAGTTGGCCAAGGAAGTTGCACAGAATTTCCCCAACATCCCCTCCCAAATTGACATAGAACCTTCACAAAAACACATGGAGCAACTGCAAAAAGAAATGGCTGAGGATATACTAAAAATGTCTGGTATGTAATGACATTTAATTCAAAGTAAATGTAAATTCTTTATTTTTATGTAGTTGTGTGGGACAACCATATGTTCAGTTCATGCCTATGATTTCAGAGTTCAACAAAGCCAACAACTGCTTCATGTGTGCCACTGATAAAGAACCTGGATGTGGCCCAAAGACTGACTTGTTTAGTAACATGTAAGACAATTTATGATATAACACAATGGATGGCTAATTTGTCATATTGCATTGATATTTGATATTATTTATAACGTGTTACGCTTTGTTTGAAGTCAGTAGGTCACATGACCAAGTAGCTATTGAAATTCGAATGTAAAAGAACGTTGTTCTTTGTTTACGCTCCCTACCGAATTAAACTAGGGATACAAAATGCTGCTCACATTCCCACATCTTTATTAGCTTTGGAAAGCGAATTAATGTCCAAATCGGGAATATAAGACCTGTGCAATGTTGTGCGTAATTTTTCCAACATCATGACACTTATTTGGAGTCCGTGGCTCAAGTGGTTTGAAAGCGCGAATATCCAACTTGAAACTGTTTTTACCTCGGTTAAGTAATTTACGTATCGACTAATCACAATGTGTTATACCAATCTGTCAGCCGATGAGAGAGGGGTTTCGCTTTCTCAACCTTTTCTTTATGTCTAAAAAGCAGTCTGATCCTATGACTTTCATGATAGATAGGATTTCCTTTATTGTGTCATGTTTTCACTAAACGATTTAGCAAGAAAAACGTCAGCCTGGAGAAAAATGTCAATGTGCCAAACTTATATTTTTTTCAACATTGCTTTTACAAGAAAGACCTCCCCCTAACAACTCCTCCAGTTCCCAACGCTTTGCCAAGCTGTATCTTTGTAGTACAGCACGTTGGCCAGCCTAAAAGAACCACACTTTAATTTTTTTTCTGAGGATACAAACTCGTGGTATAGTGGGTTAGCTGACAACGTTACGAAAACGAAGCGCACTCTTCAGTGGGGCAGGACAGTCTGTGAGTTGTGATTCTGGGTGGCCAGATAGCTACCAACAACCATGTGGGGAATTGTAAGTGACTCTTTTTAGCTAGTTTCAGCTTGTTCTTGATACCATGTCTTGTTTTGAAGTGTTTTGACTGATTGAATGTCAATTCCATTATTGCTAGCTAGCTAACCAACAACTAAGGATGTATTTGAGACAAGTGCTCAGTGTAAAAAAAAAAAAAATACATAAATAATTAACAAATAAGTGCTCATTGTGAAATTGTAATCATGTTTTCAATAAACATTGGAGACGAAAAGTTTACTTGTTGTCAAGAATCTAAGCCAACCCCGTCTGTTTTGCCCCATAGTTGCACACTCTTTGGTTTTGTTGCTAAACAACCAACCAGTCTATGGGCAAACCCAACAACTATCCCGACCAGAAACTACTGAGGCTGACTATAGACCAACACCTCACCACAGCATATTTTATGGGAGTAACATCATGTTGGTTTTCCTGCTATGGGCTTCACTGTTCCTCTCAAGCCTCCAAGAACAAAATGGTCAAGATGGTAAGTCCAAAACGTTATAATTTTATCAATAGGTTTTGACTGATACAGAACTGTACAGTATGTGATGTTGAATTGCATTGTCATCATGCATACTGTAACAAGCTATACCTATGTAGCTCCAGGTGTCCTGCTTTCTGGACCTCAGAATGTGAGTGTGAATTATGACCTAAAAGACCAGAGGATATCTGTAACATGGGAAGATGACCCATCTTCCTCCAGAGTACCGGACAAACTGATTTATGATGTGGAGGTTCTCTTAACAGTCAATATGACTGAAGTACACAGTGTGAGTGTTTGCCAAATCAATTACGCACATTACTACTATGGACCTTATTACCACCGGACACAATTCCAAGGTTACTATATAGAAGTATGAGTGGCTGGTTGTGGGTGTTGATGTCCTCAGGAAGCTGTGGATGTGAGACAAGCCCTCGCCAGCAGGAAATACCACTGGAGTTGGACCTCGGCTTTACCCCTAGAGTGCACCTCCCACTCAGTGAGGCTCCGCTCTCGATACCAGAACTACACCAGTCAATGGAGCCCCCTACTGACCATCACTGGTTGGTGTTTTTATTTCAATTAACGCATAATCACACTCAGGCATGTATACACACACACACACACACACAGTACACACAAACAATGTTGTTCCTTCACACCCGTAACCTTATTTTTTTTCTGCAGGGAGGGCCTCATCACATCC